>NW_015094509.1:23839563-23841351 GCF_001431845.1 Calidris pugnax | reverse complement strand
GGGGGTTTTTTTTTTTTTTTTTTTTTTTGGGTGAAATATATCGCAAGAAGGTAGATTCCTAGAAAATATTTCAAAACCTCCTTGCAGGTATATAATTTTCCATCAGACCTTACAGGATTTATTCACCAAGAGCAATTCTTTGCAATTCAGAACGACGTTTTCTTCAGGCTCCAGCACCTTGGCCTCCCACCCAGGGAGTCTGTCTCAGGATTTTTCCCATGAAAAGCAGGTTGGGCCTCACCTGCCGAGGGCTGGGCTATTACCTGCAGGATCCCAAGTACATTCCTGAAATACCTTTTTGGGTGGATCAAACTTATCCTGGGGTCCATTCTGCTTGAATGTGTAAAGGATTCCAGTGTTATCTGGTATGGTATCTGTAGGGTCCTGGCCTATGCTCTCCTCCCATACCTTATGTGAGATTTCTGACTCTTTGAGTGCAACCAGGAAGACGCTGTTGTTGCCATATTGCCAAGGGTAATTCCTCCCTCCAGTGACTTCTCCCCATGAATCCTATTGTGGTGGGCTGTGTCCACTGGCACAGACACCTAACCCAGCCTACAACAAGCAGTCTACCAAGAACAGGGCATTACATATCAATTATTAAGAATTAATAATAAATTGATATTAAATCTCTGTCTTTGCAGTCTATAGGATAAATATCCTTTCTGGGGGGCTGGTAACGGGGAGGGGAGTGTGTGTGCATGTGTCTGTAGGCACACTGTGGGAAGCGTGCATATACTTCTGCACCTACAACAGACCTCAGGTACCGTGTGGTTGTGATTACAGCCTGCTGGTAATCTTCTGAGAAACCTTCATAGTTGATGGGAAAATGCAGATGCAAATAAATTCAAAATGTATCCTAGGAAAGGGTGATTAAAGAATTTGTCATTTCAGCCACAAATGCTGAGAAAAAAACTCTTAAACACCTCAAATGAAAAGTTTGGTTTGCTTTTCCAATGAAAAAATCAGGATTCACTTTCAAAATGGCTTTTTCTTTCATAAGTCAGAGTTGTTTAGTTGAGGTGGGGTTGCTTTGTGCAACACCTAAGCAGAAAGCAGCCCTCAAAGATCAAGAGATTCAGGTCTCGGGAGACCCAGGTACTTTTTCCTTTGGCAAAATTTGGACAAATATCTCAGCACTGAGACTTTAGCAGAGACTTTCCAGCCTGGGGGACCTCTGGGTAGAAACTATGTCAGAAGGGAGAGAAAAAGAAGCATTTTACATCCTATTTTTCTGGAACAAGCGTAAGTGAACAGGCAATTGGCGTGGAGCTGGAGGAGAAGCAAAGTCAAGATTGCCACTGGTGTCATGGCAAGGTCCTCCCTGCTATGTGGAGCAGGAGTATGAAGCTAGCATGAGGGATGGTGGGAAAGGTCAAGAAGGACAAGGAACAGTAAACAGAGAAGATCAGCCTGGCATCTGTGTTCAAAGGATGCTGGGACAACAGAACTAGACTGTGAGGTCAAAGGGTGCTTCTGGTCTGCAAATCTTTCTCTGGGTTACTTGCATGCCTACAGCCTGGTATGGTTTATCCAGCTGCAGCAGGTGGAAATATTACCTCTTCCTATAGGCTTTTTCTCAGTCTTGTTCAAAGAGCTGCATGGATGTCACATCACTTCTGAAATGACACTCTGACATTGGTAGCCACAGAGAGCATTTTCCCTACCTAGCAATGAACACTCCAGCGTGGCTCCACATGAAAATTTCAACTGGTTTAACTGGTTTGTTTACTTCTTTCTTTCTTTCTTTCTTTCTTTCTTTCTTTCTTTCTTTCTTTCTTTCTTTCT
>NW_015094509.1:23767452-23839277 GCF_001431845.1 Calidris pugnax | reverse complement strand
TCTCTCTCTCTCTCTTTCTTTCTCTCTTTCTTTCTTTCTCTCTTTCTCTCTTTCTCTCTTTCTCTCTTTCTCTCTCTCTCTTTCTCTCTTTCTCTCTCTCTTTCTTTCTCTCTCTCTCCCTCTTTATCTCCTTTTCTCTCCATATCTCTCTTTCTCTCTCTTTCTAAGCTCTAAAAGACACCTGAAAAAACAAATGACAGAGACACACTTGAAAACTTAAAGCATCCTCCTGGTCCCGTGTCTTTGTGAGAAACAAGGCAACGGGGGTAATCCTCTGGGACCCTGGGATGACTGGTCCGTCTGTCCATCAGTGGAAGTAATAAATCCTCTTTTCCAGGAATGCAAAACCTAAAAGATAGCTGTGGCTGCAGCTTTGCTGTCCTAGCCTTAGGGGTGTTTTTAAGAGGCAATCAAACAATTCGCCTAGCAAGTAAAACTTGTGACTTGCTTTCTCCCACTCACACTTACCAGAGCCAATGAAGGGTATAATAATGTTCATTGTTTTGGTTAAAAATATCATGGGGGAAGTAATACTTCCCCTTAATTGAGCCAGCCTGAAGCAGCTTTTTTAAAGAATGGTGAATCATGTTACAGGACATTTCAGCTTCTGAGAAATGCAGTGCAAGGTCTCAATAAATGTGTGTCCCCTCCCAAAAGGCTTTGCAGCAAAGGTCAGCAGGCAGAGAGAGCAGCTGTCTAAGGTTTCAAAATACTAGTGTCCTTCAGGAAAGGTTATCTTTGGTCAGACCCTGACAGTTTGGACAGGGTGATGGAGCCCCTGGAAGCAGTGCTGTCCCAGTAAATGGTGCAGTTGAGCAGCGTGGTTGGGTAAGCAGTGTGGGCTTTCAACTACAGGCTGATATTTATTTGCATTGTGGCAGGGACATTCACGGATGCAAACCTAGCTTCTTCTCAGATTGGAGTCCATCTGACCTTGTTTCCTCCCTCATCCCTTCTCAGCTTGGGTCCTGGGGTGACAGGTCCAAGTTGCCGGACTAGCGGCTCAGTTCAGACATTTTAAATACATCCAAGAGTTTTATTTTTCTGCTATCTTGTTCATACCTCTCAATGCAGTTGTGCAACCATGTGTGTTTCAACACTGAACAATGTGCTCCCTGCACGCATCTCTATGTAGTAAGCAGAGTGGTGACTATTATGGCCACTATTAAAACATAAAGGAGAGATAATGTCATATGTTTCAAAGCGACAAAGGAACAGGGTGGCAGATGCACACAAATGGCTGAGTAGCTGCCACGTATTTCTAGATAGGGCTTCTTATCTGAAGTCAAAATTTCATGTTTACATTCTGAACTCTCGTAAATGCCTGCTGAGCAGAAAGCAAAGTACAGTAAAGCAGTACTTAACTTCAGGGTGGTGTTGACCAAGCTTTGTCATATCCCCAGACAAATCACATTTGCCCGAGAGTTCCCTTAGCACAGTAATCTGTTACAAACGATAATGAGAATTTAATCAATAACTGATTTTCAGGGGGGTTTCAGCAGACATCACAAATCACCATTGATCTTTGCTCAAGCACATGACTGCTCTGAATAAACACATGCAAGAAAGTGAGACCAAGTGTGCGAGTAAACAGTGTCTCCTGAACAGTAGCAGGAACAGTAGTTTTTCTCCTTGTTGGTATCAAGATGGTAGCTCTAATTTTGGACATGTGCAAGATAAAATCAGCAGACATTGGTCCCAAAAGGAGGAGGTTCAGCTCTGTAGTTAGCATTGTCTCCTTCACAGGTTCATTCACAATCACAGTCATGCGAGTAAACAGTGTCTCCTGAACAGTAGCAGGAACAGTAGTTTTTCTCCTTGTTGGTATCAAGATGGTAGCTCTAATTTTGGACATGTGCAAGATAAAATCAGCAGACATTGGTCCCAAAAGGAGGAGGTTCAGCTCTGTAGTTAGCATTGTCTCCTTCACAGGTTCATTCACAATCACAGTCAATTCCTATGCCTTTTACACATGTCCTTTGAAATATGGCTACAAACCAGCATCTTGAGAAAAAGGAGCTTTCCTCCCTTAGGTACATATGGGGTACATTTGGCTCCATAAATTCTGTAGGTTTTCACCATTGATGCAGGCCTTGTTGTTTATTTTCCCTGTGTGGTACTTTTTCCTAAGATCCAGTGCTCCCCCATAGTACTATTCCAAGCTGCACTCACCATAAACAGGTAATATTCAATCTTCTCTTCATCTTCATGATGATGCAATGGAAGAAGCACAGGCTGGGGTCAAGGAAGCATGGGGAGCTGCTGGAAGCAGCTTGGAGCTGTAACCATACGTGAAAGCCCAAGTGGCTGCAGCTGCTTGTGAAGATGGACTGTGGATTTGCAACAATGCAAATCATTGTGGAGCAACCAGAAAAGAGTGGAGAGTTACTGTAGAGCCCTCCCTGCAGTCTGCACACTGGAGCCCTCAGCAGTGTGGGAGTTTCTAGACTCTGCCAGTACAAAAATAACCAACACCAAGTAAAAAAGCCTTAGAAATGCCCAAAATAAAAGGAATTTTGAATACAAATGACCTTTTATCCCCAACCCAAAATGTAGTTCCATAATGCTGAAATGATTTCTTCATTTCTTTACCTTGCATTAAAAAATCAGGCAAGGTGTTATGCAAAGCACTTGTTTCATAAACTCCAGTGACTCACCATCATGGTGAACATCACATTTCCAAATACTAGCCTCCAACACCAGGAAGCCTGGTAAGATGAGTAAGATAATTTGCAGCAGTACCTTGCTACTCCATTTAAAATGTCTCTTGCATAACTGACTCTTTAGATGTGATTTTTACTTTGGAAAAGCAAGCAGATGTACACATATACTCTGTTGAGAACTTGTAGCATGTTGCTACTGGCTTTACCTGAGAGATTTGGCCAAATGGCAGATGCACTCCATCACAGTGGTGATGGAACAAAGTATTTCTTGGAGCTGATCCTACATATCAAAGTAAGAGTCAGAAAAAAAGAGGTGCAGACCCATGTTTGCATATTCAGCCCAGCACTCTGCCCAAGAGCATCTGTCTCCTGTGTTTTCTTCGAGTCACTGTGCTTGGAGCTGTAGATACACTTCTCTTTCGTCTTTTCCAGACCTTTCTTTTTCTCTCGTGCAGCAGAGACTGGAGAACCCATAACCTCCATGGCACAGGGATTGTAACTAGATGATCTTTAAGATCCCTTCCAACCCAAACCTTTCTATGATTCAAGTGTCCTTGCCCTGTGCTGCACACGTGCCAGTCAGGCAGATGGGGGGTCCCCATTTCAGTTATCTATAGGAGAGCATGGTACTTATGGGACTGCCCGTCCTGATTTCCAAACCCTTATGGAAGAGGGTCAGCTCTCAGGTTACTGGGAGAAAATTGAGCATACATGAGCAAGCTGGTTGCTATTTTCCAAACCTTTATATTTCATCTAATACTTTTGGCCTTGAAAGGCCACTGGCAATGGCACTGCTCTGGCCTCAAGGGCTGGGGAAGGAACCTCCCACCCACTCTCCTGTAGGAGTACAACTGCTTCTTAGCTCTATCGTGAATGAGCACTGCCCAGGCCCTAACACTAGAAATTATCTGATGTGTTGGGCCAAATCTTGCTCAATTCAAACACTCAGCATAACTCCTCATGTGAGTGGGAGTCCCCCATCAGCACCGAGGTCATTACTGAAGCTATTTGAACACTTTCCACTCCTTTCCCTCCTCCTTCTCCTCCTGCTCACCTCTCCACTCTCAAACAAAACAATTTCCCCTTCGCATGCTATATTAAGATCATATGCAGAAAATCCAATACATTATCCTCAGGATTAAGCAGCATTAGCAGAGCGTATTAACACGTTGCTGCTGTGTTTGTGTCAGGGACACGTTTATTCTCCACAGGCACTAAATGTTCTTGGAGATTCCCTGAGCAGGGAAGGTGGGTAACATACCATAGCCGTGCATCTAGAGGCTGTGGAACAGTTTAACTACAGATATATTAAGGAATTTGCCTCAGGAATGTAAACAGATCCAGAAGGTTTTGTGAGCCAAGGCAATTAATTTTAGCAGAGTTCTCTTGCGTGCACACACATGTGTACACAGACATACGTGCTCACACCCTTCTGCCTGTACCCCCACATAAATATACAACAAAAACAGTACTTCTAAGGCACTAATAATAGTAAATACTTTTGCCACGGAGATGGAAACTTCATACTTATTTGGGGTGGAGTGGGAGGTCATTCACTGGTCAAAGAAGGAGGTACGCATTCATGACACAATATTAAAGGATGACCTCAGCTTAGCTTCAGTGCGTGGAAACTGCACATAAAATGTAGCTCTGAGGAGGTTTAACATAGTTAAGTAAATTTGCCAGAACAAAGAACAGCTTAACTTTAGGAAAGAAAAATCAAATCTAATCTTGTCAGGCATTTATTGAAGCCTTGGGTAGACTGCATCTAAAATTTGTGCATGACCCTTTGTCAAAAAAGGTTCCAAACATATAAACAAGGACTTTGGTAACTGTAGGTGTTCAATAATCCTACTGAGCATCACCCAGTTAATCAGTCTAGGATCAGCTTGTGCACATGTGCTCAGCTGCCCTGCCCAAGCAATCAGCTACCTATTCCCCCTTGTTATCTCAGTCTTGAAACTATGTTGGGCACCAGCTCAGTCCCCTGAGGGTCCTGCTCCTTTTCTTGTGCCAGGCCATGCTTCATCAGCCTGGAAAAATCAGTCCCTTTTCAAAATCAAAGCATGGCAACTCCTTTTGAAAAGTGATTACTGATGCTTTTGGTGTCCACCTTTCACATAACACTCAATGGTTAAAGCATTTGCCCAAGAAACGGGGTCTCACAAGACCCAGTTGTGGTTTGACCTTGGATGGGTCAAACAAGCAAATGCCAAGACAAAATGGGATAATACACCAAGCCAGAACCTTAGTGTCAAAGGACAGAGTGCCAGGAGCATGTCTAACTCCAGAGGAGGCACAGGACTCCCAATAGAAGGGATTATTCACTGTTCTGGTCAACATGTAGAGACCACCCCCACCAAGAAGGGTAGCCCCGATTGTAGTTGGTGGGACATGTAGCTACATTATAAATGCTCTGAGAGTCCCTAACGGACTGGATCTGCTGAGCTCCTGGATCCTGATGGATTTGAAAAGGACATAAACACTGACTGACTTAGCCTAGACATTTCTGGATAGGCACCTTGGCCACAGCTGGAGGAGACCTAGGAGTGTAGATAGCCAGAAGGGGAAGGCTGGAGTATATAGCCTCTTAGCTGGTGCATTCTAGGTGCCTTCAGTTACCAAGAAATCATCCCTCAAAAGTCTAATGAGTTTAAGTACCTCAAAAGTAGAAAGTCTCTTTGGTTGATTTTGGAGCCTTGTCTGTTTCTAGCCCACAGGTTCTTTACTGGATAGGGAGGGATTGGATAAGATGGGACTGGATAGGATCAACTGCAAACTCTCAGTTTATTTTCATATAAACTGGACTGACACTGAACAAACATCTGCAGGGAGGGATGGCACTCATTTACGAAATTCTCCTCTGGGAATGAATTTACAAGTTTCAAAGCCTAGCTCAAATCCCAATTTTCTGCAATCTAAGCATTTGGGGTTTGAGGGGTTTTCAAAAATATTTAGATTAAGGAATTCGAATTTCAGGATATTTACTCTGATGTAGAGTTTTCTCTATTGAAATAAGGAGTCAAAATAATTCTATAACATATAGATCCAAGATGTCAGTTCATATCCACCTTAAATTTCAGTTTGGCCATTTGAATTTTTACTATGCTTCAACTTTACTCTTTTTTGCTAATGGAATTGGACTAGAGTCCCATGTTTAATATACTTTAAATGAAAAAAATTAGCTATTAAAGAAAAATGTACTTAAAAGACTTAAACTATTGTGAAAAAAAAAAACCTGTTTTTTGATAATAACTGTTTGGACACCATTCCTAAAACTTTACACATCCCAAATTACCAAACTGCCATTCTTTCTTGTTCAAATTTGTTCATCTTGTTAAAAGTATTAAGTTAAGAAAGTTCTTGTTTATTTACAACCTGAGATAAGATACAGGAATGTCTTACGCTGGTTTTGTGCAGGTAAAGACTACTTTTTTTCTCTCTTTTTTAAGCTTTATTGACCTTATAATTTGTGTTCAGTATATTTTTACAGGGGTGGCATTTAACAAAACCCTGATCTCAAGTATCCTTTCAAATACCATAGAGAGAGAGTGGGAGGGGAAGGGAATTCTGCACTCCCTGCAAAAAGGAGGGACAGAAAAATGCTTCTGAAAGACTCTCAGCAGCCTAATCCCAGCCACTTATCTCGACGTGACTGAAGCAGGAGATTTCCTTAACAGGCACCTCCAAGGAGGCACTGCACCACATTCCTAGGAGCCCTTCACACCTAGGTCCCATGTGACACCTGGCCCTGCAGCAGCCACAAGCTCAGGTGGGTGCCTGAGGTTGGTACTTGGAGGTGGTGCACCTCCGTGGCAATCAGATGGAGACTTTTATTCCATGGTTAATACGCAGAAGCTCATCTACTTTTTTTCTTAAGTGGTGGGCACTATTGCACTTAGAAGATCAACTGAAATAGGCTTGGACTTTTTGAGAGTAAAGTTAAATTTCCATGCAGAGATGTAAAAAAATCCACACACCTCCCTGCTGCACAAAGGTAAACAAGTCCAACTTCTGGTAGCCTCATTCAGCCAGATTCTGTTTTTTCTTGGCAGTAGCAATACAGGCACAAACAAGTATTAGTATAATCACTAGGAGTTTTCTTCATTTTTCAAATTTTCCAAAAGAGATTCTTGGTTTCTTTATGAGATACTTGTAGTCTGTGGCTAATTGGATCCTGATTTTTAATTTGTACTGAGGTCATGCCTCATAGTCCCAGCCACAGTCCAGGGTCTGGCTCTCCCAGTTTTGGTGAAAATTATGAAGGATGGCATGCTTTGGTTGGCACAGCATGATTCTTCACTGTGGACATGCAGAGCAGGACCTGGTGGGCTCCACTCTGTTCTCAGCATGTGGAATGCTCAGACTTTTTATAACAGAGTAGGCAAAGGCTTTTCACATACCTCTTATTAGCTAGCTGCTAGATCTCACTCTATCTGCTCATAAAAGGGGTTCAGATTGTCTCTCCCTGTAGTTCACAGCACTCTTAAGGATGGGATTACTTAGTTTTGCCTACTTAAAGGTATGATATCTAATGCAAACTCATCTTGTACTGTCCCTCCATAATCAGTGGAGAAAATAAACACATGGGAGGACAATTCAACCCCTCTTAGACACTCCTTTAAGGATGGAATGAATTGTCTTACATAGGTGCTTCTGCAGTGATTGCAAATGACTGTCCTGACTCTTTGCAGAGATGAATTCCACTTTTAAATCACACAGATGAGGTCCAAAAAAAGACAATGCCCAGCTACTTTTGCTTCTCCCAGCTCTGCACTGCAGCTCAGCTGTCTCAGCAGTACATGGGAAAAACATCTGACCCTGTGTCATTTGTCAACATTACAACTCCCCCACTGCCTCTGCCCTGGGAAGGGCTAAGCCCTTTGCCTGTACGTGAAATTTTGCTGAGTGTATATTTATAGCTGTTATTCATTAAATAGCTTCACCTGACCAGAGGGCTGCCACAAACAGTCCATTCTTGGTATTGTTTTGTAAAGGGAGGGTTTATAGTTAGCAAAGCTGTTTATTTCAGCCTGCCTTCAGCATTGTGCAACCACAGTTTAGGGTGGCTACCGATATTTTTTACAGCTTAGATGTCCTTTCAATTTATTGATTATAAACTCAAGAGAAAACTACAGTCCCAGTGCCAAGAGACACTCAAATTTTTTTTTCTGTGTCTGAAGACACCTAGAACTTCTGGCATTTCATGCTTTCCAGGTTGTATCTTCTGTCCCATTTAAACTTCTGCTCAGAAGGGGCTCAGTGTAATTTCAAACATAAGCCCCATCAAGACCCACAATGTGGGCAGCTCTTTGCTTTCCTCAGCTGTGGGGTTTTGGCCACGCAGGGGACGGCCATACCTCCATACCTCAGCAGGTTGCACTGGCGCCCTGCCCTCTCCGTGGTTGATCCGGCTGCTTTGCCCTGTGGACTTTTGGAACACTACAGCTTCTGAGGGTATGGGTCTGCACCTTTCCTGTTGTCCATTCCACTTCTTGCTAGTCTGTTTTGCTTTTCCCTCACCCTCATTTCTTTGCTCAGTTTGCTTTCCTTAAAAAAAAAAAAAGGTAAAAATGATTCGTTGCCTTGAAGTCTCTCTCTCTCCTTTGGCTTGCTTAGACTCAATGGCAGCTTAAGAAGTTGGTCAAACACTGATGAAATTAATCACATCCAAACTACCGTTGCTCTTTGACCAAAAGCCCACTGATTAGTGTGATCTAGTCTTGTGTTCCTGTTTTCTTCAGCAGCGTTCACCCCTGCCCAGAGAGTATTTTAATTAGTTCTCTACAGGATATTCCCTTGTATAACTGCTCTAATTATGTTTAATCAGTAACAGTGTACAAGCAATAATTAATTAACATTAAAACAGAGAGAGCTTGACATTGTGATTCATCGGTTTGGTAGTCTTTGGTCCGCTATTCAGCTATTATTTCATCTTCTGTAGTCTACAGAGAAAATCCTTTTGGGAAGCTGGTTCAGAGTGTCAGGGCCCTCAGGTTCTGTTCAGTGGTACCAGTACTTAGTTTAACCCTCAAGATCTCCATTTACCAGCACCTCAAGTCTGTTGTGAAGGTCTTCAGTGGTCGCTGAAGCCAAATGAGCAATGCACGGCAAACCACAGCTGTGCCAGGTTACCCAAACACAGGCCAGTGACACAACCATCACCACATCTCAGCTCGGACAAGGGCCACAGTTTTGGCTGCTATCTGCAAGTACTGCTCCTGTGCTTAAAATGACTCTGTCACTTGACAAAGGAATGGACCTCGTTTTTTCCTGCTGTTTGAGAAGCCTCCACATCCTATGCAAGACACAGTTTTTGTACAAAAAAGTTCATTTCTTTCCATCAACAAACTAATTGACGCAATGAAAAGCATGAGGTAAAAGGTGAAGTTTTTCAAAGTCATGTCCAAAATTTTTTTATCCTTGTCTGAGAAATGATGTATCGGAGGAGTTTTGTACTTTGAAAGGGGAAAAATTGTCTAAGGACCTGAAGTTCACTTTCTCCCTGAAATCTAATATGCTACAACACTTCTTCACCATCAACACTCGGCATGTAGCAGTAAGATAGAATAGAATAGACTGGAATAATGGACTTTTGACACTTTCCAAAGGAAAATATGAAGTGCAATAGGCTTTTCCTTCTTTCACTAAAAAGAAAATTTAAATCACATTTTGCCAGCAAAAATAATTGCAAACCTGTAGGGAGGACTATGATAAAAATAAGCATCTCAGATTCCTCATGGCCTGGCTAAAACAATATTCCTTCCTTTATCTTCATTATAAACAGTACGAGGAGCAAAATCCAAAAGAAACAGAATTACATATTAATGCTTCATGTAACAAATAGATGTGAGTGAGCTCTTCCAAGTCATGATATCGCTGCACAGGAGTTGGTCTTCTGGTCAATGCTGGACATTGTCTGTCCTGCTGTGGTCTTTCTTCCAGCTACATTCTGATGATTAAGGTAAGTTCAACCATTTAGACCTTTAAAAAACATAAAAGCAAAAACCTCATAATGCTTCATATTCTGTTGTACACATTATTTACTGGCTGTATGAGCCTTGCAATTTTTATTTCTGATGTGGAGAGAAATTGCCAGGAGTCAGCTATTTCTTGGGGCAATTCTTGTTTATTTTTAAGGGAGACACAAATATCTGGTCCTCCAACCACAAGCAAACATCAGACAAATCCTTTGCTCAGGGACCCCTCATCTGCCCCCAGCCCAGCAGACTCTGTGCAGGAGGAAGTCTCTGTTGGAGACACATTGAGCATCACCCAGCCAGCCCAAAACTAGCAGCATCCTGGATCCATTCAGCACAGCACAACACCATCAGAAACCACCAGCACAAATTTACATGGCATTTCAATATATTAACTGAGAGTTACCCAGCCTCCCAAACCCTGACTTTTGGCAAGTGAAGGGTTGAAGTGAAGGGCTGGCCCATTTAAGCTGAGGCCGGCCCAGACATGGCTTGTGTCCAAGCACATCAGGAAACATCCTCGCACTCCCCAGCACTTCCAGGTTAGGGCAGATCTAAAATACAAAGATTTGCTGACGTGGCTGTATTGATCTAGAGTGGAAAAGAATCATAACATAAACTAAAATAGCAACATCACAATGCTCTCCATGGAGAGGCAAGATATACATGCAACAGAAGCTCATCTGTATATATTTTTATAGCTGACACAATCTGGGAGGGGATTTGATCAGACGTTTTTGTCAACATGAGCTGTGTCATCACTGGCAAAATGAACCAAGTCCGTGTGTGTTGGCTAGTCCTTCTGCTTTTCTCTTGGAATGACCAAGTATCTCGAAAGCATGAGCCTTAAAGTTGCAGCTGTGAGTTTTTGCAGTCACAGACGATGTGCCTTTTTAGGTTGAAAATTGTTAGTAGTTGGTGCCTGTCTAACTATGCTGTAAGCAAATATTATGGATCTGTTTTTACTCGCCTGGTACAGTGATTGAAACAATATTAATCAGACACTACATCTCCCATTGACACTAGTATTTTTCCCCATGTGTCTGAAACTTGAGGTCAACGTTTCTGTTCTTTGTATTATTATTAGTTCTGCATATACAATGTATTTTGTACTAATTTATGCCCCCCTTTGATGCGTTGAAGGTTGTAGGAAGGTGGGTCATTGTCCAAGGACTGTACAGATTCAACCTGCCAGCAGCAGCCAGCTCTGTCCACACAGCTCTGGTGGGATTGATTGATGGGATCCACTGTCTTCCTTGCATCCATCACGTAAATCCAACCTGTTCGCTTGACTTGCCTGAACTGCGATGGTAATCAACAGCAGTCTCTGTATCACATTGCTCTTTATGCTTTTCTTCACTCCAATGAGTTTTGTTAGCTTAGACCTTGCTCTCCTGCTTTCAGCAGTGCTGCCGTAATCATCTGTGAAAGAGCTTAAGTGGACCGCCAGTTTCAATCTTCAGAGATATCCTCAGGCTGATCATAAATGGGCTATTGTAGGACAGATATAACATAATCCTGACAAGCCCTGGCCCCAAAATTTATCTGTATTTTCTATTATATTTGTTTTAACAATGTCATGAAAACTACTCTTTGGGAATTGGCATTTTGCTATTTAAGACAAAAAAAAAACACTGAAAAAATTTAATCAAAGACATGTGGAGAGGGAGGGGGGAAAAAAAGGAGGTTTTATGGAACTTTTTCCCTGGAAAAAATGCAGTTATCTCTACTAATAATAATACCTCCACACGCATGTGACCCCTTTTCAGGAACCACCGCTGAGGGGAGAATGGAATGAGAGAGCAGGAGCACAACCAGACCTCCGCTCCCACGGTGGGAAGATGTCATCATGACAGCAGGTTTGCAGCCCCCTGACAGGTCTTGCCATCACTTGGAGCACTGGCTTCCTTCTCCTGAGCACATGGGCAGCCAAAACATTGCCACTTTTAGTGACAATTCGGCAAGAGGAGCCTGGTAGACAATTAGAGAGGCTGAATTGTCCTGTTTACTCACAACCTATTCAGCAGCCTCCTGCCAGCCCTGGCTGAGCTGGCCATCCATGCCATCAGGAGGGGAGCTGTGTTTGCAGCAGCCACGGGTCTGCTTCCACTCAGGTCTCTGAGCAGAGCATCTCTGGACACCTTCCAGCATCAGTGGATGTTGTCTGGGGTGCTCTGCTTGGTGTATTTCTCTGACACCTTCTCCATCTATTCTCCTGAGCTATCAGCCTTCACACCCTTCACTTTTTCCTGGGGTTGTTCTCCGGAATTAGAAATTTTTATTTGCCTCAATTTCCATGCAGAAAAGTTTGATGGAAGGTGCTGAAGGACCCACTGCAGCACATGGGACACCGAGCCATGTGACAAGGCACATATGTGAAGGTCTCACTCATGCAATGGGCTCTGCTGGAAGGGATGGGTCTCACCCACAGCACACTGCCCTGGTCTCCCCCAGATTGAAGAGATGACACCCTGCATGTGACTGTCTACCTGATTACTCGAGTGTGACTCCCTGGGGGGGCTGAAAACCTGGTTACAGGATCCATTAGCTTGCCACGTGGGATAAAAGGATGGGAACAGGGTACAGCACTGCAGTGCGTGGTGGAGTATGGGACATTGTAAGGGAGAAGCCCACAGTCTTGATCCAGGATGTGAGATTTGATCATTTTGATGGAGGATGAGAAATACTTAAGGACCACCAACTTGCAATTGCTTTTACGGTACACAGCATCTGCTGACAACACTCCATGTGCACAGCCTTATTTTTACAATGTGTGTTTTGCATGGACACAGACATTTACTAACAAACCACAGCTGCCTCTTAGACTGACGGTTACTGGTCTGCAGCTCTGGAGGAGTCTTTGGTGGGATCTGTGCATTTAAAAATGAAGCAGCCCCAGAGCTGTTTCTCCTCTTGTGGAGAGGAATTGTGGTGAAATTATGGTGAAAGTGTGTATTATTAGGGAGGTCTTCAGGCGTGTTGCCTGTAAATGGAAGTATTTTTTCCACACTTAGCAGGATCTGCTTTTCTGCTCTGTGTGTGCATTTGTATAAGTGTGTGAAATGTGATCACAATATATGTTCAAGATAAGAAACCAAGCCACTGATGTCCAAATGATTAGCTTTGACTGGTTAATAAGTACCTACATGACAAACAGCAAAGTCTGATGGAAAGGACTGTTATATATGAAAAAAATCGAAGCAAACGATAAGTACAGGCTGAGAGTGCTAAGGTGCTGAAATAAACTGTCACACTTTCTGCTTCAGCTTCCCAAGTAAAATTAGGCAGCTTGTGTTCTGGGTGATCAGACCCAGGAGAGCATTTCCACCAAACTGCCTGGAAACAGTGATGGGTCAAGCTGGGACCACTTCTGTTTTTTCACACTGACCTGGCTTTTTGGCTCTAAAACGTTCTTTCTAGTCACCGGGAATACTGTTAAATTTCAGGGCATTGGGCTGCAGTTTTCTGGTTTTTTCTATGTATTAAATGAGTCTGAACCTTGAGGATTGAATCTTAAGTCTTTTTGTTTCTTTTCTTGGGGTTTTAATTTAGCTTTGACTTTCATGTAGAAGTGTTCAGCTAAAATTATTCTCAAAGGCCTCAAAAAGGGAAGGAAAGGAACAGAAAGAGAACAGAGAGGGATAGGCCCACCACACACACGAAGGGGAGACACCATCAAAAAACAAAAATAAGAAAGATAACTGCAGTGGAGCAAAAGACTTGCTGCCAGAGGAGGCTGAGAAGAAACATGGAGTGTGGTGAGGCAGAGAAAGAGGATCTCCTGCATCTTCCAGCTCTGTCAGAGTGACAGGGAAGATGAGGCTCATGAAGAATAGAAATGACCTGTCCTACTTCTTTTAAACAAATCAATATCCAGTTACAACATTCCCTTACAGGAAAGATTGCATTAACATTAGGAAATAAAGCTAACCTACTTAATTTGAGAGGCAAAAGAATGTGTGTTCAGGGTCTACAGCAAAGAGGAGACTGTGGGAATAATAAAACCTCTGTTGTCTGCTCCAGCATGGATGTGTAAGATGATCTTGAGAAAGCCATCTGTAAAAAGAAAACCATAACCAAAAAATTTCGGTATCTCGCTGGAGGGCTGTGAGACCTTATTGTTGTCAGTTTTCAGTTGCTATATGTTAAACTCTCTAGGATAACTTGAACAATCATTTTCTCACATTTGTTCTATACATTTTTTTCAGAGAGTGCTTGACCCCATGGCCCTCACACCGCAGCAGCTGTAGGATGCCAATTTATACCAGAAGATAACTTTTGTGAGGGCTGTGGTGTCCTGGTATCTCTGGAGAAGATCTGAAGAGCTGAGGTGGACTCATTGAAACCCTCACATGGTACCTTTATTACAGAGCACTCAGTGCTCACCCAGAAAACCTTGGCAGCAAGTGGAACCCACTGTTTATTGTGCAGTGCTGAAGCATGGAGAACTGCAACAATGCTGCAGGTTCTTCTGTATGACTTGTGAGGTTTCTGACAGTGACCATGGGCCTGAGGCACTTCACAAACCGCCTTTTCCCTGGCTATACGGTGATTTACCAAGCAGCCCTATTACCCAGAGGCAGGTTGACCGATTTGGGTTTCTACAGGTGTTCTTCAGCCTTCTGGGCTGCCCAGCAAACTCTATCCCACCAGAGACCACTCCGGCTTGGCCAGGTCACAGGTGCTTCATCCTGGGACTTGCAAAGTGCTTCATCTTTGGCCATACTAGACCGCATGTGGGGACAAGTCTGGGGCAAACACCTGTATCCAGAGCTGGTATTAAGACACCAATGGTGTAAAGGAATTCCTCAGATGCCCTCTGCATGGGACTTTGCCTCTTCTTCCTCAGAAGACTGCTTTAGTTAAAACCTTTCTGAAATGGCTGCCTGTCCCTTCCCTCCCCAATCAGTGCAGGGCCCGACCCTTCCTTCGAAAGGCATCAGTGGTGATGAGATGTCCAGCTGGAAGTGGGATTCAGTTGCTTTGTTAGGAACAGAAACAAAACATGCTTCATTGCACCTCATGAATTCTTTCAACGTAAGCATCTTCGGTTACATGTTTCTGTAGCTGGACATGTGTGTCTGTCACCACGGTAAGGGAGAAAAGAATTTCCACCCATGTGAGAGTGTGGTGCTCCCTTTTATCCTGATCTCATTGTAAAACAAATGAGCTGCCTCTAAAAGTACTTGGGCATTTATTTGTGCCTCCAACAGGGGCTATTTTCAGCCCTGTCTCAGTTTACACTTTAAGTAGTAACCTTCTTTTTATGGCCTCTGTTAATTAAGGGGAATAATCTTAATTTCAGTTAGTAAAATTGCTTTGTGTGCATGTGGGTGTGTGAAAATAATACAGTATCTTATTTCAAACCTCATGGGGTTTCAGCAATTATGCCTTTAACAGAAAATCTCAGAAGTCAACAGCCCTGCAACGTCTAACTCCTGGGAACCAGTGTAAGGGGAAATTAAACATTCATCTTTGAGCTTAATGGTGTAAAAATATGTGTGTAAATAACTACCACTATGTGCATAATTCCCTCCTGCTGAAATACAGCTCCCAAAAGGCACACCTCGCCCAGGCAAGGCAAAGCCAGATCCCACAGCCCCTGCTTGCTTGTGTCAGCCTGCATGGGAATATCTCACGTGGGGAGGAGAGTGGGCTGTGCCGGGGCTGTGCCCGGGCAGACATTTCCAGGTGCAAAGCAGCACGTCCCAGGGGAGGAAAGCCTCACCCGCTTCTGAAAATACCTTTCTTCTTCTTGGCTGTTCCCTAATCATCCCGCCCTCCTTCAGCTCCCTTTGCCTTTTTTATTATTTTTTTTTTTTTCCCCATCAAGGATATGCAAATGCTGCTCTGAGTCACGGCTGCTGCAACAGGGGTTTCATCCCATAGGGAAGAGCAGCGCTGCGCCAGTGTGCATTTCTGCTTTACGTGATTGCCTGCACGTCCCTTGGCAGACAGAGAGTACGTCTCCCAAACCACGGCTCACACGTCTAATCACTTCCACTCCAAACTCTTGAGGCTGAGTTAGGGACAATATAATAACCAGTTTCTTGCAGGCGACTGGGCAGTGGTCCAGCCTAAAAGTAGAGTGAATCCGCTGGCTGATGTCTAACTCATCTGAAGTTCAGGTCCACAAATAATCTTCTGCAGTCTCTTGGCAGAGCTAAGATTCAGAGAGACCCTGTCTTCTTGGACACTGTTGTACTTGGCTTTGCAGGGGATCCTGCCCCAAAATTTGGAGGGAGTAGTACTGGCAGGGTTCGTTCGGTACTAGGAAAGGGGATCTGCCCACTTTGGGAGGTGGAGGTCTTGTATTTGCAAACCAGACCACCATCGTTTGAAATTCACAGTTTGTTGGCAGCAGACAACCCTGCATTCATGTTGGCAGAGATTTCAAATTCTTCAGTCCTGAATTGCTGTTTGTAGGTGCTCGCACACAGCCCAGTATAACGGGATCTGGTCCTGCTTAAAGCTGGTTGTAGCACCAGTAAACAAGATGGAGAAATGGCAGCAAACAGACCTTTTCAGGAGAACCACTAAAGTGAAACAGCAACGTGTAGACAGCATGGACTTTGGGACCAGGACTGGTTTTGCAGTCCTGGCCTTACCCAGTTGGAGGATCACCAAACAGGGAAGAGGACTAAAATGAACAGAAGAAGAATCTTTTCTTCCTTCCCCATTTCCCGTTTTCTGGGTTCACAGAGTCCAGCAAACAGCATAAAGCAGACATTTGTCCAAATCTGGCACATTGCCTTCAGAAGGACTTCATTTGAACAGGTAATGCAGTGGTGAGCCCAGTGATGGGCTTTCACATTTCAAGTCTCTCCAATATTTTGAATTTCCCATTCACTGTCAGCCAGCAGCGTACCTGAAGCAGGGTGGGTGGGCCAGGTATGACAGGGTATGTGCTGTGACATGATTTGTGACTGTTAAGAGTCACCCATTGCTGAGTGTTTCTAAGCAGAGGGTGTGAAGCAGGACAGACTCTTCAGGCAACAAAGCTGGGGAAGCATCCAGAGCACAAGTCCTATGAGGAGCAGCTGAGGGAACCAGGGTCGTTCAGCCTGGAGAAAAAGAGGCTGAAGGGAGACCTTATTACTCTCTACAACTACCTGAAAGGAGGTTGTAACAAGGTGGGGATGGGTCTCTTCTTCCGAGTAATGAGTGATAGGACAAGAGGAAATGGCCTCAAGTTGTGGAGGTTTAGGGTGGATATTAGGAAAAAATTCTTCACTGGAAGGGATGTCAAACATTGGACCAATTTGCCTAGGAAGTGGAATTGCCATCCCTGGAGGTATTTAAAAGACAAGGTCCTTAGGGACGTGGTTTACCGATGGTTTTAGCAGTGTTAGGTTAATGGTTGGTTGATCTTAAAGGTCCCTTCCAACCTAGTCAATTCTATAATTCTATGATTCCATGATTCTAAGCACAGACAGACGCAGCTGCTGTGCAATGAGGTTAGCACTAGTCACAGAGTAAGAAGATTCAAAATACAAACAGAGAAGCTCAGGACTAATTCACTACTTGTCTACTAGCAAATAGGGATAAAATAAGTCCAAAGATTCAGCAAAAAATACTTGCAAACTAGTTGTAAAAGCCTGTTGCTACTTCTCTGCAATGAGCAGGGATGGCTATCTGCGAAAGTAATTTTGTTTAAGGAATTACTGGAGATCAGTCAAGAAGATTTCTTTTATAAGTTTTTTTTTTTTTTAAAGTATTCCTTAATGACTGAAGTTGGGATGCCTTTTGAGATGGGGCAGAGAGTGCGAGTGAACTTGGTCTGGATTACAAACAGTTCTTTGCTGAAGAACAACAAATATTGGTCAGTGGCAACACGTACAGATGTGGCTCTGTGCATGCATCTCGCTCAAGCAGCCCTGGTTTGCTGTTCTGGCACAGATGTCTGTTGTTGAACAGATGTTGTCTTGTAAGCTCCCCTAAGCAGCTCCATTTTCCAATCAGAATTGTAACTGGAATTATGTACAGCAGATAATTGCAGTGTTTATAAAAGGGAAGTCTAAAAAACTGGCCTTGCAGCTCAGCGTATTGAGGTCACCCAACAAGCTGCTGCCCTCCCCTCCTGCTTTTATTCAAAAAAAAGCCAGATGACTTTATTAGAGTCAGCCGTTGAATAGATACCATTGGCATTACAAGCCAGGAAAGACAGCTAGGATACTCTTTTGTCACTAACTTATTTTTTGACCAGAGAACAAACCAATGCTTGCTGTATCGTCAAACAGGTAACGGCCGATTGTGTAATCATAGCAAATTATTATAATAGTTATTATAATAATTTATAGATTTTTGTCCCTTAAACCAGCTCCTTCATCATGTTTTTCACTGTCTGCTCTGTGACTGTCTTGTTGAGATCATAAGCATTTTGAGTAGGGACTGTCTGTGTCATACTCAGCGCTGGTCACCTTAATCATCCCTAACGAGAGAAGTTCTGCTTTAGATAATTATATTGTAGCACTGAAATCAGCTATTAGTAACAGGAAAAAAAATTGTAGCATCTGGATCAGTATATAAGGAATCACAATATTATTTTAATTAGAAGGAATCACAGTATTACTTTCCCTGCCCTTGCTTTCAAGACCTGTGCAAACACGTGCACCAGGACTGGATTGTCTATGCAGTTGTCTAATGAGACACTGACAATTAGTTTAGGCCTCAGCTTGTTAGATGCAATAGCCCTGCTAGTCAGCAGGCGTAAATCAATATAAAATAGCTGTTGAAAATCTGACAAATAGATTAAAGACAGCTATATCTGAAGCCAAGAAATAATCTTTGGATATAGCACTGTCTGAATAAAAAAAAAAATAAAATGGTTTGGATTAAATCTTTAGTCTGCAATGCTAATATAATTATAAATTCAGAAAAATAAGGCATCACCTTGCTTAAATAAGCATCTCTGTGGCAGAGAGAACAGAAATTATAAATAAAACAAAATACATCTGTAAGCCAAACAAAAATCTCTTAAAAGGCAATCCAGAGTACTTTTCTTCAAACAATTTAAAAGATTCTTCATATTTCCCCTTTTCTTTTATGTTCTAATCATGACAGGGAGACGATTATCTAATGGCAATATCAGAGCATGGCAGATAGATGAGATATTGCACTGTAGACACGCTTGTGGTTTGGGTAAGCTCCACTGCTTGTGTTGGTCTTCAGCTCTGTGCCTTTTGGTACATAGTCTTGATTGCAAAATGTCTATAGATGCAAAAGTGTGTGTACATAAATGCCAATGTTCTAAATGGGGCACCACAAACCCTTGGATAATGGGCCATGAAACTAAAATGTGCAAGTGGAGGCTTCACTTCAGTCTCGGCTATTCAAAGAACCTGCAAGTGGCAGAAATGTCCACCTCAAGTTCACTGCAATAACCAGATCCACACCAACACAGAATGCCAGAAATGCTTCATGTTCAAGAAATAGATTTTGTTGTTGCAAATATCCAGTGCAAACCATACAAGGATATATTTATATGTATTTATTTACATGCATATATAATATACATGAATGCACACATAGAATAGAGAGAGAGATATATAATTGTAATGAACAAATATGTATGGAAAAAATGATGCCTTCATCATCCTGGTAAGTTTTCAGTTTCTTTTAACGGTAACTAACTTTCTGACACTTTTGACGTTATAAGCAGTCAGACACTTAAAACAGATGATTTTTGTTGCCCACTTTACACAAGCTGATGAAGGATGATGCTGGTAAAAGGGTAAGTGGTATTCCAAAATACTGGAAAGCCAGAGGGATGTTGGATGAGTTGTGGAAGCAGGGAATTCCCAGCAGAAGCAGGTGGGCTGGCAGGTGAGCAGGGGTCTGTCAAAACAGGTCTCTGCACCCTTTTTTGTGTTGGGCGTTTGGGTTGATGCTATATGGTTCTGTGTATCCCACTGTGAGACAGACATAAAGGACGAACATCCCTAAAATCCGTGTAAAATCCTCTAAGATCTGCAAGTGACCTGAAGGATCTTTTTCCCCTGAGATCAGAGGGAGCTGGGGCTGGGATTTCACCCATGCCTGTTGTTGTTGCTATGGGCAGCAAGGGGTTAAAGCAGTCAATCAGAGACAAAACCATGGACTAACAGTAATTGCAAAAATTGGTGATAAAAGAAGGCTGTGTTTGTGATGTACAGCAATTTTGGAAGCACCAGGTATTTCAGCTTTATGTGATCCCAGCAGTTTCAGAGCTGCAGCTGGCAATGTTTCCCCATGGTCAGCTCGGTAATCATCTCCCAGCTCGACAGAGGAGCCAAAGCAAAGGCAGTCCTGCCTTGGCAGGGCTGTTTTCCTTCCCCTGCTGTGTCCTGGGAAGCGAAATGACTTTGGGGAAGGGAGAAGGGAGGTCAGTCCACCTGTTTGAAACAGAAGAGAAACCTTCCTTCTCTATGCGCATGGTCAGCCAAGCTGTCTTCTAGAGATGTTGGCCAATTCCTGATTCCTGAATTCGTAAGGCTGTTCAGGTGGCCATCATTGAAACCCCGCTTTGTGCTTCATTGTGCTTCCCTGCCCAGAAAGGTGCTTTAGCATGGTATGGTGATATGTGAAAGCCCCTTGGGGTGTGTAGGGCTCTGCAAGCCTGCTCTGTAAGACGAGGGGGGCTCATCTGCAGGCAACAAACAAGAAATCAAAGGGCAATCAGTCCCAGGCTGGCTATCCATGGTCAGAGAGAAAGTCCTGGCCTCAGCTGACAGCCTTGAAATATGTCAAAGCTTCCTTTTGCCAGCCCAAAGAGGCCTGGGAATTATAGCTCCATGGCCAGGGGATTTGTTGCCCTCCACAACAAGTCATCCTGGACACAATAAAAGTAGCCTCCTCGCCAGAGCAGTCAAGGCAATTGAGAAGGGTGAAGGAAGCTCTTAAACATTTGCTCTCTGGATTTTGACTGCCAGATCTCTCGGGAGAGGCTGGACTCCTCACAAAAATGCTTGACGGGAAGAAACTCCCTAGGAAGGGATTGTTCTGTTTTGTTTTGAACTTGAAGGCCTCCAGTTGACTTGGGACACTGCCACCAGCCACCTAAGGAAAGTTTCAAGCCTTCCTACACGGGGTGGGGTAAAGTCCTACTGTGGGTGTACAAAAGGCCTTCAGAGGCATGACTTTCCCTGGGAAATAATCTTCTTGCCACACTGTATTTTGTGGTTGAACATAAACTGGGTGTTTTGATGCTTTTAATGACAAAATTCTACTGAGGTTTCTTTTTCCCCTCCCACCCCCACACCCCCCCTGCGGCTTTTACTCTAGGTTAACATGGGGTTTTCCCTGGAAATCACTTTCTGTGCATTCTACGTGCTGCTATTGCCTCTTTTTGTCCAATGACTCCTTTAAAAAAAATGCATAAACAATCCAAAAGGAAACAGAAAACTGCTCAGGGATAAGAGACCTCACTGGCTTGAGCATTTCCCTCTCTTACACTCATAGTTTCTCCCTGAATCTTGCATTTTAGGCGGTACATCCTCAAGCAGAGGGGAGGGACTGTTTTTCTCCCATTATTTGTTTCTTCTGGTCCCAGCCTTCATGTCCCTTCCCATAATGATGCCCTCCCCGCTGGGGATGCTGGAGTCCTCTTGGGCTAAAGGAGCAGGGATGACCAATAGTCCCTCTGCATGTAGTCTGACAATGGGAGGTTGGGCAAAACAGGGGCTCATATGTGTCCAGCTTGGTGCTGAGGGCTCCTGGCTGTGGCTGGCACAGCGGGGGCTCAGCAGTGTCACTGTAGGAGCAGTTGTGCTGTGAGTGAAGGCTTTGGTGCTTGCTGCCTGCTGCAGATATCCTCAGTGCCATCCGTAGTGGCAGCTTTGCAGGGACAGCTGCTGCATGTTAATTTTTAAGGTAATTTCATGGAAATTCTGAGGTCCTGAGTATCAGAGTTACTTGATGGTTGTTTTGTGGATACCTCCCTGGGTTTAACACACAATTTCTGCCTAAATTCTCTTTTGGAGAGTTAAGTGCTACTTTGCAGTATTGTTGCTAGACTATTCTTGACTCAGTTTCCTCTGGTATATAATGGAGGTTACAATATTTCCCAGTCTCACAAGTTTACTGTGATGATGCACATGTTTAAGGCACTCAGCTTAAAATGAGGTGAAATGAATCTGCTACGTGTTTGTGATAAATAACCAGAACCCTGGATATTCTGGTTGTTTACTAAAAGACACTTCTCATCAAAACCCTACAGCCTGAGCAGCATCCGTAGGAGTCTGCAGATTAATTTTATATGAAGTGCAGTAAAACAGAACAGGTGCACTTCTCAGACTACTAAAGCTCTGGTCTAACTACCAGTTTCTTTAAAGGCGTCTTCATTAAAGATCAAACTGAGCCAATATGAGAGATTGCAATGTGCTATGATGAAATTTCCCCCTTGCTATGGAAGGAAAACGGTTGGTTTGATTTATTAATCCAGAGATACAAACCAAATATATACTCTGTTTTCTCCTTATTTGCAACTCCCACTACTCCCAGGGCCACAGCATGAATCGCCCTTAAATTTGACTAGCACTACAAAATGAAAACACAGAAACAAGCAGAAGAGTATAGGCAGAGCTCACCCTTTTTTGTGTAGTGAAGTGCCAATGGAAACCTGCCTGTGAGATGCACCACAGCAATTCAGCTTCAGCGTAGAGCTGGGAGCTTGACCTCCGCAGGTTATGGTGTACGAACTGTGCCCATGTCCTATTTAATTGATGTTCTGCTTACCACTCTGTTAAGCACCAGATTTGGAAAGTCTCCAGCTGGTGTGGAGGAAAGAATGGAGTCTATTTGCCCCTATTCATCCCCCCACCGCTCTGCAGAAGGCAGCAGGATTTGGCTCTGTTGGGATTTTAATCATTACTCTTCAAAATGGGAACTGAGCATTTATGATTTTCTTTCTGCCTGTCACATGCTAAGTGACATTAGGACTGTACTGTGAATGGGGGAAGGCAGTGGGGAACTGCTCTGCTTCCAGCCCTGGAGTCAGTGTTTCTCACTCAGCAACGCTACCCCATTGCAAACGTGCTGGTGATAACGCAATTTTTAAATAACATGTAAATGAAAGGATTTGATCTACTCCACGTTAAGCACATCCTCCTTTTCAATTACAAATGTCGTCTTTCCCAACTGCTCACTCCCTGTGTACCCAAGAAAGATTATCTTTATATTCTTTAACTACAGAAAAAATTGGACTAGTGAGCCAGAATAGTTCTGGTTATCAGTGTTCTAGTTTCAGATAACAAATACTGTGCTTGTAAACAGCACATGTAAAGAAATGTACTGACCAGTATTGATTCACATACAGAATCAGGCTGCTCATGGACAGCTTGTGAGTGGAAGGAAAAGCAAAGTTTTTTAAATATGTTAGTGTGCAGATGCTAGCTCTGTTTACAGACAGATGAGCTGAAACACATAAACATTAAATTGCTAGAAAAAGTCAAAAGAAAAGACAGAAAAAGGCAATGGCAGGTCTGGGGAAAGATGTTGGATCTGCCATCTCCAAATCATCAGCTCAACCAAACAACAGTACCTCCCTTTAATTTATTATTCATTGTTAAACATTTGGAAATAGCTGAGCAACAAGCATATTACACTAAAAGATGTCTCATTGGCATCTTTTTGGCTGCGCAGGATGTGAGTTAATATTTCTCCATTTTGGCATTGAAAGCGCCTGTATATGGTAAAGAGCAGCTGTGCCTGGTCTTCATGAGTGATTAAAGGTGAACAATCGATTTATTATTTTTGCTACAGATCTTGTTGCCAACCATGCAAGATGTGAATTGCCTAGTTGTTTTTGTCTCAGTAACTGTAGTGTTTTCAGCATGATAAACAACATACCTCTCTTCTGCCTTTTAGTTGTGTTTTGCTAAACCATCACCTCTCTTTTCAATCTTGTCATTCACAGGGGAAAGTTTAAGACTTTCTTTTCATTCATAAAAAAGAGAGGCGGGGAAAAAGCCTTTTGATTGTTTTCCATCTATATAGATCTCCACATCACTAAAAATAAAACCCTGGACTGTGTCCTCAAACATTTCCTTTCCTCTGGTAAAGACTCTACCTCCCGCCTCTTGCATTTGACTTCAGCATTGTATGCTTGCACCTTCCCAGGCCAGCTCCTATGAGTTATGGTCTCAGCTGTGTGTGTCCACCTCAGTCGGGCTGTTTCTCAGGGTATGCCGGATGCCTTCAACGGGGACACTCTGCAGCCATCCAGTGTGTAAATGCAGAAGCACTTCCCCAGCAGGAGTTAGATGCCACCTTCACTGGAGTCTTTAAATTCATCCCAAAAAGGAAGGGAAGGCATAATAAGGCTTCATGTAGCCTGGGTGCTGCTAACCTTGCTGAGGCACAGGCTCTGCTGGCAGTCCTTTGGACAGTGTGATGGCTGGATGCTCATGAGGCCTCCACGTGGAATGGGGTGCCTTGAACTCACCCCTGAAGCAGCTCTTTTAGAAGGGCACAAATAGTCCACGTCTTAAAAGCTCCTGCTTCATATCTAGTTTATTTGTGTCTGTCTTACATACAAATACTGAATAAGCTGCATCTGCCCGCTAGACCTTATTGCTTGTCCCTTTGCTTACATAGCAGTCTTGCTGCTTCAGCAAGACTAAATATTTTGAGCATTTATTTGTTCCGGGTGTTGTTTGTGTGCCACATTTCCATCCCTTCTGAAATCACTGTCCATTAGTCCACTTATTCTCAGCCCTTCCGAAGTCCACATATCAACGCCCCTCTGCCAGGACAGAAAACATGTCCCTGTGTTGTCCACCAGTGTCAGCTGCCCAGATGCCTGCACGTGTAAAATATTTCCAGCAGTGCATTCCCAGATACACAGAGAAATGACACACATCGTCAAATAATGCCAATGGACGAAGTCTAAAGGTTTCCTCTTTTTCTCCATCCTCCCATCCGTGCGCACAAAGCTCTTGCTCCAGTTAAGTTCGTTGACCTTGCCAAAGTCTTTCCTGCATTTCCACCCTTGCTCAGCTCATGCTTACCTTCTTTTTCCCTCTGTCTCACCCTTTGCCTCCAAACACAAGAGTCCCACTGATCTAGGGCTCTTTTAACAAGCTCCATTCATTGGACACTGACCAGTATTATGCTGCATAGGCTCTGATGTTAGGTTGCCAAAATTGTCTTCCTTCTTTACCTGGGCTTCCTCACCCAGGTTTCATCCTTGGAAACAGCAAACAATATTTCATGCTATAAAACAGCTGGTGGCAAAGGGGACGAATGTCCTCTCACTGGAGTAAATCAGGAGTAACTCTAAATCAGGTGTGTTGACATCCGAGTGGAAAAAAACAGGCTCGTGCACAAAATACTGCCGAGCATGAAAGTTTAGTGTGCTGTGCCACTGCGAAATCTATGACCTGTGCACCTCATGTGATAGTGTTGCTAAATGAGCTTTGAAAAGAGAACATTTTTCTAGTGGCCTCTTAAAGAATGTGGGTGGCAAAACAGCGACAGTAATCAGCAGTTAATTGCAGTCACACACCAGTTTTCATTGGCGTTTACCAACTTTCCATATAAAAGACATTGTTACACTTGAAAGCTGAGGTCAAGTTAGCTAATCATTCATAGCGTGTTTACTTTCTCTCAGGATTGTCTAGCAGGAATTGTACCTTGTGTTTTAAAGTTATTTCAAGCAAAGAGCCTAGAGTGAAATTGTTTAATTGATTTAATGATCTTTATAGCTGAGCTGCCAATGAAAGTGATCCAGACAACTAGCTGGTGGGCTGTCTGGTGAATTGGATTCACTGCATTACAGTGATTGATGTGCAGAGTATCTCTGAGGGATTGATCTGCCTTTTTCCAAAATGTTGATTTCAGTGGAACAGTGTTGCTACATATTTAAAACCATCCACTATGTCTGTTGCTAAAAATCATGGGACTGTGAGTCAGTTGTCTTGAATCACTTACGGTTGTGTCGCTGATTCACCGAAAATGAATGTCTACGTTGCACTCAGAATTAATCTAATGAAAGCTCAGATGCAAAAAAACAAACTAACCAAAGGGCCAAAGGGTTTGTCACTGGCTGATTAGGGTAAATTATAGAGCTATAGTTTTATAAGGCTGTTTTATAAGACTGTAGTGTTTCCAGTTACCATGCATAGTTGTTTAGAAAGGACGGAGAGTTCCCTTATAATCCTGTGCCCAAGGTTATCTAACTGTACAATGAGTGAATAATGTATTTTCCCAGGCATAATAAAGGGTTTTGAAAGGAGTATTTTAGTCATTGTGCTAGAGTGAATTTGTTTTCTTCAAGTTATGGAATATATCGATATATTAATAGATATGTGAGGGAAATTAGGCATTCAGTCACAGTATGTCTGTTTAGAGGCCAAATGTAGAATGGATTAAAAAACAAAGAGACAATTATAATTTGTATTTAACTATATTAACTATGAACTATACAGTGCAAGACTCTGTCGAGAAAACAATTGGTGATTCAACTTTGCCAGTAAGTTATACTTTTTCCAGCCTCATTAATGACCTGCCTAGATAATACCACCTTCTGCAGAGAAAGGTCTTATCCCAAATTGATCATTCAGTCATTAACAGTCATTGAAGGTTGAGAACTCCTGTCCCCAGGACACTTCCAGGAGCTCAGCATCAAACCTGACTGCTGCCCCACGGAGGGCAGATCTTTAGCTCAGACCATCATTGCGACGAGGCGTCCCTTCTTTGGGGTCTGCTCTGGCTCCTGCCTGTCACCCCTCTCCCAAACACCTGATGCTGTCTCCCAGCACACCACAAGCCCCTGCCAGAGGGTCTCTGCCCCGGCGAAGCCACCCAGGGCAGGCAGGGGACCCTTGGGTGTGCTCTGCAAAGTGGTGGGCAGTGAACCCAGGGAGCCAGGGAGCTCCTGCTTCTGCCCCTGCAGCTCCTCCATGTCTGCTGCACTTGCTGCTGGCTTTCTGCAGCAAAGTCATCATGATTTTATTTTTTTAGATGCACTGGCACATGATCCCACCTCATACATCCAGAAAAATTAAACCCTTAGGCACTGCCTTCCTTTAACCTCCATATAATTTGCCCTAGGGCAAATTGTCCCCTCCATGCCTCATCATGCAACACCGAATGTTGTTACAAACATTCACAGATGGAGAACAGGGACAGAATTTATATTACATTTTGTAGAGCTGACTCCTGACAGGACCCAAATAAGGATAACATTTCTCATCCCTCATGGAGTTCTTGTCACACACTGTAGCTTTGCTTGCTTCTGTGGTGATAACTAGGTGTGACTATGCTGTCATCTGTTACGTACCTCCTGTACGGATGGACCACCATGATTGGTGGAGCATGTCCTCTCATGTGTCCCGGTTTGAAGTACTTCAAACTGGGACACCATGCCGTGAAGGAGCAGGGATCTCTCTGCTAGAGGTTCTCTGTACTGAAAATCCCCAGCGCAAAGGGAATCGCCTTTGGGTTTGGTTGGGATCCAGGGTGGGTTGGAAGGACTGGCTTCAAGACAAGGTGCCTGCCAACTAAATGGACACAGCTGAAACTTCACGTGCTTTCTTATTCAATATTGTGATAAGAACTTTCCTTATATGTTCATGTTCGACCTTCAGTGATTGCTGCTGCTGATCTCGGGTTTTCCCAAGGCAGCGTGTGTTGCTGTTGATACCGCTGTAGAGCTGATAGGGGACTGGTTATTTACGGCCCCTGTGCTCCCCTGCTCTTTCGCAAGCAGCAGCCACTGAACAAATTTTGTGGTCAGGCTGATTCAGGAAGCAAAACATTGCTACTACACACATCTGTTTGTGTACGTGCTTGATACAGTCTTGAGTCAGCCCGGACTCTCTGATCTTCTTTTCCCTACACCTTATTTTTAATGCATTTTTCTCCTCCTGTTCTGCCTTCTCCCTCCAAAACCTCTGCTCCTTCATTTCCAGAGAAAAATGATAACTCATATCTTGAACTAAAAAGATACGTTTCTGATTTTGGTACATTCACATTTCTGATTGCCAAAAGTCATTATGAAAATCATGGAGATGTTGTAGGTTCAGAGGGAAAACCAAAACGCAGTGCTGATGTTACAGGAATCCCTTATCACAGGCAGGGAAAGGAAATCTACAGTGCTACCAGATCTGGAGACTGGCAGAGATAATGGCATGAACACTTATTTCTTCTCTCAGATACTTCCTCAGGAATGCTCTGAAAAGCAAATTATATAGGACAGTGCCATGGGATGGTCCCTTGTGTTCACACTGGGCTGGGAAATGGACTCCAAATTGCAATGGGAGAGGAGCTGGGGGCTCTTTATGCCTTGTGGTTCCCTTCCTTGAATCATTTTGGCCACAGGGATACAAAAGGCTTTGTTTTGCTCAAAAGAGGCGGGGGAAATCTTTGAAAAAGGCAAGTTTAGGCCAACTGTGCTAGTTTTAGTAGCTGGTGCAGCACACAATGCAGGGCTTTGTGCAGGCTCCAAGGAGAAGAACATATGTGCTTATTTAAATGGGAAAGGAAAAGAAATGCTCTGTCAACTGACCAGGAGCTGGGATGTTTAGGGATCAGTTTCCTTAGTGAGTGTAATAGCATGAGAGCAGTTAGGAGACGATTAAGACCAATACACAGAGCAAAGCTCTCTGAAAGATCGCTCTACAGATCTCTCTGCTGATCAGTCTACAGATCATATATAGGATCTCAGAGGATCTCAAATGAAACAGATCTCTTTGTGTTTGGATAACTAAAGCATAAGCAGGAAAGGATCTCTTTCGGGTTTTAATTCTCCAGGAAACATTCCCTTACAGGCAGAGCAAAGGTTGATAGGGACTGAAACAGAAATGTCCACCTAGCTAGACATCCTTCTGGGATGTGGTTGCATCAGTACCTACCCCTTCCAGTTGTTTGACACTGCCAATCTATTGGATAAGCTGCTTCTGAGACTGTTCATAGAATCATAGAATCATAGAATCATTGAGGTTGGAAGAGACCCTTGGGATCATCGAGTCCAACCATCTACCCTACTCTACAAAGTCCTCCCCTACACCATATCCCTCAGTACCGCATCTAAACGTCCCTTAAACACAGCCAGGGATGGTGACTCCACCACCTCCCTGGGCAGCCTATTCCAAAATTGCTCAGCTTGTTTGACTGAGCTGATTCTCATCAGCAACTGACTGAAGAGTGCTCTCATAAATTGCCCTGCCTGCAGCGTGGCTGGCAGTCACTGACAGCCAGGATAGCAAGGGAAGAAGATCAGTCCAGCAAGAAGAGCTCAAAAAGGTGTAAGACCACCAGCCAAAGCCTAGAAACCCTATATTGCCTCAGCCTAATGCACCAAGCTGTGAATTATGAGCCTTGATAATTGCCACAGAGAGGGGAGACAGATTCCTGGGATATAGAAACTAGGTAGGTAGAGGGACACCCCAAGTTCAGTATGGGACACGGTAGAAAAAAGGATGGATTACACAGGCAGAAGATGTCTTCTACAGTTTCACAACTCTTCTGCACGATTCTTGCTTGCACCAGCAACACTGATATACCATGAATAACGGGAGGGATCTTTTATATGGAAACACCTCTTGTATTGCACATTCCCTACTTTTCTGGAAAGTATCCTAAAATAGGTGACAGACACTTGTGAATGGGCCACTGCTCCAGTACTCCTCTTGAAGCTGAGTCATGGTACAGACAACAGCAGAAGATGCCTGGGTCCAGAAGGACAGCCCATACACAGCAGTCATCTGGCTATCAGGAGAAGACTCTTCATCCCCAGCAGACAGTGATACCTCCATTTCTCTTCTGCTTGAGGCATATAAATCCAGAGTAGGACAGCAGCGCAGCAAACCCATGCACCTCATGTTTCCTGTTGAGTAGGCAGTCCTTGTTCTGCATGCTTAAATCATGTTTATGCACTGTTCAGGGAATCTTATCTCTGGATTTCATTGTGAGGATTGTGCATGTAAAGCCTAAGGCTTGGCATTCCTGAGGTCTGGCCAATGTCTGGCCACAGGTCCTCTGAGAGTGGTTTGTTTTGTTGCATGGTCACCTCTCACTGCATGATGAAATGTGCTTTTACTGCCTTGTGTTCAACTCTGGAGTCTTTAAACACTGGTCCTATCATGGAGCATCATGTTTTTTGATAGGGAAAACACTGTGATTTAACTAAAAGTAGAGCATATCTCAGTGGGTGATTCCAGTTAGTTACTTTCGGCAGTATTTCTGCTGCGCATACAACAGTCTTCATCCCTGTGCAGCTGAAATATTAAACAGACTAACAAGCCACTCCTGGCCTTTCCTTCCATGTAGGCGCCCCACCACCTCTCCCAGCAGTTAACCATTGTCAGGAATGATGGGCTGCTTTGCAGAGAGCCCAGCAGAAGGGAGGCCAACCTCTTCCCATTGTGGCTGAATGAAGGAACCTGCTCCTTAATATTTTTGTAGCAGCAGGGGCTGTACATATATATCAAAAAGAGATAAACTAAGCTGGCAGAAACCGTCTTTCACAATTTCATAACTCCAGAGCAATTCAGTTTGCTTGCAACCCTCACCACATCAGTCACGCTGCCGGATTGCTATGGGAGCTGAACGAGAACAACATCTCCTTCCTTTTGCTGCCCACCTCAGGAAAGGGTTTGGCCCCTTTGCCAGTGACAGTCCTGGTGGAAGGATAGCACGGAGACCACCAATCTAGCTGATCACCACTGGTGTCCCCACCTTGTCTTTACACCAACAAATGCTGAGGCCTCTGGGCCACAGTGCACACACTGACTGTGTACTCAGTTGGTACACCACCAGCTAAGGTATCCATGGGAAAAGGTATTTTTAAACCCTCTGTCAGCTGCTCTTCCTTCCCAGACTAACATGTTGCCAATTAAACTGTCTTGAAACATAGCTGAGAAAAACAGGAACATGTGCTCCGCATGTGTATCTAGCAAATAACAAAAAAAAAAAAAAACCCACTTTAATTTGTTCCGTCTTCTCATAGAATCATAGAATCACATTCTCCCCTGTGCCTTTGGAAATCTGCCCCTGATTTCCATTAATTTTTCTCACAAACATTTGGAAATCAGGAGGTCAGTCCTCAAAGGTTTTGCAGTCACCTGGTTTGAGTAACCCGAGGACCTAATGCCAGATCTGTAGACCTTGTTAACCTAGCACATAAGGAGGGCCTTTGTGAGTTTAACACCTACATTTGTCCTTACATGCCTTCCATAATTCTGAATTTATGTTTGAATGGAAATTTTAGGCTGTTCTTACAAGGCTGTACACCTTAAAGTTGTTTACACACAAAGCCCACACTACCCTTGCTTCATTTTTAGACAAACTTTTTCCTGCCTCCTTCTTAGAGATTCTGCTGTGGCTGACACTAGATGGACAAGCTAGTTGATAGGATTGCTCTATCTGCCCATAAAATCTACAATGGGCATCCAGCAACGAGCTGTGTCATCCCATGGGGTTGCATTTAGACCACTGAACACTTACCCATTCTAGGAAGTGATCCTTGGCTCCTATCACAAGGCCCACTATGGTGGTGGTTTTATAATATGAAGGTGAGGGCACATCCCCAGGATAGCACAAGAGCCTGGGGATTCAAAGACAGCAGGGATGGCAATAAATTTAATGCAAGGTGTCTGGTTTGGTCTCACCCTCGTTGCTAGAGGGGAAGGGTACCTGAGGGTGATGTCACCCACACCACATCAGGGTTTTGTCTTGCGCAGAGCTGGTTGGATTGCTCCAAAACAAACCCCAGAAGAGAAGTGGTTATGTAGCGTGGGCAGTCAGGAACTCATTGCCTCAGTTTCTTCTCTGGATGGTTTTTATTTAAAAGGGTAGACGTAATCCCAGAACACAAGTGGGAGATCTCGCTGTGCAGAGCCTATTCTATAGTCCTCACTCTCAGTGACAGAGAAGATATAGTCCTTGTTTTTTGAAGGAGGCTCTCCTGACTAATCACCCCTCACGGTTTTTAGCTACAGAAACCAAGCTCCAGGCGTGGGCTACAGAAAAGCCCACCCTGCATGCTGAAGATGTCCTTCACCAAAAGCTTTTCCTTCCCTCCCTCTTCTGCAGCTGGTTGACAGAAGGCCTTAGAGATTAGCTGCATTTCTGTGAGCTATTTATACTGAAATATTTTGTGTTGAAAGATGTAAGCCCTTTGTTTCCTCTGTATGTACACAGTGATCCCTGAGGGCAAGCAAATCCTGCTTTGTTTTGGATCAGATACGTTGAGAATTACTGTTGTAAAATGGCCCTGAGCGCACTCGTATGAGTCAGTCTCACCTTTATGCTTCCACATGTCACCAGGCACTCTTGGATTTCTGTATAGCTTTCCATTTCCAGATCACCCTAGTTAAAACAAGTCTAATCCTCACTTGGGGTGATGCTTCCAAAACATTTTCTCTGAAACAATATTTCTTGATAATTTTTCCAGGCAGAAAAAGCATTTAGCTCCCTGGTTGAGCAAAATAAGAAAACACTCCAATACAGGGTTGGCCAATTTTCTTGGCTGATGTGTTGAATTAAGCAATCCTCATATGTAATGTAACCCTCATATCCTAAAATAAAATGCACGGAGCCATACAGTATTCTCTGCTCCTGTGAATGGAGAAGGACTATGCTTCCACACACCCCAGGTGAGAGGATCTAAAACAGAAAGATGGAGATGAAAGTGGTAGAAAAACCCAGGCAGGCAACCATAAGGGTAGATTTCACTGTAGACATCCCTCCTCTTCCTCACAGCCCACATGAGAATAAATTGTCTGCTGGAGGGTATGGTCAGGCTTGCATAGGAAGAGCAGGCTCAGAGATGCAGCCTCATGGAGAGACCCTGGCATAAGTGCCCAGGTCAGGATTTTTCTGTATGTCTCTGCATTGTGTGGAGCACCTGCAAAGATGGGAATCTGAACAACTAACCAGCTCCACACCAAGCAGGCTTGATAGAACTGGAGACCCTCTGACCAAAACTCCCACAGGCTCTCCATCCCCATAAACTATAGGGAAAAGTCCAGAAGTATGAACTCTGAATATTGGGCTTGGAGGAGAAGTCAGATGGTAATACAACATTGCCTTTCTTGTCTCCAAGCCAGCACATTTCTCATCCTCCCCTCAGTTCTGTGGTGAATCTAACAGGGCTAGAGGTAAACTGAAACACAGGAGGTTACCTCTGAACATCAGGAAACACTTTTTTACTGTGAGGGTTACAGCACTGGCACAGGTTGCCCAGGAAGGTGGTGGAGTCTCCACCCTTGGAGATATCAAAAAAGCCACCTATACATGGTCCTGGGCAACTGGGTCTAGGCAGCTCTGTCTGAGCAGGGGCATTGGACCAGATGACCTCCAGAGGTTACTTCCAGCCTCCACCATTATCTGTGATTCTGTGAGTCTGCGAATCCACTGGAAAGGTCTCTTCCTCTGAAGCGTCCCAAAGCTGTGTGGTAGCAGGAGAGCTCAATGTTAGCAACAGCCCTCTGTTACAGTCTCTAACAGGGAGACAGTTTTATGTGATCCAGTATGAGTCACTGGAGTTGCAGGTCAATGGCCAAATTCTTCTTTTTGTTACACCCATTTGTCCTGTGGGCTTCAGCGAGTGGGAGGGTAATGGAACAAGTCCAGATACATTTTATTAAGCAAAAATGCATTTTGATCCAAGCTGTTTCAAAAGTGCTCAATAAACAAAGCGCACTTTAATATGATGCCCTGAAAAGGTCACCCAAATCTTGTCCCTTTGGGAAGAGAATTAATTTAAACAAGACCTGATTAAGGAATAATACCATCCTAAAGGGGATTTTGCTTTTTCTTGGACAGTATAGGTGGCCATCAGTTGCTGAATCCTTCCTTGGTTGCACAATTTAGTGATACAAACACAAAATGCTGTTATGTACTGGGCACTGTTTACACTGCTAATTCCCCTGAAATGAGGTTTTGTGCTAGCTGCTTCCACACTTCACTGGCACTCTGTTTTTAAGACTTTAAATGTGAAGACCTTTCTATTCACCTTAACTTTGATACGAGGATTTTATTTTCCATTACTTGCAAGTTATCAGTACCACACTTATTAAGCATGCTGCGACCTTAAAAGGCTTCTTCAGATCAACTCAAAACACCCTGAACATTTTCCAACTTCTTATTATATCATTTGGAGAAACTATGATGATTATTTTCCAGATTGAGACACCAATACTTACCAAATGCTCCCATCCCCTCCCAAATAAAAACCTCAACCAAAGAAAAAAAACCTGTTTATAAATGAATTTTCATTCTATGGTCTTTATGAAACTTTTCTAAGGCCAACACATCTGAAGAAGGATAGCAGATGAATCTGGATTGTGGTGTAGTTTTATTCTGCTCTGTAAAGCAGCGATGCTGTAGGGAGAAATGTCACTAGTGTTACAAATGCTGCTGCAAATTAACAGAAGCTAATTCTAACCAGTAAGTTTGTTACAATTGAGTCTTTTTACATGGTAAAAAATTCTAGAGTATTGCTGCTTTTTTTTTTTTAACCAAACATATTTATGAAGAGTAAAACAAAAGATACTGGTGATTTGCAATTATTATTTTATTAACTGGAATATTCACACTCATTAGATTTCTGATTTCTATTACCAAAGGGAAATCCTCCACTTTTAAAAATAAGAAAGCAACCAGCTGTATTTATACAGAGCTTAGACAACAACTCCACATTTTTCCTCTATTTTTTTCCTCTGGCTTCTTCCTACCTCATATGCTGCACAGTCTCCTCAGTCTACCAGCCCTGATTGCTGGGATTGTGCCTGGCATTAAACATTTAACAGAGACCTTTTGTTGCTAACTGCATGGTTATGACAAATGGCAGATTGTTAAAGCAGAAGCTGTGTTATCAAAAGTCAATCAAGGGTGTGCCAAAAACTCTGGCTTCTTGTACAGAATTCAAATGTGGAATAGGCATCATCTAGATTGGAGAAAGAGACAACTCCTAAACACCGTCCAAACAAAATCCATAAGAAGAGAGAGGAGTACAGGGGTGTGCAACTAGAACCAGCAAACGTGCCCCAAGTATGTTCTTATTCACCTTCTTTTGCTAGAAATATCCTTAAGAGAGAGAACCTTAGCAAGCTGACCACTGTGAGGTGGACCCTGTGGACTTACGGAGGGTGAGTGTCCTATCTGCCTTTGTGGAGGTGGAAACGAATAAGAGGAACAAATCCAAGGAATTCAGTTGAACTTGGAAAGCTACTGGAACAAATTATGAAATGGACTGAGAGCATTTGGAAGATAATACGGTGCTAAGGAATGGCCAGCACCGTTTTGTCAAGAGTAAAGCATGTTAAAGGAATTTAATGTCTTCTCTGACATGGGAACTCACTGTACAGGGTTCATGAGGCAAGGTTTTGATAGCCGGGGGGCTTCTGTGAGAAGCTGGTAGAAGTTTTCCCCATAGCCAAACAGCCAGTGTCAGTCAGCTCCAAGACAGACCCGCTGATGGCCAAGGCTGAGCCAGTTGGTGACAGTGGTAGTGCCTCTGTGATAACATATTTAAGATGGGGAAAAACTGTAGCACAAAAGCAGCTGGGAGAGAAGAGTGAGAATCTGAGAGACAACTCTGTATACACCAAGGTCAGTGAAGAAGGAGGGGGAGCAGGTGCTCCAGGTGTCAGAGAAGAGATTCCCCTGCAGCCCTTGGTGAAGACTATGGTGAGGTAGGGTGTTACATATTAGCAGGAAAAATTGTTCTCCTAGTGCCCACAGTCTGTGATAAGAAATAACTAACAGGAAGAAAAAATACAAAAATAATTTCTTAAAGTATTGTATCTCAGAAGGCATCACCTAGAGAACCTCCAAACTCCAAAGCCGGATGACTTCAAAACAGATTAAAAAAAAAATGATAGGGAATGGCTACATTTACTTGATCCTTTTTCTAAAGCAGATTCCCATTTCACGTCATCTTCAACTCTAATTTTTTATAATTTGATATGAAAATACAAGTTCTGTTCTTTCCACTAGAAGCTGCTTGGCAACCTTCTCAGTTTAAGGGGAAAAAAAAGGAATATTTGGAAAATGCTGAGAATTGCTTTCCAACTCTGGTTTCCTGTCAATAGAGTAAAGCCTTGATTCTTACCCAAAGCCTTGAGGCTAGTAGCCTGTTTTCTCAAATATACAGAGTGGTATTTTCATTTAGTATCTTTTTTTAATCTCTTTTTATGCTGCAGTGCAGTGCTTTAGGTAAATCTTTTTAGATTTTTTTGAAGTCTTGTGCGGTTTAAATGGTTACAAATACAAGAAACTGCCTGAGCTTCTCTAATCCTTTTTCTATAGGAAGCTGACTCAAAACCTTTCTTCTAGCCTCTTGCAGGGTCACATCCCCTGTTTTCCAGGATGTCCGTGCCTCCTTTCTCCACGTGCTCCTGTGATGTTTATGCTTTTTTTCTTCTCCAAATATTTACACCACCAGTAGTTTGAGCGCAAAGCAATAAACAGAAAGAGACATGTTCAGCTTCCAGAGTTACTCGGTTTCTGTTTACCTTGTGCAGCGATACATGCCCATTTTGAGCCCAAAGCCCTTATCATCTTGGCTACCTGCTTCCTCAGTAGAGTTTCCTAGACTTAAAAACATCTTAAATGCTGCTAAAGTTTCTCTAAAACAGCAGCTATCTCTTGCATTTATCCTTTAAGTGAGAAACGGTCTGAAAAACAAGAAATCGATTTTTCTGTTAAAGACCAGATCCGTTCCCCCTCCTCCTTCTCTTTGGGTTTTTTTGTTGGTTTTTTTTTTTCTTCCTGCTACTACATCACTCCCTCTTACGATCAGGAAAACAGGCATCAGTCCTCATCCAAAATAAAAACAGACTGAACAAAGTACCCGATGCAATGTTCAGTTTTTCCCCCCAGCTATAAGCACCTCAGATCTTTGATCAGTCATTCAGGCTAGGATAGATGTGTTGTTCCTTTTCCTCTTCTATAAGCAAACCTTAGTCCTATATTAAGAAACAGATTTAAGTACCTAAATAGAAACACATCTCAATGAAAATAATGAATCATTATTGTTATTTAACTGCAGGCGGGACTTAGGGTGTCACAGCATGAGTGTTATGTTTATCAGAAAAAGGTGTTTTAAAATAGCAGCTAATCCTAACCTTAAATATTTACCAGATCTGCAGACTCAGTATCACACCTCTGTGCCCTGCCTCAATGTTTCTGCAGCACCAGGGAACACACAAACTGAGGCCCCTTAAGATTATTACAGGGACGTTTGGTACTTTGCCAGGAAAACTCTTGAGTACATAGCTGCTGGATGTTGGCACTGGGCACGCAGATGATGTGGCTCTAAAAATGTCTAGTTCAGTACATGCAGCTGCTGGGGAAACAAAAAAAAAAAAAAGAGAAGTTTCCCCTTTTTGTGAAGAAATTTCTGTTTTGACAAGCTTCTAAGAAGAGGCAGTGGCAGCTGCTGAACCCAGGAAACTTTTGGTACCAGTAGTTATCATGCATCATGTTGTTTGTGTTTGTTTTTTTTTCCCCCTGGGCTTTCAGTGTGCTGCTGGCTCTGGGTGATCATCCAGGCAGGGAATATAAATTACTCTGCAACACTTGTAGTTGCTGGTCCCCAACAGTCAGGCACTCCTTTGTGTCTGTATCACTTGGATATAGGTGAGGATCTATTTTCTGCAGCACCTTCCCTAGACCAGCAACTCTGAGAAGCTGCTCCTGCAAATCTGTGTGAAGGAAGGTCCAAGCCAAGGATGTGGATTTTCTCATCCAGAAAGAGCCCTGAAGGATGTAACATTACAGTGAGGTTGCTCTCCAACAGATGAGGTTACATACCTCCTCTTTAGGGGGGAGAATCCACCAGATTCCCCCACCCCCTGATCCATTAGCACTCTAAAAAAGTTTTTTTCACTATGAAGGTGGTGAGGCAGAGGAACAAGCTGCCCAGAGAAGTTGTAGGTGCTGCAACCCTGGAAATGTTCAAGACCAGGCTGAATGGGGCTTTGAGCAACCTGATCTAGTGAGAGTTTCTCCGCACCATGGCAGGGGCGTTAGAACTAGATGATCTTAAAGGTCCCAAGCCAAACCATTCTGATTCTATATGTTTGTTGTTCCATGAGGTCTCTCATGAAGAGGTGGTGGATCAGAACTGGAAGTCTTTGAGACCCTTCCTGGAAAATCATCATACCCACAGAAGAAGAGCTGAGGTTTGGCTTCCACTTTTGCATCTGGAGCTTTCTGCTTGACCAAGACTGGGGTTAAGCTAAAAACACTGACATGATGAAACATCAACAAATAACGGGTCTCAGCCAGCTCAAGTCTGCTTTTGGCCTTTGTTTTGGATTTGTAATAGTGACAGACAGAAAGGACCTAGAAAAACTCCTTTCATCACTGAAAATAAACTGCTGTAAAGCAGCTCCACAGCTGGCCAGCAGGATGAGATCTGTCCCTCCTCCCAGCCTGCATCAAGTGCCACAGATAGAACATGAGATTAAATTTGGCTCCTGTGGGCTTTTTTGTCTTGGAAATAATGACAGTGATAATCCAGTAGGAAGATTCAGATGTGCCAATGGTTTTGTAGACAAAGAATCCAGTTAAAGGTTTTTTATTTTGTCCATGCTACATAATAGTATTTTTAAAGCATTTTTCCCAGTTTACTGTAATTCAAAGTTTTAAATACTGCTGCAGAGAGAGTTTTATGCTTTTCATGATGTGTCAGCTACTTATGGTCAAGACTTCCTTTCATAGTTAAGAAATCTTTTCAGGATTTATTTAAGTTTCTAACAAGATGGCTTTGAAGTTGACCATACAAACTGCAAGAGAATTTGTTCTCTTTTGTATTCTGACAATTTTTAAAGAGCTGCTTCGGAGATGAAAATAACCTGTGATGTGTGGGACAACAAAGCAACAAAGCTTTCCCAGGAGGGAAAGCACGCTAAACAGGAAATCTTACATTCAGTAAGAAACGTTTTTCATGTCATCCCTTATCAGTTTGCTCAGGGTCTTTCTGAGCTGAAGGGACACAAAGTGTTGTACTTGCAGTTTTTTCAGATACAGGGCCTCAGAGCTCAAAATGTTTTGTTTCAGTGCATTCACACTATTCTCCCAGGGTGAAGTTGGTATTAATCATCCTGCTCAAATCTCTGATCACGAAGCTCAGATATGTTCATCACCAAACTTGAGGCAACCCAGAGAAAGCTTCATGACACGGGGTGCTGTTTTCTGGTGGTTAGATTCTCCCTTTTTGCAAGGCTGCCACAGACCACGCACGGGTGGATTACTACATTCAGGCCTTTCTACAAAGCGTATCTACAAGCACCCAAAATCTACTCATCCCACAATACTAACATCTGTGTTAGCTCCAATACTTGCAATGACTAATAACCTTGAAATATTTAAGACACAAATTCTGGCCTTATTCCAGATGATAGGGAGATGATAGGGAATGTCCTCACCATTTCAATAATGAGCATTTTTGCCACAAACTGTCTCTGCAGATTCATTTTTACTAAACTGCAGTAAAGCAAGGTTACTAAACTTAGCTCTACCTAGCAGTATAATAGTAATACTAATGAATAATAATTAGGCATGTTTATAAAGCTTTGCTACACTCTATTAAACAACTGTGGCCTTGCATCCATAGATGTTGTATCTCAGTGCTGCGTGATGAGAAGCTGAATTAAATCATCAGTTACGCTGGCAGGCACGGGGTTCAATGAGGTAACAGGGCTAAACACAACCTTGCTGTCCAGCCTTTCTGAAAATCTGCTTTTTCTATTTGATACTGCAGGTGATCAGCCCACTGGGCTGAGGTGATGGGAAGCAGCAGCAGCGTGTGTGCACATTTATTTCACTACAAACTGTGGGAGCTCATGCCTGCAGAGCTGTGACCGCTGCTGGGCATTACTGGCTATGTAGTACACTATGTAGCAAAGAGAAAGGTGATATGACCGAGTACTGTATCTTCTACCAAGGTTATCTTAGGATAGAAACTAGAAGGGCTTACGCATCCTAGGTAATAAACACAACTAGGCATTTAAGATGCTTTTTTTTCCATCGCTACTGTTAACAGTCATTTCAGTTGTTCCTTCTTACTCTGCTTGGCCTGTAGCCTTTGTAACAGGGACAAGCCTTAGGACTTTTTGCTATCTCTGTTCTCTGGATAGCCCCCAGGGCAGCCCTGAGAGTCTTCAATGGTTGTGACATCCTTTTCCTTCTCAGCATTTTCACCTGAATTCCTTCCCGCTCCAACTGATGCTCCCCAGTCCGGTGCCTCTGAATCAAGTTCTATTCACCAGTGAACTCTTCTATTTCCAGTGGCAACTGGAGCTGGAAATAGGCTATGCAGACACAGCCTACCAATAACTTTCATCAATGTTTTCCAATCTAAAGCCCACCCTCAGGGATGAGAATTTCAGGAAGTCCTTGTTGGCACAATTCTCAGGTTTCTCAAAGTCCTTCTGAGTTAAAGCTCTGTGACTTGGTACATCAATGCTTTTTCTTCATTGAGCATCATCTGGAATTTGCTGCAGGGTGGCCTCCCCTGGTCCAGTGACCCAAATCTTGGATGAAGACATTGAACAGTACTGGACCACTGTGACTGTGACACTCCACTTTATATTAGCCCTCAGCTGGAAATTATGCCACTGATTATTACACACATTAATCCTGGCAGTGCCACCACTTTTCATTCAGTAAGAAATGTTTTTCATGCCATGCTTTCTCAACTGTGGGTGATAGTGTCAAAAACGTCACCAGACAACGTATATAATATTCACCATTCTCTCTTCATTCACATCAGCAGTCTTTTTCCAATTGTCAGGAACCTCCACTAATTGACATGATATTTTTCAGATGATAGACATCAACCTAGCAATCACTCATGTCTGCCAGTTTCACCAGCTGGATGATTCCTAGACCAAAGAGCCTCCCATGTTCGTCTTAGGCTGAGGAAAGCTTTCTTGGAGGTGTGATTTGGATTGCAGTTGCTTGCTCTCTACTCTCGTCTGTGGCATCTTGAAAACTCTTTCACTTTCATTTTGCTTTTCCTTACCTATAAAAATACAATAGTTATGTTTTCTTTATGGGAGTGTCTGTGTATTTCTTTAAAAAACTTTTAGAGTTGCTCTTGAGTTAGCTGAAAGCTGTTTAACACATTAAAAATTTCAGTTGCTGTGAGAAATAAGGTTACTATCTTCCTTTTGGCACCCAATTTCAGGCAGATAGGAGGTGAAATGCTGCTGAAATTTTCCAGTGTTTTCCACCTACCCAGAGGCTGCCAGCAGAAGTGGTGCTTTATCTGCTGCAATTCTTCAGTAGTGAGAAGTTTTTGAGGAGCACTCAGGGCTTCAGATGTTTTCAGGGGCTGTCCTCTGTTCAGTATCTAACTCCAGCTGGATGGTGGTGATAAAACCTACAGAAGAGCCTGCTCAGTTTGTCTGCATGCGTTCAGGCTAAAAGGGAACAGGGAAAGAGCTCGACACCCAGATCCATGACTGCCCACACACTTAATTGCTATTTGGCTCCCTAGCTCTGGTCTGGCCTCTTCCCAGGAGCTGTCACCAGGCAGTATGGAGAAGACCATGTCCCAGCCTACACAGTCCCCCAAGGCTGTCCCATCAGGCTTCACATTCTCCTGCATGCTCGTATGACCCCATGCATACCCTGGGGTATGCAACACATCTCTTCAGCTTTGTGCCATAAAAATATCAGACTTGTGGGTTGCAATACCACCCTTAGATTATTTCAGAGCTTTTGAACTCATAAACACATTATAAAAATAATGGACATGTTTTAGGACCATGGGGACACCACTTATAGCACAGAAGAGCACCAGGGCTGAGGGCCAGACAACTTGTGGGGGGTCCGTCTGCTGCAGAGGGCAGGTCCTAAGACATGAGGCCTGAGCTGGGCCTCGCCGCTTGGTGTTGGGGCCAGAGACTGGGGTTTGGCCCTTTTATATTCAGCAATATGGACAAAGCATCTGTTTGAGATGCAGCTTGTACAGGCCAAGACTCCACACCAAAGTGGGACTTTTTTGTGACTCATTTGATTTGTTAATCTGAAACAGATTTACCATGTCTTGTTTAATAGGGAACAGCCTTTCAAGTTATCAAATGAATGAATTGCTGATTTAGTGCTGGCTGTTTGATTCTGAGCAACTGTTTTGAAATGGTTGGCAAAAGAGAACGTCCAGTTTTGCTGCAAGAGCTCCAATCAGCTTAGCTATTGCTCTCTTCTCCTGCATTACTTTGTCTTAGGGCAAGACACCTGGTCCTTGTGAAATGGTGGACCCCTTAACCAGACTGCAATAAAACTTCTGTAAGAAGTGAGCCAACCTCCATCTCCTCTGCCTAAACACGAGACAAGGGAGAAACCTGAGTTATTTCTTTCACAGGTGTTTGCATTTTATGACCAGGAGCCCAAGTCCATGAACATGTTCCCAATGTGAAGCAGGTGGTCCCAAACCTGTTGGGGTGGGCAGTTCTGAATACACAGTGCGAACCAGCAAAATCACTTTGTGCTTCTTCGACTGTGGGTTCAAAGCTGTAAGAGCAGCATTCATAACTTTAGAAAACAGCTGGAGCCATCTAACTGATTGCAAGTGATATGTGTCATTTAGGTTCTTGCAGAACCAGACTTTCTTTTAGTTAATTGCTTGGCTGTGTTATTGCTATGTAAATGTGTGCTCAGGACAAAAGGACATATACTTCTAAGTGCATTTTCAAGCAGAGGAGACATGACATTACTACATTAGGAAGATTAGACAATGATCAGAACATCTATCAGCTCTTCCTTATCAGACCCAAGCGAGGACAGTATTCTGACTTGTACTTGCCTAGTTGCTCCTCAAACCGATAGGCACTCACCAGCCTGTTTGGCTTGAATTCAAGCTATCTCTGTCTCAGTGGGTTCAAAAGTTCAGCTGGTATGTGAGTTGGATGCTCCTTCAGAGAGGTTGTGAAAAAAGGAATGGGAAGGATTCTGGTATACACATACGTACCTGTGCCTATGTATTTGTGTGTATAGCAACGCCTCAGCTAGACTGAGTGGGAAGAGGAGGTGAGGTAGAGGGAAGTACTTTCCAGATTTCTAGCTAGTAGAGGAAATTCTTTAAAAGTATAATAACTAAAGGTGGGGGCTAAAGGGAGAGAGTAGAGCACTTGCATTTCAGTTTTGGAGCAATTTTGCTCAGCCAAATAATGATCACAGGGAATCAAAAACATGTCAAATTGCATTTGGTGCCTTCTCCTCTGGTCAGTACAAGAGTTGCAGGCATGTTGGCTGATGTGACCGACACCAAAGTATTTGGATTCAGGAGATTCCACAGTGGCTTCCATATCCTGTCATCTCTTGCTTTGAACAGCTTAAATTTATCAGAGCACAGTCTCTTACCCAGCACTTCCCTGGTCACACCCTTCTGCTAAAGAACAAGTTGCTGCAAAATCTGTTTCACATAAATGACTTAAAGTCTCCTTCAAGTTCCATATGCAGCCCCCAAATGAGTTCTGTTTGACCATCCCTAGCACTGTGCCTGGAGGGTGGATATGAGCAGAGTTTTCCTCATAACGCTCAAGTATATAGAACCCCTATTTTTCTAGAATCTGAAAGCGGCTTTTATGAAAGTTTACAGCTTAAAAGTACTTCTTTGAACTTGTCATTGAATTTGCAGCAGAGGACAGCAGTTGCAATTGACAGTGAGATTCTCCCTTTCTCCCTTTTTTTCTCCCTTTTTTTCTCCCTTTTTTTCTCCCTTTTTTTCTCCCTTCTCCCAGTTGCAATTTGAGCCTTTTCTGTTTGAAGGAGTAATGGAAGTATGCGTCATGTCCCAGTTCCTCTTCCAACTGCAGTGGGGATATGAAACCATCTCCCCATCTTCGCAATGGCATCTGTGAGCTGCAGAACCAAATTTTTCCTTTTTCCTGTCTGGCTTGATGGATTTTTGTTGTTTTTACAAAATGCATTATCTCCAACCAGAGAAGTTGTGGGCAAAATATTGTGCAATGGGTATATAACCACCCACCAGACTGCAGTTAGGACCTTTTCCTGGTAAGCAGAAGAGCTGTGATCTAACACAACTGAGTAAGTATGGTATATGGAACCAAGTCCTTGAGATGCCTGCATTATCTGTGGGTTATGGACTGTGAGGCAGTACTACAGAAACACTCACTGACCGTAGGTATTCATCTCTCAGAGAGAACTCACAGTCGAAAACCTTATGTGGAAATAAACATAAAATCTATTTTAGACGTTGTCCCTCTTGGCTTTTTCTCTTGGATAGCTTTAATATTTACCACTCATCATGTTGACTTCTCAGAAACCTGGTTCTTAGGCACTTAGTTGTCCACAGACGTTGGACCAAAAGCGTGAGTGCCGAACGCGGGCCCAGGCAACTCTGTCACTCAGGAGTGACAGAGTCCTGCTGAGTCCTGCTGTAAATTTAGCTCACAGATTCCATCCCAATTAACACAACTTCCTGCAAAAATGTTCCCTCTGGTCAAACGCTACACCAAAAAACTCCTGAAGGGATGTACCCACTCAAAGCAAACCAAAACTAAACCCCCATACCCCTCACTCACCGAACAAATTTACAGATAAACCCTGGTCTTCTAAAATATATTTTAAAAATCTACTTCCTTTGCAAATGGCAGGAAGTTCATATTGCAAGACCAACTAAATGACTCACCCCACATCTATGCTTCTGCTGAACCAGATAAACCTGCCAAAAGCAGTTTCCAAACTGGAAATAAGTACTTATGGGGATATGAATAACATCAAGCAAATCTCTGACAAGGGCATGTGAATCTGCAAGTTGTGGTGTTATTTATTTATATTTTTTATTGAGGTCAGTGCCCTTGGTTCAAAGCTGCATTGGATAATTTTTGGAAAGGCAACCAATCCGTATGGCTACATGTCAGCATCATCAAGGGATCCAAAGTCAACAACAAAAGGCTATAGTAGAATAAAATTCCCGGTGGATGGGGTGTGTTATTTGATGGGTCACACAGGGAATTCTTTTGACATGAACCAGCAAACACCAAGTATATTTTTCATAAAACATGTAGCTTAATCCAAAATTATCCGTGCTGTATTGTTAGCAAGAACAAGGGAACACCCAGTTACTTTTGCAGTGACTAATAATATTACCACTGCTTAAATGTAAACACTCTGCAGAAATCTTTCTAAAGAAATGCACAATATTATTTGCAAAAAATAATGCTGTTCTATTACTTCATTCAAGTCTTTTTCCTTCTTTGCTGCTCGAGTACAACCACTGAAATTTCCTGAGTTAATGCTGGCATGGCAAGAAATACAATGTCAAAGGAAAGAAGGATAGTCCCATAATTAAAATCTGTTTCCATAGCATTGAAATAGATGGGATTGCTACCCTTCATTGGACTTTGGATCAGGTCTCTAGTCTGGTGGTTCTTCATTTCCACCACCCTCTTTCCCCTGGAGCCTTGTAAGCATTGATTAGTTAATGGCTTTAAAGTGCTATTTAAATGCTGAAATATTGTTACTGCCAGGTATTGGAGCACATAGGCAGGTTTCTGCTCAGCAGATATGATTAGTCTTTCTCTAGCATGGAAGTATACCATTTCCCTTCTTTGTGCAAACGTGTCTGTGTGTGCGTATACCTACGATAACCCAGTTTAGTAAAACAAAATAAAACAGTAAATCGGGGACGTGTCTACTTTAGTCTTAAAAATCTTGGAGACCTATGCTGCAATCTCAAGTGAAAGCTGTAGATAGCACTGGAGAGGGTCGATGCTTTCAGGTTAGTTTGAACAGGATGGTTTGTACCTTTTGCTGGTACAGGAATGGACATCTAGGGCTGGGCAGCCACCCCCTATAGAGATGCTCTTCTGAAAAGGACAAGCACATTCCAGCTGTATAAAACTGGTTTATTAGTTAAAATAATATTTATAGTGGGAGTACTCATTGGATTTTCAGTGGGTCCATGTGGGTGGCAGGTTGCCTCATCTCCCTGGCACAGTGGTTCCTAAAGCACACACGTTTGTACACGTACAGATACTGGTCCATGAGCCACTCAGCTGCTACAGGAACACGGTGTGAGCAGTTGTACAGCCCAGCATGGGGTGAAAACTCACTGAGGCTGTGGCTGTTGCGTTGTCAGCAGTGCTGCTTTGGCAAAGTAAGCCTTGAAATTCCTGTTTTCCCAACCTGTCTTCTAAGCAGACTTTTTCAAGCAGAGGGGAATGGCGTTCCCCAGGTTTTCAGCTGTGCTCCTTTCTGGCACATGGCAGAATTTGGCTTTCTGAGTGCAAAGTGTAGCAATTACGTCTTCACATAGTAAAATGCTTCCTAACTTGGATTTTTGGAATGACTTCGTTTTATTTTGCAATCCGCCAATCAGCCTCAAAAGACCCTGTAAATCATCACGTTATTCTCAGTCATAACTAGCAAAATAGCTGGGAAGAGTGCTTGAGGTAGCGATGGCTCGGTTTGGATGCACACATTCCTAAGCTTTCCTGCTCATGGGGGCTCGCAGCTACTGACTTCTGAGGGCTTCTACCTCCAACAACTTTTAGGGTGCAGCTCTACACGTGGTCTAAATAACAAACAAACTGCAAAGGTCAAAGCAAAATAAAACATTTCTTTCCCGTTCTCCAGTTCATTCCAGCCTCGCTACTTGTTTTTTTACTGCAAAAGTCTGCCTTTAGTGCACAGGGGACAGTTCATTCTGTTTGAATCTCTGGAACTTTCAGCCCCTTCCCCAAAAAGCAGCCAAGCACAGCAGACCGAAAAACTGCTTGAAGATGGGCCAAACCACACAGTTCAGACACTGACCCAGATCTGTTTTCTGAAGGACTGAATGTTTCTGAGCTAGGATTTTGTTTCATGGTCAGATGAAGGAAGGATTAATCCCTTGGAAAATTAGTCAAGCCCATCTTCTTGTTCTAGCATTTGCACTTGTTCCATAACTTTAGAAGCCACTGCGCTAGACAGATCTTCCATAACAAACATAGCCAGCCAGTGATTGGATGACATAAGTTTGAAGATACGACTTCAAAATAGACTCAGTTGCAAAATAAATTATTTGTGATGGTTTCATTGGTTTCCTGGCCTCACAGTTTAAAATGAGTATGAAAAGGATTAGATCTTTTATGATGAAAAAACCAAAGCACACACAGAGCAGCGCTGTCTTAGAATGACAAATGCTTCTCTTTTGTTGTTTTAGAAATACTTTTCATTCTTGCAGACATTAAGTAATCAAAGGTAAGAAAACATGATAAGAAATTTCCTTTATTCTACACTTAGTAATATTTCAGAGTTATTGCTGCACACCATGGTCTCCCACCATTTTGTGGTGAAAAAGGAACCAGATTTCCAGGGTTCTTTTTCCAAAGGCAGCAGTTTCTGACTCAGGTGCAGAAGCTGGGTTAGGAGGAGAGAAACTAATATGCATTTGAACAGCAGCAAGCTTTTATGGACTGGACTTAATAAGCTTATTGTATGGCAGAGAAAACAGAGACATAGAGTTGAACAGAGTTTCAGGAATTTCTGATTTCCTCTTCATGAGGGAGAATGATAACACGTTGTGGATTTCATCAGTTTGGGTCACAGAAACCTGCCACAAAAGTGAGGTTGTTAAGTGAAATCACACACATGGGGCAAGCCCGCTTTACAGAAAAGCCACAGAAAAAGCAGCTCAGGCTGTCACAGTTTAACCCGCCCCTTAGCGGGTGGCTTCACACAGCACTGTGTATATAGAGATATTCTGTACACAGTAGGCTAGGGCCTCTTTTTGGAATAAACGATTAGCTGCACTTCTTGCCAAAGAGCCGTTTGCTGGAAAACTCACACAGCACTTGCAGCACCCACTGCACCCTCTGAACTTCATCAGCAATTTGTGGAGGCATTCTTTTCTTTTTAGTGCAATCAGAGTTCCTTCCCAGTGGTCATGTTAATGTATGAGGATAAGATTTTGCAATTCAGGGTCTGGTAAACAGACTTCTTTTTATATAGTAGCACGTATCCGCACTTTTTTGACCAGGACCCTGCTGTTGCTGTCCTTTGCTGTCTTTCTCAGTCTTTCCCAAGACTGCTACAAGTTCGGTCCTTGGGTAAACCCTTGCACGTACTCGTCTCTCCTCACCAGATTGCGTGAAGCCTCGTCGTACCGGGATATTTACGCTCGGGGAAGCAGGGCGGCAGGTCTCAGCCGTTCACTGCCCCCAAAACTTGCCCGGGAAGGAGCTGCCAGAGGCGATCCTGCCCCCGGCTATTCCAAAAGGGGGACCCGGGCTTTGGGGTGTGCGCCGGGGATCCCCCGCTGATATTTAGGGATCCGTGCAAACCGCGCATCCGGGATGTAGCCGCCGCAAACATCTGCGGGCGACGGAGGAGAAGGTGGGGGGAGAGCCCCGGGGCGCGGGGACGGGCGGGCGGAGCCCTGGAAGGGGTGGCGAACCGCCCCGTGCTGCCGCCGGGGAGGCGGTGGCGGCGGTGGCGGCGGGCAGCGCCGCCCGGCGGGCGGGGCGCGGGCTATAAATCCGCCCCGCGGCGGCGGACGGGCGGCGGTCGGAGCGCAGCGGTGAGAGCGGCAGCGGCGCAGGGAGAGCGGTACCGCAGCAGGTAAGGGATGGTCCCTCCGTCCACCTACCCACCCATCCATCCATCCATCCATCCATGTACCTCTCCGTCCATCTACCCATCCATCCATCTATCTACCTATCTCTCCATCTGCCTACGCATCCACCAATCCAACCCCGCCGGCCTCGCACCCCCTTGGAGGGTGCATCCTTGCATCACCTCCCTACTTTTTTTTTTTTTTTTTAATCAATAAATCCCCCTTGCCCCCCCTCCTCCTTCCAAGCAGGGATTTGCTGGCTGCTGCCAGAGGAGTGGGTGGCTCTCGGTGGGCTGGTGGCTGTGTGCTGGTGGGAGGCAGCAGCAGATGGGGCACCTCGAGCTGTACCCCAGCCGTTCTTGGTTGCGGAGGCAGCTGTTGGATTCTGCTGCCACAGTCCAGGCTCCCCTGGCAGCAGTGGGCTGGGCTGGGCTGGAAAACAGCTGCAAAACGAAGGCACATACTTTTCCTACAGAAGTTGACTGCTGGCGCTTGTTGCTTGTGCCTCTCTGCTCTCACTGCTCTGCGTTGGATTTTGGGGCAGAGGACAGGCTTGATTGGTCACCAGCCTTTACCGGTCAGTTGTTTCCATGGGGTTATTTTCTTCATATGTGATGATAAACAGAGTTTGCTGTCCGTCCTTCCAGGCACTGCTCAGGTTCAGAGCACTTCACGGTGGTGTTTGCAGTGGAGGCACAGCTGCACACTGGGTCTGATGAAATAAGTGATTTCACTTCTGCTAGGGAGGATGTTTTGGTTAACGCTTTCCATTGTGTTATGGTTTTCCTATGAAACATTTGCAAACTGGCATTGCTCACTGTCTTACACACTGTTTTATAAAGACCACACTGCCCAATTTTGCACCCCATCCCCAGAATAGGATGCAGAACCCTTTAGGCTTCAGATAGAAGTATTTACCAACTATGTTATTTGGATCTTTTTCTCCCCAGTTGTCTGTTTAAATAAAAACTGTATTTTGAACCTAGAAAATGCAGCTTTAGTGGCAAGGGACATGTCAAAGACAACCTGAGGCTTTCTGTCCGGATTCTCTGCAAAGGTGTTGCACTGTTTTGACTTCCTCTGGCTTTTTGACAACTCTTTTTTTTTTTTTTTTCTTGTGTCCACGTGTGCCAAAGATACACAGCTGCTGAAAAACTCACTGTTGAGGGCAAGTGATGAAAATAGCCTGTAAACAGGAGCTATCAAATCCTTCAGGTAAACACGTGAGAAGCCTGCCTTGCTGGTTTTAGTCTTGACTGTTACAGACATAACTTCAAAACTTCTGTCAGTGATATTAAGCTGGTGCACTTTGAACTTGTGGGAACTTTTTTTTTTTTTTTTTAAGTTTTGTGCTCTTTTAACCAGAGTCTAACGCAGTTTGGCATAGAAAGACTGTGTTTTTATCACAAGTACTTGAGTAAACAGCAAGCAGCTAATGCTGTACGATGTCCAGTGCACAGCAAGAATTTAATGACTGTGGATGAACTGGCAAAACTCGGGAGTAGATGCAGCAAAAATAAAGTGTTCCTTAAAGGCTTGTACAGTTCCCAGAGTACTAATAAGCTCTGTGCCTTTGAAGAAGAATAGCACATGAATGTCTTTTGACATGGAAAATACAGATGCAGTGGAAACAGGTTTTAATGTAGTAATGAGAGACAGCTTAGGGTGTGTATGGTTTCTGTACCTAATATTTTTTTCGTGTAAACTGAACAGAAGCCGTGGCATAACGGTTTGGGGAACTGGAGACCACAACTTCTGAATCTGAGTTCCTTGCACTGCAGTTTAGCAGATACTTGAATGGGATGGATTTCAACTTTGAACAAACATTTCTACAATCAGTGTACTGGGAGTTGAACTCATCACCTTGAGAACGGGCACTCTGCGAAAGTGGCTGGCCTTGAACCAGGCTTGGGGAGAGAGATCTAGAAGGCCTTGACAAGCTGGGGTTTTTAATTGTTTCCCTTCGGAAAAAGGGTTTGTGTACCGATTCCCTACATTCATTGGCCACTTCGCCCAAGGTGACAGCAGGATAGAGATGTCAAAGTGTCAGGTGTCCACAGAATTTGGCAATAACCAAAGAAGTGTCACCCACTGCTGAGGGAGGGCTGCCACATGCGCCTGCCCGTGCTTGGGAACCAGTGTCCACACCACCAAAAAACAGACTCTTCAAGTTTTTCTGTTTCTCCCCTGCACAATGGCTTTTTTGTTCTTGCCAAAATAAAAGGGAATGCTAAAGCTGTGACAGATCATCTGGGTAGATTGTATGAATGCTCAGTGGCATTTTCTTTACTCCAGTGGGAGATACTCTGCCCTTTGAATATTCCTTTTTGCACTATGACAGTTACATGGGGAGATCAAAGTGCATTTTGGGAGATATTTTGGCATGGGAGCCTGGTCCTTAAAAATAGTTGTAAGACAGTTGGGAAATTTGTTCTTGTAGCTCAGGTGGGATTAGCAGTGAACTGTTGTGAGAAAAATTCTTTCATGCAGATTTTTAAACCGAAGTGATTAATTTGTTTGACTGAAGTGCAGTATACATCTTCTCATGACCAGCTTAAGGCATTTTGGCAAACTTCTAACTTCCCATCAAAAATGCTGGTTTTTCACTTAACCTCATTAGAGCCTGAGAATCCATTGCACAAAACATGGAGCCTATGTGTAATGAGACATTTCCTGCTTTTATTATCTCAAAATAGACAAAGAGTGAAAGAATAGAGGCAGAAGGGGTGAAACTGACTGGAAGCTCTTCAGAATGAGGATAATTAGAAACCGGGAAACTCTCAAAAATAGTAAACATTCTAATTGTGATGGATCAGCAATGTTTACATCATGCATACAGCTGGAAGCTTAAGGTCACAAAAGCCCATTTGCTGTCAGGGGAGAGTCCAGCCTGGGAAATCAGCGTCTGAATCAGCTCAGTCCCAACAGTGTGCAGCAAGAGTGACTTTCTCTAGTTGCTCTGTTTTGACCACTTGAAAGGAGAACCTTCTGAAACCCAGGAGATGCGACTGCTTGATAGTAATAAGGCTGAAATGCTGGTCCTTGAGAGGAAGTGTGACTTCCAGCTGACAGTTTGTTTACATCCAACTTCCACATCGTGTCACAGCACCTAGAAATCTCAGGGAGAAGTACAGAAGAGCCCATTTTGTCCTGTCACTTTTTCACTAAATAGATGGTGTTGTATGTAGACTGCCCTTTAGCTTCAGCTTTTAGGTATAAATTTGTGAGTTTACCTAATGTGTGGTGGTGCCTCCCCTGCAGCCTTTTTGGGGAAGAGCTTGCCTGGGCTGAGGCCTGGGGAGGGGATCTCCAGCTGCCGGCAGGTTAAGGAAGCAACAGTTACCCCTCTGCCATCTGTCACAAGCTCTTTCCCAAACATTGCAATTAAATTACTTTCTAGTACTGGAACACCGTGGGAAATATTCAGAAACTGTTCAGAAGGCTGAGAGTAAGGCAATCCCATTTCCGGGTTTGGTGGTGTGCGTTGCTACGGATGACTAAAATCTGGGTTAGGCCTCTCGAAAATCAATGGCCATGAATATAATGGCTATTGAACTTGGTGTTTCTCTCCAATGGTGGTGATTTTTTTTTCCCTATCTGTGTCACTTCCAGAGCCCTGGGTAACTTCAGCGGGGCCAGTCAGCAGGAGGTAATCCCTATTGTTGGTTCCCTTTGGCTGCGGAGCTGGAGCAGCAGTAAGGAACCATTCAGAGCTTCTCCTGAATATGTGATCATGTATCGTTAAAGTGTTATTATGACATAATTAAACTCAGTACTGAGAGTCTGTGAGAATCAGTGCCATTATTCACCATTTAATCCAGCACAGCAAGTGCTCAGAGAGTAAAGCCTGCAATTATCCAAGTTCCAGACTCAAATGTTGCAAGCTCCTATGTTGGGCGATGAGGGAGATGAGTTTAGGTTTACTTTTAGCTAAGGGCTGCTGCAGGATCAGGCCTGTTTTGTTTCCCAACTGGTACGAGAGTGTTGTCTTTGGATAATGCCCAGCGGTTTGTTGTCAGATGGGATGTTCCCCTTGCGGAGGTGCTCCGCTTGCTGATGCACAGCTGGACTGCCTGCACTGATGAAATTTTCCACAGCTGTATCTGTTTGTACAAAGCAGGATGTATGTCAATTCTACGGCTCTTATTTTGTGTGGCTGATCACGTTTCCTATGTTTCTTTTGGGTTTTGCACTACTTCCTTTCAGTTAATTGTCACAATTTTAATGTATCTTTTTCATCTGTCAGTCAGGTTTTTTTTTCTCTTTATAGCTGGAAGTTGGTCAATGCAGATCTTCCTTTTCAAGCACTGTTTTTAAAACTGGATATTCACTACTTTTCCAAGCCTTTAACTGTCTCCTTCCTGTCTGAACTAAGTATAGCTTCAAAAGTATAGCTCTTTTAGCTTATTTTCTACCATGGATGTGTAAGGCCAGTCTGCTAGTAGTGTATGGACGATGTAAAAATTAATGGAAATAACAAACTTTAAGACTTAGTGCTGCATGAAAACCTGGCTGTAAAACAAATCTTGCCATGTGCTTTTGACCATCTCTTGTTTTTGTGTGTGCCCTTGCCTTTTCACCAGTCTTCCTACTTGACTTCTTTAAGAAATTCTGAATTTTTTAGGAAGTTAAAAGTAAGTGATAAGGATATAAGGATCCATATCTGTAATGCTCCTGATGAAGACTGTAAATGGAGGAACTGGTGTTTAAAATGAAAGAATGGTAATAGATTTTATTTATATATATGTGTGTGTGTTTTGGTAAGCAGAAGGTGATGTTGAAAAGTAATCAGCAAAGCAGAACACAGCTTTTAAAGGAAACTTTGTTTGTGAACACGCTGAGACATCCAAATGGGAAATGCACTATTAGAGGAAGGAAGGGTTGCTCTTGCTGTGGGTTTTGGGGTTGCTTCCTTCAGGAAGCTCATGCGCACCTTGTCAAACTAATGATGTAATTTTCCTACTGCGATAGCTCTAGAGTGCTCTAAACATGCTGTGTATGTATTGTAGGTAACATATCCCTGCTAAATTCTGACATGCATTTGTGTCCTTGGACAAAGTTGTGACCTGGTGGGTTATGTGACCATTTTATGAGGTAGATGCACTGCAGAGTTTTATGATGACCCTTTATATTATGGCAAATTCCAAATACTATTCTTTTCTCTAGATGATTCAAGTTTAGAACATCACATATCTTTTTTTTTTTTTTTTTTTCCCATGTGAAACATACTGAATTTTATGAAGTTGTCTATAAAATCCTGATCTTATTTAAAAACTTGGGCACGTATAACTCCAACCCCACTTGCAAATGGAACCTGGAAAGTAATGAGTGTAAGCTCTCTGCCTGATACAATAGATGCCAAGCTGGGGCATGGATGGGTAAGGTTTTGAACAAAGTCAGCTGAGGATGGGTAATTGCTTTTTGTCCACTTTGAAGGATTTTGAAAGGCCTTATTTTGAGGCTGGATAACATTAGTTTAGACTCTCCCTCACCAGTCCCTTCAGTTGTGATACAGGCAGGAGTATACTCAGCCCTTAGGGAGATCACATAGGTCTAGATGCTGAGGCTTGCAGTCAAAGGAAGACTGGTACACAAATCTAGTCCTGGGTAGTTCAGCATATGCAGATGCTTAAATTTGGGTGATTTTATAATGGGAGTTTCTTGGGAAGAATGAAAGATGTGTCCATAACACAATGGCCCATTTATGCAAAGTCTGAGTCAGGATTAAGATCTAGAATGCTGAACTTCATCCTAGAAGAGGGGACTGGGAGCTCACAGGAACAAAATGATATCCATAAATTATACTCTCCTCCTCAAAAACAAACAAAAGTCCTGACACTTGTCATGGAAAACTTCAGCCCAGAAATTTTGGCAAGTGTTATAAAGAGAACTTGTAACAGCAATGAGCAAGCAATTTTAATAGGTAGCAGAACAAGTTGTATATGTACCCAGAAGCTGTTACCCATATAGTATTACCTAATGAATAAATGTAGTTTAAGATACTTTGTCAACTTTAGCTGCAATGTTTTGTAACTTAAGTACTTGTCTTTGCAACATCACTTAAATATGCAAAAGAAACCACTAGGTACTTGCAAGGGTGCAACCTAGAGAGCCAGATAACATTTCTCATCTCTGAGTATACTGCGAGCCTGACCCTTCTGGAATAATCTCGATATGGTTTTGCCTCTAACTTGCACAGAACCACCCACTTTTTGAAGCAGTTGCAGCTGGGCAGAGGCTATGAACTATAAAAGCATGGCAGACTGAGAACAGGAGGGGGTGGGGAGCATGGCCTGACACTGGTGAGCTGCAGGAACAATAGCTTGTTTCTTGTCTGTTTAGACTGCAATCTTTGTGGCAGAAGCCATCTCTTCCATGTTATGAAATGCTTAACGCATCTTTGCAGTGTTAGTTATTTAATCTGCCCCCAAAGCACAGCCAAACACCCAGGTGCGAGGCAGGTGTCAGGATCTGTACCAACGCATCATCGCCTTTCATCTTTGCTTAGGACATTTGTGGTTGCAGTGAGTTGGAGGAGGAGGTGGACGGATGCAGAAGAGGATGTTGGGAGGATGCTGGGAAGGTGCTGGGGCAGTGGAAGGAGACGGGACAGCTTGGTGGGATAAGAAGACAGCTGGGAAGGCAGCTGATTGCTCTTCACTCTTTCCACCCGTCTGTGCTGCCACCCACAGCCTGCAGTCATTTAAAGCTAAAGGACAATATTGGCAGCAGTACAAAGGGGCATCATATGTTTCCAAGTAAACTTGGGCTTCCACTGGGATGTAGGATTTCTTACGAAAGCCCCAGGTTCCCCTACCCCTACACTCTGCAAGGACTGCTTGCAGCCGGGTCAGTGATGAGCGGTGGCTGCCTGAGGAGGGAGGTTGAGATAGCAGCAGTCTTCACAGCCAGAGAGTCCAGGGAGTCAAAGAGATTTTTAATCTCTTTAAAGAAACTTCACATTATTGGAGATAACCGCTTCTCAGAGAGGTAAGTGCAGAAGTAGCTTCAGGTGCCAGATGCTAAAGAAACATGAATTTTGGAGATCTTCATTAGGATTACAAACACTAATCCTCATGGAGTTGTGATATTGCAGTGTAGGTAGCATTAGGGGCTGCTACAACAGGAAAAAAGCCCTAAGGCATTGCAAGCTCTCCATTTCCCTGATAGCTAGGAATAGAATAGCTGCTCATAATACTGGGAGTGAGAGGGGAAAAAACAGGGGTGTCCAGCATAGAGGAGAGGGGCACAGCAGGCATGTCCTTTGACTGGAACACCAACTCCTTCCACAGCCAGTTTCTACTCCCATGAAGCACGGGAGGACCCTGAGCTTTCCAAGGAACATTCTTCATTGCATCCCACAGCAAGAGGATTGTGCAAGCCTCATTTCAACAGTTTTCTTGCTCAACATCTGCAGAGTAGACAGAAGGGTCGCTCCCAGCTCACTGTGTTTGGATGCTGGTATCGATGTGCAGCTGCCAGAGCGTCTCACACGAGTGAAGAGTAACCAGTCCCGGGTCAGAGGAACCATCAAGTTTAAAGGCTGTGTCTGATCCCAGCTGAAGAGGCACTGGTGCCACTCACAGAAGTGAGAAACAGCCAGAAGAAAAGGACTGGAGACAAGCCTGGAGGTCTTGTCTTTCTCACGTCAGGGTGTGGTGGAGCCATGGGAAGCGTCGCTGCGGGAGAGGCTTGGGACCCACTCCTGGGTGTTGGTTGTGGGAGCCCTGTGGGACCAGCCGCTGTTTCTGTCCTCACAGCCCTCTCTGTGTGGCTTCACCCAGCTCTTACTTGGCACAGGGCTCAAGTGCTTGGCTGAAACATTTCAGTTTCCTAATCAGATTGATTAGCACGTAGCATAACTCTAAACTTAAAAGTGGCTAAAACTTTAAGCCTTTCTTGGGTTTTGGCTTTGAAAATCACTGTTATGCTACACTATACTCTTTTTTTTTTTTTTTTTTTCTGGACGCCAGCCTGAGCTCTTATTTTCAACTAGAGCCTTCGCTAAAGCTTGCTGGTGGAGCAGCTTGCTAAGGGGTTTGAACGGAAATAAAAGCAAATTGGTTAGAAACAAACAAAAATAATTAAATTGGATATTGGCAGCGTTCTGTGCTTGAAGAGGGCTGGGTGACGGCGATTCACAGGATGTCTGTGAACCCAGGCCACCAAGCAGCGCAGTTGTTTCACTAGTTAATATAATGCTTTGTTTCCTGACCTTTTCTGATTTGAAACTTTAAGCAATTTAAGTGTTACATTGCTAAGCTTCCTTTGTGTCAGGTTATTAGCTTTTAGTTTCAAATAGAGGTAACTACAGTCTAAGGAAAACACGAGAGTCCCGAGCAGTTGAGTGTCTTCAGCTTTCGACACTTGTTGTCCAAACTGTTTAGTCAGATGCTAATTAACTGTCAAAAGTCATCTGTTTCTTTTAAAAGGGGAGGAACTTCTATTAAAACCTCTCTCTTGATTTATTGTGTGGAACTATGTCAGAGAAAATCAGTAACTCAGTACACAAAGGACCTCGTGACACCAGTGCCTGTAACAAAGAGTAGCTTAAACAGGGCATGGTGTGGGCAGATGCTTATGCATGAGCTGTTTTGGATGTTTGCAAAATGAATAATTTTTAAATGGATTGCAAACAGGAAGATCAGATTGTCAAGTTTATTATAAAATATCTGAAATGTAAACTGCCCTTAATGAGAGCATGCATTGTGGACCATAACCGTACATGGGTGCTTTAACTGATGTCCACTTGTCTCTGTTTAGCGGAGACAAGTTTTTTTTTCAAGCTGCTCTTCCGTTTACACTAACCATCATTTTTTATTTTAGGGCCAGTAACTCAGACTAGTTTACAATGTTTACTGTTAATGACTGGAAGAGGTCTAACTGACCATATGTCAGGCTCAAGTGGTGTTTGAGTGTCAGAGTAACTTTCCTCACTTCACTGTCAGAGGCCTGAGGTGCTTGGTTATTTTTCTGACCTGGAACTGATGGAGATCTTTGCTAATTGACATCTGCAGAGCTCTGGAGACATCTTGGCTCTCTCCATCATTGCCTCATCTGTGCTTTGTTAATAGTGCTTTGAGCTGCTGCAGATGCTCAAAGCCTCAAATTGCCACCCCTGTCCTTCCTACTTGCTTTGGTGCCTGGGCTCTGAAGATACTTGTGGCTTTCAAGGGATAAAGTGCAGAGTGACGTAGCTGGATTGGAAACACCTCCCATGTGTGGCCCTGGAGCCCAAGTCTGGTGTGGGCTTTCTCTCTCCAGAGAGAGCAACACCAGTGCTTGGGAGCTGCAGCTGTCAGTGCCCATGGCCTTCTCCCTCCTCTTTGCCATTAGATGTTCATAAGTATTTAATTCCATGTGTAAAATGATTACTGTTCCTCCTGCTTGCTCAGCCTGCAAAGATGGAAATGCCATCAGGCTGTTCTGGTGAGGTTACCCTTCTGTATATCGGTACTCAAAACCAGAATAATCTCTGCTGCCAGTGTTTAAACAATCTGTTTTGAGGAAATTGCCTTCTTTATGAAATGCTCAGGCAGGAGCCTTTTCCTGTTCTTTGGGGTTTTTTTTATGATAGCATGTAAATAAAAAACAGTTGGATATGAAGGCAGAGGTATATCCTGTAGTGCTGGTAGCAGTTCCCCAGCCCTTCGTGGATGTGAGACCGTCACACATTATGATGCACCCTGTGACACAAAGTCAGACAGCCGTCTGCGTGTCTTCAGCAGAATAAAGTTTGAAATGAGGGTTCTTTGACCTTGTTTAGCTTCTGTGCTTGGAATCAATTCGGTCACGTCTATTAGGATTACCTAATGTTCAGTGCTTATGATTGCAACATTGCTGGTGTTCGAGGATGGGTGGCCTGATGTGTGACTTCTTAGCTTCTTTTCACACCGTGCAGAGCCAGGCTGCCCATCCATCCTCTATCCCCTGCAAAGTCCTCAGCGATGACTGTCCCTTCAGCGATGATGCTCCGAACCTTTAAGAGCAAAGTAATCAGGCTCTGTAAAGTGATTCCTGAGTTACTGGCCTTGCTTACGACACTCGCTCGGGTGGTTTTGGAAGCAGTGGGTTTGGCTGGAAGGGGTACAGAAAAACCTCTTGGGAATGAAATTAGTGAACACAGTATTGCACAGATGACTTCACCCTTCCCCACTTGCTTCCTTGCTACTTCGAGGTTGGTTTGATGCCTTTCTTGCTGGTTGGCAAAGGTAAATATGTGACCCGTTTTAAAGCACTTTGCCAGCTGCAAGGGTGCCTTAAACCTTTCCTTTTTTTCCTAGTTGGAGATATGATGGTTTTAAAACTTAATCCTCTGAGCAGCAATTGTAATTGATATCTGGGTGCAGGGTGGTGGGTGTCCACTGGGTGGAGGTGGCTTGTCCTGGAGAAGAGAACTTGGACCCTCTGAGCAGGCTGAATTGGCCAAGTGGAGTGAAAAAAAGTTGTTTTTCTCCAAGTTGGCAACTTTACACTACTGCTTGCAGATATAAATGAACTTTGTCTTTTGAAGACTTCTGTGAGGCAAGTGCTTTGAAATGTGTATAAAGGAATGTTTGTATGGTTATCTATTTAGGAGAATTATGCAGCTATATTAGCTTCGAGCTACCCTGTCACATAACAGGGTGGAGGGGAGCACAAAGCACCGATTTAGCGATTATAAAATTTGTGCTGAACATGGGTGGTACAAAACACTTCCCCAGCATCTTTCTCTTTGGAAAATAAGATGTTTTTTACAGTGCTGTCAGATAGCGGGGCTTTGTTTGCCAGCTCTCGTGAACAAACAGCATGTTGTTGTGCCGCCTCATCACAAGGTTGTTTCTTGGTAGGAATGTTTCAGGTATTCCTGATGCGGTAAAGGAAAACCCAGAGCTTGGAAAATGCCTGATCTGAAAACATTATGTGGCCTCAATTTCTGGTATCCTTCCAAAAGAGAGAACTTGGTACATGTTGGGCTTTTGTTCGGCAGACTTTATGGCCGTCGTGTAATCTGCTGGTCAGCACTTCCTAGTGCTGGTTCTTTCGGAAACATAGAGCAACAACTTTGAACTATTATGAAAACAGGATTGTTTTTTAAGGCTATAAAAGGCATCCATCTTGTTCTTTTTGGCAGAGTTTTTTTTTTGGTCATTTGTAGTCAATGCTCTGAGTCCCTGAAAATCTGCAACTACCCCGTGTAAACAACTTTCTTCCACAAACACTGGCTGTGGCTTTGTTCCTCGAGTCGCTTCTTACTGGAAAACTGCAGGGGATCTGGCTTCTTACTTTCCTCTCCTATAGGCAAAACATGGGAAAATCTCTTCCACTTCTAGTCCTTCTTACTGAATTAGGTGCGACATTAAGGCGCTGTTCCTGTCTTAACAGAATTTGCTGAATTGCAAAAAAAAAAAAAGAAAAAAAAGTTAGGTGCAATTGCATGTAAATATTTTTGACCTCCAAATATTTCAGTAGCATTTATTTTCCCTCTCTGCCACGCACAATTTCTCACTGTGTAGAATGGCAGTTACATAGATGGCTGTAATTATGAAAATATGTAAGAGTATTTCTAAACTGTCACTTGCAGTTGTTGAAATTTTGGCAAACTTGTTTTTCACTTGTTCTTTGTGATTAAAATCTGTAACAGGCAAAACTTATTGGAAAACCTGGAGAAAAAAAGGTGAATCAGCGTGACTGCCAGGGAATTAACTCTGTCTTGACATTTCTGACTATTTAAGAATCTCTGGTGCCTTGTTGTAAATTTGGATTACAAATTACTGACAATGGGCTCAGTTTGTTCCTGTCCCCATGCCTCAAGTGGTGGGGTTAAATATTCATGAAGCATTTCTCTGTGCTTAAAATCCCCAGCCTAATTCTTTACCAAAAACCCACCCAATTGCACAGCTAGCAAGAAGGGTTCCTAAAATCTGAAGCTGTTTTTCATGTGCTTTTTTCAGCATTGACTTTCTTAATCAGTATGTGCCACTTCATAGCATCCCACAACACCCAGCCCTCTTGTAAGCTTTCCCACTGGAGCATCTTTGCCCAGGGAAAAGCATGTTGAGTTAACCCATGAGACAGATTAAAAATGCTGCTGTTTATGGCTCCTGAGTACTCCTGTGGGCTTCACACCCCTTCTTGAGCATCAGGTCATTTCTGTAGACAGAATTGATTGGCTTAAATCAGATTTAAGTAAGGAAGTGGGAAATCATGGTTTAAAGAATCAGTTTTGTTCTGTAGTTTTATGCTAATCTGCAGGAAAATTGTTAATAATTAAAATGCTTGCAGTTACACTTAATAATTCCTAAATGTGTTTCAGCCTTTTGGCTTGCTTTATAAATACACTTGTATGTTTCACTTGAGACAGTTCTAAACATTTCTTAAAAAGTAAATAATTTATTTGTTTTATAGTTGTGTAGTTAATAAATTTCCAGGGTTTTTTCCAAAGATGCCCAAAACCCACATGACAAGCATTCCTCTGACAGGCCAGAGGATACGTAACAAACGTACTTTGACTTTTGTATTTGTCATCTTGCTCTTGAAACAGTTTCAGTATCTCTTTTGCGAACTGTTTCTGGTCATTCATTAGAGCTTAGCAGGGAACAGCCCTCTGTCTCTAGCACCTTATCTTTGTTGAGAGAACGAAAAAAAAGTCGTTGTTCTTCTTTTTAACTCCCAGTTGGGCTAATATGGTCACTGACCTGAGCTGCCTGTTGGTGTAAATGCAGAAGGTGCCCTGCACCAGCAGCACAGCTGGAGGCTCTGTCTAACCCAGTACTCACTCTCCTGGGATTGCAGCGGGTGCTTCAGCATTTTGGCATTCAATTACTTCAGGTTTTAATTTAAATGCAACCCTTGGTCAAGATTTTTCTAACACCAGTTTAGTTTAACCAGTTTAATTTTAAGATTAAACAGGTGTCCATCCAACTTGGAAATGGAAACAGGAATCTGGGGTCTGCACACCTGGGGTGGTATGAATGTGCTGGGGCTGGGGGTGCCTCTTAGCCAAAAGATTTCCACGGGCAAAATACATTGGTCGTCTTCCATCTGGCTCAACATAAATTAAAGGTGAAAAACAGTTTCCTCAGCTCTGCAGTCCTTCAGGTTTGGCCACATCCGTGTTCCCAGTTAAGGTTCCCGCAGACAAGCGCTCAGTATCGTGATGCTGATCCTTTCCTAGTGCAGGACACAGCAGTCTTGTTCCTTACTTTGACAGTTTGAACACAGCATTATTGTGTTGGTGTCCACTTAAAGAAGTACTGGTTTTACTTGGTATTGTTTGCTTGTCCAGGTCAGGGAAGGTACTTCTGTCTCAAAGAATGGAGGACATTGGTCTGAAAGTAAAATGCTGCCAATGAACGTCCAGTTCAGTTTTCTTACAGTAAAGATCTGGGGGATAGAAGGGGAGCCTGCATCAAAAGAAAAGAAAAAAAGGAAGAAAAAGAAATAAATTTTAGAGACTGGTATTCAAGCCAATTTCAGGAGAAGATGGCTGTGCAAATTTGGCTGTGCTGCCTTTCACCTGTGAAATGACACTGCCCGTGGCTCGCTCTGCTGGTCCATGCCCATTTCCTTCGGTATTCTCCATTTTGAAGCTGATAAACTTTTGTTTGATCTTGCAGCCTTAACATTTCTTTAATCTCATATTGTGTGGGGGCGTGTATATAAATAAACCAGGGAGGCATTTTACAGGAGATTCACAATCTTCTTGCAAAGGTCTTTTAAACTGTAACTGGAGACACTGGGTCATTGGTGGGGGAGCTGGGTGGAGCAGGATCTTTATTTGTTCCTGTATTTAATCTTTGATGCAAGCTGAGAAGAAATCTTTTTTCATCTTTTCAGATATCAACTACTGACCATGTCAACAGAGTTCCAGGATGCTCACCTTGCGGAGGTGAAACCTCTGGTGGAGAAGGAGGAGGTAATTATTTTAGAGCTTTTTAGTGTTTATGTATTTTATTTCAGGGCTGCTTTTGGAACTGCACACATGTTCTTTGGTTAATTCTAACATATCATATAGGAGAAACAAGCAAGAGGAGCAGGAAATGGAATAAGAGGGTGATATTTTTAAGATACTGCAAAACTGAACCTTCGTTCTCAGTCTTTGATTTTATTTTTCTCTAGTGCTAATCTGGGGGTGCCATTTTTTGTTTTCTGAATAATGACAGCTCTGTGTGTCTTCAGGGATTTTGTGTGGTGCCAATTGGGCGATCTCATGTAGATCCATCTATACCTATAGACTTCTCAACATAGAGATACAAACTTGGTTCCATTAGCTACCTTTTAAAGAGGCACAGAGAGAGCCGTTACTTTTCCTCTGGGCACACCTGAGTCCAGAGGTGCACCTCTGCCCCATCTGGTCCTCTCTGGCTGCACTGGGCTATGAGTTACAGCCAAACTGCAGCTGCGTGGGTGTTCACAAGCCACAGCCATTCCTCTGCGGTTGCAGCACAGAAACATCATCAGTCTTTTTTCTGTTTAACCCTGTTGTACTTCTCTCCATTTACTTTTGTACCATTTTTCTCCAAAAATCTGCCCAAAATTTCTGGGTTCCTTGGCTGTTTGACTCTGTTCAATGGTACCGATACTCTGTGCTTTGGTATAGTCATGGCAAAAACATTCACTGTAATATATGAACCTCTCAGCTTTTTTCTTGAATCAAAACTAAGTTTTTTCTTTTGTTACCAATGTCTATAATTCTTGACAATGATGTATATAAATGTGTTGGGTTTTTCCTGGGTTTGTTTTTTCTTTTTTTTTTTTTTTACACTAGAACTATTCATTTCTCTGACTGCTACTTTCTTTTTATTCCCTCTTTTGCATAAACACTCCAGAAAATCATTTCCACTTGTGACTGCAGTGAAATGGCTAGAGAAACTTTTTAAACACAGCTCCTTTGCCAAGGACATTACATGAAAGCAGAGCTTGTTTGGATACCAGGATACCAGTGAATACAGCACTCAAACTTTTCAGAAACTAAGATCCCTTTTTAATTCCAATATTGTTCAGTAGTAGCAAAGCGAAGCAGATGCTAAGCAGTAGTTTTCTGGGTACCTTTGCTTCAGAAATATCTTAAAACACTGATTAACTTCCTGGTTTTGCAGCATGCAGATCAAATGTTGGTATCTTGACAATTAAACTTATGTGCTTTTATTCATGATGTTAACTCAAGTTTTATCTGTATGGAGGAACTGGCTGAGAGTTTGATTTCCTTAACATAGAATGAAGGAAGCTATTTACTATATTTTGAGAAAGTGGAAAAGATTGCCCTGAAGGACACTCAGCCATACTACGGATAACAGTCATGTCCTGGCTTGTTGTGCCTATGTTTCTTCTACAGCTGAGTCTTCATTCCTGGCCAGTGCTGGAGCTTTATTTCATATGCTCTCTAGGCAGCTGCCATATCTGCGTATTCCTTTCAACTCAAGACCCCACTGGAACACAGGTGTATGAAACTAGCTATGTTTAAAAAGTCATGAGACCAACAGTGTAGTAAAAAAAAAAGCCGATTGTCTAAAACTAAGGCTGTGTAAAATGACTTCCACAAGCTCAGTCAGCTCTTAAGATAACTGTTTGTATATACAAGACATTGCCTAATTACCCAAAGATCACGTCTCAAGAGTCCCATAATTATGGGTTGGACTGCAGTGCTTTCTGAGATGGCCATCTGAGATGATATTGCCCAAGAGAGCAGCTGTATTGCTTCTGACGTCGTCCATGCTTAATTTACCTGGGTTTCTGGGACTGTGTGACCTCCCTGCCAGGATCCTAAGCTCTGTTTTTTATCTCTATACTTCTGTTTCAAGCTTTGGCTTCTCTGTCGTCCTCTGCAGTGTAACAAGTGTTGGTTTGGATGCTCTTCCCTCTGTTTTCAGCCTTCCAGTGGAAATATGAGCTGGACTTCTTCCTTGTCTTAATAGAAGGAGTTGACTTTAAGACACTTGTTCCTTTGAAGTTATAAGGCTATTGGGCTATTGGAGATGGAGAGAACGTCACCTTATTCCTTCACTGGTGGAGATCCTCGACAGGTGTAGGAGCTTGTCAGTAATAGTAGTGGCTGGTCACAGGTTGGGATGGAATGGAATAGAATAGAAGATTTCAGTTGGAAGGGACCTACAACGTTCATCTAGTCCAACTGCCTGACCAATTCAGGGCATGTTAATGTCATTGTCCAAATGCCTCTTAAACACTGACAGGCTTGGGACATCAACCACCTCTCTAGGAAGCCCATTTCAGCATTTGTCCACCCTCTCAGTAAATAAATGCTCCCTAGCATCCAGACTCTGTGTCTAACCAACCTCCTAAACATAACAAGGCCTAGTTTTGTCTAGGGTAAAACTCTTCTCGTCTTCAACATCGTGCAATCAAATCCCAGTAACAACCAAGTAGCTGAGTTGCAGGACATGCTTGAACAACAGCTTTCTATCCTAGGTATCCTTGCCTGTCCCGTGGCTACAACAAGCAGTGGAGAAAAATTCAGTGTTTAATGCTCTGAGTTGTCCAGTGATTTAACAACAACTGAAAATGCACCAGTTTTTGTGCTTTGTTTTGCTGGTCTATATAATCTAGCATTTTATTGCTTTCATGTTCTCTGTGAAGCTTAGTGGGTAAGAGCTCTGGGTGAATTTTGGTGTTCAGCAAGAGAGCTTTCATTAAATGAGGGGACAGAAGCTCTCAGCTGCAGAACCAGTGGGTTAGAGCACACATGTCCCAGCACAGATTTCTGTATGCGCAAAAGCTACCTGCTTTAATGCTTTAAAATCTCTTCACAGGCTATCACTCGCCTCCTTCCAGACTTCGATGTTCAGGCAAGTAAAGCTATTGTTATATATTCTTTTGTTTTGTTTTTTTTTTTTTGGTAAAAGGGGAAACTGAATTGACGTTTGAGAAAACAGCAAAATGTGATCAGAAATGACTGACTGCTCGCCAGAAACACTGCTTCTGTGGGAGAGGGGTCTGAATGGGGCACTGACATAGCGATGGGAAGGGGACTGCGGGAGGTCTTTTCAGATCGAAGCTGAGAAATTTTCATCCAAAAGAGGTGGCTGGGTTGCAAGCGGCTCTATTCTTGCTGAGAGAATGAGATTCTTCAGCTGTGGCAGTGAAAGCAACATATTCCCCTCCCACATGGACACACGCTTTCCCCAATTAACTTGCTTTCATTAGTGCTGTGCACGCATTTCCTCGGAGGAAACGTCCCTCTCAATGCATCCCGTTTTGCTATTGAAAGTTTCCAAAAGATTCCTGAAGCCCATGGAGTGGTAGAAGGCACTAAGCAATCAGTTTTGTCCATAACAAGAGCAATGGTAGTTTACGTATGTTTATTTACAGCCAGAACATAAGAGTTTGTAAAGCACACCACTAGGTCAAATGGTGAATTCCCATTGCTGAGGACAAGGAATATGTGTTGGGAAAAGAGCCTTGCCAGGTGTCTTATTTTTATCAAGAGGTGTAGGGAGGGAAGTAGGAGGTTGTGCAGGAATAGGGAAAGCTATTAAATTGTTCTAGTGTCTTGAATGTGCAGATGAAGGTGCTTGGAGGAAATAACTTTGTACTTTCTAGCATATTGCACTTTTTTTTTGCACCTGCCTATATTTTTATTCAAAGCTGTGCAAATCGGTTAAAAATCCAGCAGAAACTCAACTGTCTTCCCTGCAAATGGAGACAGTTACCTCAAACATCTTTACCATCTTTCAATGGCTCTTACTTCCATAGTAAAACTGTAGTTTACATTAATCCTGCATCTTCCCCCTTATCCTTTTTAACGATGAAATCTACTGCCTTAAATCTTGATAAATGTAAGTTAAAGTTGTCACCATGTGGCTTCCTGCAGGACTGTGCATAGCATAGGAGAAGCTTTCTGTTTTGGGTACAGATTGATCACTTGTTCTAAATACATCTGAATCCCAGATTAAGTCTGCTAACAGGAATACTGCAGTATTTTGATTAAGAATCCAGAACTGACCCATATTTCATTTCTATTCTTGGAATAATTTGCTTGGTTTGTAAACCATGTATATATATAGATTTTTTTAACTTGCAAGATCAAATTCTCTAAGCCTTTTTTTTTTTTTTTTCCCCCCGTGTTTTGGATTAACTGTCACTAATCCAGACCAGTGGTTCTTGTCATTTAGCCCTGTTCTGCCAGCTCTTGCCTTTTTAATGATCCTTCTTTCTTTGAGATTAATCTTTGGTTGTTCTGGTTCAGGAAGGGAAAATGTGGAAGAACTGTCTCAATCTGTTATGTTACAAAATGCTGCTGCAAAGGAAGTTCAGCTTTGGTCCTTAAAACCACCCGTAACCCTCCCTATATGTCTTTAAGTTCTCCTGTGGTTGTTTTATAACAAACATGGTTTGGAGCTGTTAAGAGAGCCTTGATTACTTAGCTCATTAGAGAAGTTCATGTCTGGCCCTGGAGGACCCGATTCACTTGGGACTGATGCTGAAACTTGTGTGTGCTCTTAATGAGCAACCCATCCCTTGAAACACACTTGGGAGGAGGATGGACCTGGCCAGGGAAGGAGGTGATCAGCACTTGGCAGGATGGAGCTCCTTATTTAGTGCCTGTGTATGGATGTGGGTGTCCACCGTATATTACTTGCAACTTGCTCCATCCTTTTGAGGACAAGTTATGCAGTGTTCAGTTAATTATGTTTCTGCTACTAGTCAAAAAGTAGTGATTGCCTGTGAGGTGTGTTGGTTCCAAGAATAAATTATATCTAGTTATTCAGATTTGGAAAGAGATAGAGTCTTATTTTACATACTGTTTTAGGCAGACCTGAGTTAAACACACTTTTCCATTTTAAGTAAGCCACTGTATAGTGCAATATCACCCTTCCGAAAGCACACATTGCAGGACATGTATGTGGTTATTCTCTGGAGGAAAGCTTTCATGGAGTTACCAGGGGATGGCCAAGATAAGAGATGGAAAAACTGACAGCTCTGAACTACCTCTAGTCTGTCTGTCTGTCTGTGGCACTTGAAAATTTGAGTGAAGGTCCCCTGCCTCCCAAGAAGGGTGGTGTTCCTGACCAAACCTGTTTTTAGCACATGTGATGATAGATGGGTGCAGGTCAGTGTGTTCCATGCTGCTTTATGTTGGCTTAATGCCAGACACATTTTAATTGTATTTTCAGTGTGATGTATTTGCCTATTCTCTAGCTTTGGAGCCGATGGAGACCTGGCTCCTCATCACTGTACAGAATTCCCTTAGCTTGTGTTTCAGAAGTGAGCAGTCCCTTGGGAGGCTGCTTTCTCACTAAGCAAAACTTTCCATGCTGTGAGGTAGCTGTAGGTGGTCCCCTGCAATTCATGGCTCATGGCCATCTATATCCACCAAGGATCATTTCTGCTTTCCCTCCTCCTCCTCCTCCTCCTGTCTCCCCTTGCAATGGGAGGCAGATCGGCTGGTCCTCATGGCATGATGGGCTGGGTTTCCTGCTGGCATCAGTGGATGTGTTTTGGGGCTTTGGAGCGTGTTACATGGATTTCCTTGTCCTTTTAGGTCTTGAAGGAAAGGAATGGGGGTGGTTGTGGTTTTGTGCTTTTGCAAAGCAGTGTCAGCCGGTGATAATCAGGCTAGGAAGAATCCCTGGGCATTTATCCCTGCATTTACATATAAAGAACTTATAATGTACCCAACTCACAACCTGAATTGGGAAACCTTTTTCTTAATACAGCTAATGTAAAATAGAAGTCTTAACAAAACAAACAAACAAAAAAAAAACCCCACCCAAAAACAAAAAGAAGAAAAATACCTGGGATGGTGGGCACTGGGGTTTTAGAGGAACATAAGATGAATTGCCATAACGATTTTAGAGTAGAAAAACCTAGGGGAAAAATGCTAAATAACTTCAGGGCAAGGGAGATTTGAAACCCAACATTTCAATACCACATTAAAAGCTCAGATTTTTTGCATCAATATACTGAAAAAAAAGAAGTGAAAAATAGCATACATGGGTATTAGTATATTAAATTTCTTAAGTAATATGAACATAAAATATACTGTCTCCTAGCAATTTAGAAGTGATTTAAATCCTCTTTGAAAGCTCTAAAGCTTTTCCCTCAATTCTGAGGCAAGAGAAGGAGGTGTATTTAAAAGGCATAATATAATAAGTTAAAATAGAAGCATGAGATGGTAATTGAGGATTAAGTATATTAGAAAGCTTTTAAATAACCTTGATGGAATGAGGTATTTTACTTAAAATATAAAATAAGGTGTGTTTAGCAAAATGTGTGTGTGGTTTTCCTTTTTAGATATCTAAATCATTTTAGTTGTGTATCCATGTTCCTCAATCCAAGTTGTCCTTAGAGAAGGAGAAGAGGAGAAGGAATAAATGATTTATCCTGTGCTATCAATTTAGAAATTGCCTCCCTGCTCTAAACTCTTGACAAAATCTCAAAAATGTCACTTTACCCCCAAAAAATCTGCTCGTGAATGGATCAGCTCCTTCAAAGTAATATAGCCTCTCTTGAATTGCATGTATTAAAAGTATTTTCATGTGTGTTTTTAGGGCAGTAAGATAAGACTGCACCTCTGTTAAAGTGAGAGATGTGAACAGATGGTGTGTTTGTCTTTATCCTTCTATCGGATTAGTGTACCTTGGATTTTTTTCCAAGATAGTGTTTTAATACAAATCAGTTGGTGAAGAGCCTCTTACTATAATGTTGACGTTGATTGGGATGTGCTGCCATCTGTTTTCAGTGCTCTGCATTTTGAAAACATCCATCCCTACATCACGTAGACAAATCTCTTCATCTTTAATAGGATCAATAGGGATGTGAAGTTGTTGGTTTGATGTCACTGAAGGAACTGGTTTGAATTGATTGGTTTTTAGGAGAATCTTTTGGGTATTTGCTGTTAAGAATTCACGTTAATGGAAAATAGCACAACCCTCTTGAATTAGGGAAGTCTTACTGTGAAGATAATAAGGAATTAAACAAATTGTTAAACTGACTGTGATTTATGGCAGTAATTAAGAGTATGGTCACTTGTCGTCTTTGCACTATTTTTAGTTGACACTGAGTTTGAACTAGACTCAGACTTCTAGTTCAAGAAGAATTAGCAGCAGAGGTCAATGGGGTGTGCAGGTTCAGGGTCTGGCATTATCTACCAGGGACAGATTTTTTTTCTTTCATATACAAAGGAGGAAGATACCAAATCTTGAAGGGTGGCCCCTCCTAAGAAAACACATTCTAGGTTTTCAGTGCTGTTACTCAAAGGATCTGGCAATAAAAATCTGATGATACGAAATGCCTATTAGTCTCTAACTGAGGAGGAATTAATTTCCATATTCCACACTCAGCAGGAGGTGTGTTACACAATGCTGCTTACTCTCATTACTAGTGTTAAGGTTGCCAAACTACTGATTTTTATGCTTTATCTTGAAACTTATCTAAGTACAGATGGAACGTAGAATGTGGAAAATATTAATTGCTATTATTATTAATTGCTAACTATTGCTACTGCTAATCTCTTCTGGAGTATGGCATAATGAATATACCTACAATACCCTATTTTCTGCCAAAAATGAAATGTACAGTAACATTAGTATGACTGATGTAGGAATACTTTAGGCTAAATGTTGCTTATCTACTTGGAAAATACTAGATTTCAAGTATTTAAAATTCTCTGTTTTGTTGTTGTTGGGGAGAATCATTCTAGCTTACACTAATTTTTCACTCTTTTATGTTCTCACTGGAAACTTTAGTCCTGGCTTTTAGGAAAGAACTTGATTTAATTTAGAGTAAGTTTAGGGTGTTCTAGTATTTGAGATAACAAAACCTGAAATGAAGCTAAACTTATCAAAACCTGATGGAAACAGCAACAGGAAAGACTACTAATTCCCAGGTTCTAAATTTGGCACTTTGTACATTGTGTAGCAGAGACTTAGTTCATCTTTGATGTCTGAGCTCTATGGAGTAAGTGCTTTTCCTGGTCAAACCTGACTCAAATCCTATTTAAGAATGACGTCCTCATGAATTAGTCTGTTTTGGTTTTTCTAGCTGGGCATTATGGGAATCATAAGCCTACGCAGAATAGCAGCTTCTCTATATAACCCAGTTTCCTACTTGAACAAAGTAGAAACCAGCTACTGTCCTCTGTCTGACTTGCTGGATTTATCACCCTGTTTTGCCTAAAGATGGTGCTGGATATGGAAGATACAGCTTATCTGCTAAACAATGCAGTGAGTATGCAGAGGAATGAATCTCTAAGGAAACATAAAAGCTGGATGTTAGTATTTTGATGGAGAAAAGTTCAGATAGTAGTGATCTTCAGCTTGCCTGGACTATAAATTGGGGGGGAATCTTGATTCATTGCTATGATTGTAATTTTAAACTGATGTAAATGTATAATTGCAAGAAAAATAGGTGAAATCTGGAATGGTGTTCCCTAGCATCCTTATTTTTCCCAAAACAGCTGCTGTATTTCATATATGAAATTGCCAAGCTGTGATTTTGATAAAATTAATACCTCAAATCTCTGAAGAGCTTCTGGGTTTTGCTACGTAAAGGTTTTCGCAGGGGCTGTATGCACCCGATTTCTACAGCATAATTTGGAATAGATTTTAATTTAACTTGGACTTTGCCTCTGGGCATTACTGCATGTAGCATGTCAAGCAAGCCCGGCAGCCACAGCCAGTATTGAATGATGTGGGTATCTGTGTCCTGTACAGTAAATAAAATATTCTGATGAAATGCTAAGACTGGCTACTAACTACGTACTGGCTTGACTGTAGTGTGAGTGTAATAGTACTGTAAACAAGTGTGATAAATAACTGCTGTTTTGTGATTCCCTTTATACATGTTGGCAAAATAGGAAACTTTGTATGCCCATCTGAAGTTTAAGTGCAAAAGAAACAACAAACTGTTCCATATGTTCTGGATGTTAGTGCAACCCAAGTCACACCTAACTTACATAGACATCCAGTAAATTAAAGATGGTCTTTTATTTGATAATAACAGTGTCTTTAGTTTTAAGATCATTAACTATTACAAACTCCTGTTATGTCATATAACAGTGGTATGCTTCTTAACATTATTTCTCTGGTAATCACAACTGCTCTATAGCAAACTTTAGACAGTTGGGTTTATGCTCAGGTCTATACTTAGCAAGCCGTAAAGTTAATACATGTGGCTGTCCTGTTTATTGGGGAAGGCTACTGTAATCACAAGGCCCTACAGTATGATAAGTCTTTATGGTGAATACAGGCTATTTAATACTGCTTTCTTTGGGGAATAGTAATTATTTGCTAAGTTAAATTCCTTTCCCTGGAAAAAAAAGTATTTTGTCTTGGCAACATGAACTTTTGCAAATGTCAACAGTCATAGTTGTAAAATGTTGTTATTTTAGGTGTCATTGCACCAAACTGCTTTCCTTTTTTTTTTTTTTTTTTTAATTCTGACAATATGTTTAAAGATCTCTAGCAAAATCAGAAATCACGTGTGAGCTTTCCAAGAGGATAAAATAAGCAGGAAGAAAAAAATCTTTGATGTCAAAACTGAACAAGTCGATCTGACCTTTTATAAACCAGAATGGCAGCAAATTAAAAATTTCTCTTTTGGTTTATTATAAGTTGGTTTATATTGCTTGACTATAAACCTAAGAGTTTTTATTTTTAAAAATTTTTCACAAATTCCAGAAATATACTTGTTAAGTCTTACACACAGCTCAGGTTAAAGTTAGAATGCACGGGTATCATATTG
>NW_015094509.1:23759404-23767360 GCF_001431845.1 Calidris pugnax | reverse complement strand
AGTTGTAAAATGTTTTTTTTTTAGGTGTCATTGCCCCAAACTGCTTTCCCTTTTTTTTTTTTTTTTTTAATGCTGCCTTTTAATGAGGTTAAAAACTATTTAACTATTCCCTCAGCATCTGGTTAGAGCTTGCAGCTTAAGTGCTTCTGTAGTTTTCTGTGGACTGGAGTGGGTGACAGCCGAATGTAAAACGTCAGTGTGGAGTCCCCACCACGGGGAAGAACAGGGTGGGTCAGGAGAACGGGGCTGGGGCAGGAGTGCTGGTGGTCAGATAGAGGTCTGCTGCAGCAAGTCTTCAGGGGAGGACTTGGACAAGCCCCTAACAGATTCCTCCTGTTCTCTGCAGGAGCAAGATGTGGAGACCGTGCATGGCTCGGTCCATGTCACAATGTGTGGGACTCCCAGAGGGAACCGGCCAGCTATCCTGACCTACCATGACATCGGGCTGAATCGTAAGTAGACTTGTTATTTAATAGCAAAAATATGGCTTGATACCTTAACACTACTGCCATAATCAAAGGGGGTGGGAGCGGCGATGGATAGGAAACCTTTCCCAGGTCCTTGCTTGTTTATGTCCATTGCAACATGTCAGAAGGTACCTAATTCCTCTCTTACAGTTTAATTCTCAGATTTTTTTCATCCTCATGAAGTTGGAATATTTCACTTAAAGGAGCAAAAGATGTCTGGTAGCTCATAGATACCATGTATGAATGTGGTAAAAACATCTGCAGGGGATAGCTGAGGGTATATTGCCAGCAGGACTGAAAACAACATCGCTGGTGCTTTGTCTCACAACCAATCTTAGGCTGCTGTGGGTCTGTATGACTTATATGTCAAATCAGGATGATGAAATGGGTGCTGGCATTGTGTCCTTTGCCAGTATTAAGAAAATAACTTTGATAAGTGACTTTTATCTTACCTGTCATGTCCAAGAATATAGTGACCTAATATCCAGATCTGCTCTGTTTTTTCTTTCCACCGGTACTGTTTGCTTCACAAAACTTGCTGTTTCTTAAGCAGTTATCAGCATTTACATTTAAAAGCACCTGCAGATCTTTAAAGTCTGGCTATTGCTGGGGGGCAGATATTACTCATAAGAAAAGAATCTGTTTTCTTGCCTGTTTTTTGTGGAACTGGGTACTTTATTTTGGATTTTTGGTGGGTCAGCGCAGAGCTTAATCTGGATCCCATTTCTGAATAAGACCTTTTTCTTTCTAGAGTTACAAATTCTATCTTTATTGTAAATAAACTTTCTCTCCCTTTGAAAGGGGAGGAAAGTTTTCCAAAACTTGCATATTCCCCTAAAGCTGATTTTAGCTAAAGATGTTTTATATTCTGCAATGATTTTGTTTGTATCTTGTAGTGTGAGGACATTCAGAAACACACACAGAATATTGAACTGTTTTCTAGGCATCTTAAAGATGGTGCTATAGAATTCTTGCTTTCCAATTCCAGGAGGAAAATATGCTAACCCGTTCCCCACAGTAATACTGCTTAAAAATCAGAAATCAAATCACCTCAAAGTCAGGAGCCTACAGCACCGAGTATCCCAGAAGGACGCTTTTGCCTTGAGCTGCCTGCAGCAGCTGATCATGTAACGTTTATCCTGTAATATTTGGGCAAAAGCACAAGTCAAGATCTCAGCCTTGGATACTTTTTGCCTCCATCTGTTTTGACACAAGTCAAAGACAAATGACTGGACAAGTAAATGGGTAATTTCGTCTAAGCCAAAACCTGGGATGAATACTCCCAACTGCATTTTATTAGTATTTTAACTTTGCATAAAGAATAATTTGTTGAGATTTTGGTGTACCAAGCAGGTACTCTGGCAGGTATCAAAATAACATGGATAAACTTTAGCTGGCCATGAGGAAGGAGCTGCTCAGGGTTTTTGCTTAAAAGAATTAAAGCAAGTTGGCACAGGTTGCTTTGTAGCAGGGCTTTATTAGTCTTTCCTCCTTAGAAATACAGGACTGCCAGTTTTCCCAGGCTATAACATAGCTCACCTGAATGAACCAACTTTCCATTAACCTGCAGGACAGGTTAATAAGTTAATTTATTATAGCTGCAAACTTACTATTTCCCCTCAGCATAACTATTCCATATTTTCTTTCCCTTCTCAAGATAAAACTTGCTTCAATCCTCTCTTCAACTTTGAGGATATGCAGGAAATCACCCAGCACTTTGCTGTCTGTCATGTGGATGCACCTGGTCAGCAGGATGGGGCACCGTCTTTCCAGACTGGGTGAGTTGTCAGGGAAACAGCCCATGCTTTCAAAGTTACCCTCTTTCTGCAAAAAGAGCCTTGATCTGCAGTTTAATTAAAAAGCACTTGTTGAAATCACAGTAGTTGCCTTTTGAACTCAAATCCTGACACTCTGTTTCTAAGGTCCTGGGGCTCTGGGAGCTCTGTTGTGTTGTGCCAGTTCACAGTAGACTTCGGGGCTGTCATTTTGTGCTTTATCTCTGACAACTAGACTGCTTGTGAAGCAGTTCCTGGATAGGTGCCTACATCTGTCAATTTAAATATCGCGTTACCTTGGTTTGTAGTGACATCCTGAATACAAATACAAAACTAAATTTTTATTATAAACAAGACTGGCATTAACTACTATATAATGTTCTTCCTAAATCCATGTTTTTTATCGAATGGCAGCGTGTTAGATATTGATAAGTAGACTTGATAACCTACCTGGAAAATTCAAGTTGTTGGGCAGTAACAAAGTGATGTTCCCCCACAGAATATCATAAATAGCTGCATAGTCCTGCCTGTGTATCATGTATGATGCTGTAACTCTCAGATACCTTGTCTGCTGTGAGCACTGTCTTTGCCAAAATGCTTGTTCCATTTAGTTAAGAGACAGGTTTCCCTTAAGATGCCTGTTGGACAGGAACCAGCTTGGTTGAGGAAGGGGGCAGCCAAAATGCTGACGGGAGGGTCCAAGGCAAGGAACCGTTTTTCTGTAAGAGCTAGGTATTAAGGAGCTTATATGTACCCTTATTGCATGAGCCAGTCTATTTCCCTTCTTAATTTTTAAGCTGGTCTGGTGCTGAAGAGGTCATGATGGGCCAGGATCTCAGCTAGAGTTAGTGCAATGGCCCAGTTGTCTACCAGAGTAGCCTACAAAGCTAATTCAGTCACCTCCCCTTTGTATTTGTTTGAATCGTGAGCTTTTAAGTGTCTTAACCTACATGTTCTGAACAAGCATTAACACTTTTAAGTTGTCAGCTGTACAGGGCAGCCATCGTGACCTATGTTAGTAAAGACTGCTGCTTAATAACATCATGAGTTAAGCACAAGAAGCTGCATTATCTCTCCAGCTGGGGGACCAGTATGCTCAAGCTAAAAGTCATAGCTGTTGTGGTGACATTAGCTTTGTCATGGCAAGGTTCACTTTCCCAACAAGACAATCTAAGAAAATAATTTAAAATAGTTTTGCATTGCTTGTTTGTTTTGTTTGGTGTTATTTTGCAGACTAAACTAGAGAATCATTAGGTGTAGCCCTGATGGGAAGCAGAGATTTGGATTCGTCCTAGGCAGATGTTCTCCAGCTACTTTGGGTGGATTTTTTCCATGTGCTGCTTAGTTGAGATTTTGCTCAGAATTTCCTTCCCTTACAATTTTGTTTCTGCTCTGCAGAAGACCAGGAGCATTAAATTACAGCTGTTTTTATTGAAATTCCTCAGCAGCTTCATAGCCCTTCCTATGCCTTCAATTTCTCCATCAATATTTATAGCAAGCTATCCTCATTTATCCTATAGTAATTTGTGTGTCCCTGAAAACATGCATGCACATAATTGGCCAAAGATCTAGGTCTCATTGTAATCTGTGATTCTGCAACGCGGGGAAACTTTTCTGTGGTTGACCAGAAGTACAAATGTGGTGAATGTGGCTGGAAACTCACCTCTCAAGTTCAAATTCTTTCATAAGTTTTAAGTGTTAACTTTTTTTGGAAGGGATTCATTATGGTCTGTTTTGCTCTCAGCCAGACCAAACATCTATCATCCTGTAAATCACAAGAAGTACCATATAGATTATGCTCATATTTCTGCTAAATTGCTTACTTGTGCTTGCTGTTGACTTAATTTCAGCTCATACTGTCAATGATCTCATAATAAGCACATTTGGTATTAAATCTACAGTGACCGCTGTGTCTCTAAATATACCAGCTTACTCTACCCGTGGTGTAGTAACTCCGTAAACACATATTTGTTGTAGGTATGTGTATCCTTCCATGGACCAGCTGGCTGAAATGCTTCCCGGAATCCTGAAACAGTTTGGGTGAGTGTAGAATTATTTACTTGTTTTCCTCATTCCTGTCTCTGTGCGGTGCACCGAAGGAGCAGGGCAGAGCAGGTATCTCTCTGTGCTGCCCCTGGAGCTTTGTTCTGGCTGTATCTGGTGGTTTGTTTGTTAGAATTTCAGTTGCGGTTGGTTTTTTGAATTCCTCTGTTATAGATGGATCACTATTGCCTTTGTGTGTGAAAGAACTTATTTTTTGGCCTTTTTTGAAATGCCTGTTTATTTTTAAACAGGAAGCAACTTTTGAGTGAAATCCCATGTGCCTAATTTAGGGGCTTCCTCCAGTGTTTTCTATGCATCGCCCTCACAGGGGCAGGACACAGACAATCTGTTCTTCCCACTGTAACAACCCACGTTTTCCTGTGTCGTTAACAATAATAATAAAAAAAAAAATCAAAAAAACCACGGTCCCATCTGAAGACACTTACTGTTTTGTTTCTGTGGCTTGAGTGTCTTAGGGGGTCAGTTGGACCTCCTTAAGCCTCTTCTCCTACCAAGTGCAGAAGCCAGGTTGCCGATGCCGAAGGACCTGGTGGTAGTGCTCCTCTGTTGTCTGCCTGCAGCAAGTTTAAGTGGTTTAAGTGTTTGTCCTCCCTTAAAGCTTAGCTTTAGCAGGAGCTGTGGCTGAGAAAGATACCTTCTCTGTGGAGTTGGTGCCCCCGGTACACAATGAAGAGGGCAGGCAGACCCCCCTCCAAGGGGTTTTCAGACCAAGCAGAGAAAACCTGGCATTCAGGGTTAGGCAGCCTTGGAGAATAGACAGGCTGGACTGTTGGCAGGGGTTTTAGTCTCAAACCAACACCCCAGTTTAGACATTGTTCAGTTGTTGTAACCAGCTATTACAGGACCGTAGACCAGTTTACCTCACTACCTTCTTAAGAGGTGTGTTTTTTAAAATGCTTAATCTAAGGCACAGATTTGTCAGTTTTGCTCTTGCACTGAAAAAATGCTAACTTAATGTCAGTGCCTTGAAAATAAATTATACTGGAGTGTACTTACAAAGCCTTGATTTAATATTGCTAATGAGAATGAAAACTATCCCCAAGAATTTCCCTAAAAGCATTGTATAACCTGTTTTTCTGAGTGGTTTTGTCTGGTCTTCCCTTCCATGTATTTTCTAAGACCTTGAAGGCGATGCTTCAACATCAATTTCAGTTAATGCAAATATTTGGTTTGTCTCTGCCCTGTTTGGTTATGAAGCTTAAACTTAATCACCCCAGTGTCTGGATAGCATGAGAGGTTTCCCTGCCAGCCCCCTCTTAGAGAGGAATCAGCGTCCCAGTTGGATAGCTGTACTGGGACGGGCAGGGGGGCCCTGGGGAGGAGACAGCCTTGTAGTTAGGCTGCAGATTTCAGGACAGTATCTTATAAGTTCTTCTGGCAGAGACTAAGCATTTCTTTCCAGAATCAGAACAATGGTACGGTCGCTCAGTATATTTACTTAAAGATAAGTGAGAATTGCTGCTGCCCTGCAATGCATGAGGACCAGCAAATCTGCCAAAAACAAACCAGCTGCTGTGTCAAGCTTGTTACTGGGGCTGGTGGCATTCCTGAGGGTCCAGGGTTTGCCCGAGCTGCAACCCACCCTTCTGTACATACGCACTGGCATGTGAAAGAGGAAGGCTGCTGATGCAGGTTTATTTATTTTCGGTGCTGTCTTACTCATTTGTCTCTTCCCTTTTGTTGCTGTGCAGGCTGAAGACCATTATAGGAATGGGAACTGGAGCCGGTGCCTACATCTTAACCAGATTTGCTGTAAGTTTTGTGGAGCTTCCCTAAAGCCTCGGCCCTGATTTCACTGACACATTGTCTCTCCCGTAGTGTGCGCAGAGAATTCCTGCTCTGCCGTGCCCATTTAAGTAAGCAGTTAGGCTTTTAAGTGAAATACCAGAATCTGCGGGATAGCTCATCCAGAAGACCTAGATTTTCCATTTTAAGGCCTGGGCTCTACCCGGTTAATTTGCAGAACGTTGTTTTAATGGGAGTTCTCTATTTAAACTGAGGGTGGAGAAGAAGTTAAATCTTAATGTGCTCCAGCTGTTCAGTTGAATTGCTTTAATGAAAAATTTTTTTCCATACGTACACTTGTTTTCTGCAAGATAAAACTAGACCTACCGCTTTCCTCCCCAGGAGATAATTTGCTAATTTCAATTTCATGCTGACTGTCAAGTTGCAAAGGATACGTGATGAATCTTAAATCTTTTCTTTTGCAGTTAAACCACCCAGAGATGGTGGAAGGATTAGTTCTCATTAATGTAAACCCTTGTGCTGAAGGTTGGATGGACTGGGCAGCAACTAAGGTGAACATTTTTAAGTTAGAAAAATAAATCAAAATAACTCTCTGTCGAGCATGAGGAGCTGTCAAATTTGTGTGTAAGAGATGGCTGCAGGCACTGAACATCCTGGGCTAATTCCTTTGAGGCTTATTCTTCCCTTCGCAAATATACCTCCTGCAGGGCTAGTGATAAAAATAAGTACTTTGAGGAAACAGAAAACCATGGTATAATGGACCAACTGGATACGGACAATTCTTAAGAGCTGGTTACTGCTGGTGAAAACCTGGTTTAACCTGAGCACAGGGTAGTTTTGGAAACAACTTTATGCTTGAAGTTTACTTGAGGGAATGTAACATTCAGTTCTTTCTTGTCCATAGCTTTGTTTACCAGCACAGTCCAAAATATGAACTAGAGCACAGAAAAATGTTCAGAACAACATCTTCCAGGTTTCAATCATCTAGCTGAGTCCTGATGCCAAAACGACTCAGAAAAGGGCATTAGCTCCAGTAACTGTGGACAGATTGTACATACAACCAGACATTTAAGTGAAAATGGTCACGTACAAAGAACTTCCTGTTAACTGTATTCTTCTGTAGCTCTAAGAAAGATTGCAATGTGGGAAGGCAGGCGCTGAGAACTAGTTTCAAAAAAATCTTTCTGGAAGCAGTATATATAAATAAGTATAAATGTTACATTACATGTTGCTCGGATTTAACCTGTTAAAACATTTTTCAGGGTAAACTGATAGAAGGCACTTTGTATTATTCAGGGGCATGCTTAAATGAACGGCAGTTGTTACAAACACTTGAAGTACAAAAAATTAGTGTGTTATTTTTTATCCACACATAGAGTCAACCCTTTGTAAGTGTCTAGGGTGATATTAAATGTAATGACAACCTTATAATACTAGGAAAAAATTTACAGAACTGGGATGTAACATTCTTTCAAGTTTTCATTTCTCTTTTTTTTTTAATAATTTTTCATATTAGTTTATTTTGGTAAGTTTGATCTGGAAGTATATTTAGTAACTCCTCCACATTGAGATGTACCAGTTGATTTTGATTATCTCACCCAATGTCTCACTGTAATTAAATTCTTCTATATCTGTGGATATACTCCCTTAAGGATTGCTGACATGAGGAGTACAGTGGGTGCCCTGTATCCTTCTGTCCTTCCAAAGTGAGAGCACATGCTCTGGGGCATGAGCTTTGGGTACCAGCTGCAAAGTATTGTCAGTGTGGGTTGTTAGAGAGGAGATTGGGCAGTGAGACTAAATTACACCCATCTAGCCTGTATAGCTGTATTAGTAAAGACATCCTGTGAGAACAACTCCAACTACATGTTATGGTGTTATAGTTAGATGGGGGGGGGGGGAAA
>NW_015094509.1:23456809-23759040 GCF_001431845.1 Calidris pugnax | reverse complement strand
GGGGGGGGGGGGGGGGGAAATCAATCTAGGATATTGTACATACAAGGACAGCAGAGAAACATCCATTGGTCTACTTATGGGTAATTGAAAGGTTTCAACTGTTCAAGGATTGTTTTAATATTTAGATAATCTTGCTCTTCAGATTTCAGGTTGGACAAATGCTTTACCAGACATGGTCATTTCACATCTGTTTGGAAAGGTAAGGATGTTCAAAACATTCCTCTGATGTGTTCAGTAATTTGCATTTATCTTCTGGGGCTGGGAGGAGGGGAGAAGCTTTCATTTAAACAACAGAGTGCAAAGTTAAACTGTGAGGTACTCTTCATACTTGTGTTCTCAGTATATTGGAGGTGCTATGCTGCCATGGGGCTTGCTGTGTCCTGATGGCTCAAGTGCAGCTCAGTCGTGACACCTCTAGTAGGGGCAGTTCCTTGTTTAGCCAGCCAACAATTAAACTTGAGTGTAAGTGTCCTATGTATTCATGTTCTGAGCAGAATTACACTACAGATTTCTTTTTTATACCATAATGTTGTTGTAACTCTGGGAAAGTTGGTTATTAGTACTAATGGTTATCTTCAGTGCAAACCTGTAGAGTGCTCTACTGTTTTCTGAGGCTACTTTGCTGTGCTTGAAACTGTTAGTAAATGCAATGGAAAACTCCACTCCAGCACAGCGAGAAACTAATCTATAAAGACTTTAGAACCAAACTGTTTGAAAATGTTAGCGATTGAAGTCCTTGAAGCTTAGTTATTTACTATTGTGAAATTGAGTTCTGCATTACATATGTTTGTAAGCTTTCAACATCTGCTTTACCCTAGAAACATTTATTGAGCTTCTCACCCTGAGTCTTTTTTGGTTTTTAAACCTCAGACTTGTTTGACTGTAACCATCTGCACTATAACTACATGTTTTGCAGTCTTAAGATCTTGACATTACAACATACTGAAGTTTTAAAGTGAAAAATGTGGTTCTGCAATCAGTAACCACATGTTAATTCTGGGTGATGCCACTGGGTGCTAGAAGTTGTCCCTCCTAAAGGTGCACTCCTGTTGTGTAGATATGAGACTGATGAATGACTGTTGTGCCATATCTTCAGCTCCTTTCAGAAAATAGTCCCTATTCTGAACGATTCTCTCTCCACTGTAGGAAGAGATTCACAGCAACCATGACCTGATCTATACTTACCGTCAGCATATTATTAATGATATGAATCAAACCAACCTTCATCTCTTTGTCAACTCTTACAACAGGTAAATACATTTACCTGATTTCTAACTGGAAACTGTTTTCAGAGGCTGTCCAGCTCTTAGAGCCAATATTACTTGTGTGGTGCAGTTACTTGTGTTCTCCCAGTTTAAAGTTCCGCTTGACAGTGCCTTTAGGGATCTCAGGTGGTTTTCTTATGGGAGAAGGACCTTGAGCGTTTGTGGGGAGAAAGAATGTATACTTGGACTAAGACATTGACTTAAGTCTAAGAGTGGTTCTCCATCAGTTGTGGAGGCTACAACATGTATCAGATTAAATTAACGTATGTGAGTGTCTGCGCTTTCTCTAAACTGGAAGAATATGGAATTATCTGTAAAATTTCAGTGTATCAAGAGCCTTTGTTCCCTCCATTTATTTTTTTTAGTCGGCGAGACCTAGAGATTGAGCGTCCTGTTCCTGGAATAAATGTTGTCACCCTTCAGTAAGTATATTATTTCTTCCCAGTTCACCTGTGCGTGATGTGAGCTAAGAGGTGTGATCAGGGGGTGGGTGTACTGCATAGGCATTGCAGAACTGTACCTGCATGTGCCTATGTGCTAGAAAAGGATCTTGTAACTTCATGTAGGAGATAAGAGGTTACTGCGAGTCAGAGACCACTATTAGAAAGACTTCCCCCTCTTCAAACTTCAGGGTTGGAATGCTAAATAGTTTCTGTCACTGTATCTGCAAAGTTAGGCTTACAGAGTAACTACTTGAAAAGTAGATGTATTTAGCGTTACCTGGAAATATGTCCTAGGTAATGGAAACTATAGATGTGAGTGCACTTAAGCTGTGCCTTTGCAACCAAGAGAACATAAACAAAGCCAATTTGAAAAAAAAACCAAAACCAAACTTTGAGGAAGATGGAGCAGGTATGAGAATGACTATCTGCCAGATCTTCTGCAAATAGCTTTTCAGTTATGCTGCAACCTGTGCAACAGAACAGTTGTCAAGTCCTTCTGTGCTCAGCTACTGATGTTTACACACAGGAGACTTTGAGACTCTTCTGTCAAGCTGGATGAAATTGGATGACAGGTCCAAAAGTTGGAGCTCAGGGGGCAGGGAGGGTTGGGGGGAGACTTTGATGCTGATGCCCACATTCAATTTCTTATAAAACAAGGAATAAGAGCACTGGGAAGGGCTGATTGATTGCTACAAGGTGGGGAAAAAGACAGGTTTTCAGAAAAAGTATCAGAGCATGTCAGTAGATCTGCAGCTAATACAGTGGATTTGATGTATCTTTAAGGTGTCTGGAATACAAAACAAATCATTTTCCCACACTTAACTGTCTCATCCTTCCAGCAACACAAAATGAAGCTTAGGGCAAGTCCGGGCTGGATCACAGAGATAATACTGCTTTTATGTGCTTCCCTGCAGATGCCCCGTCCTCCTGGTGGTTGGCGACAGTTCCCCGGCGGTGGACGCCGTGGTGGGTATATCGAGCTGTGCTTTGCCACCGGGCTAATGGGCAGGCGAGCCAAGAAGCTGTGCGAGGCCAGCAGAGCTCACCCTGGCTGGCTATCGATCCAGCCCAGCTGGCTCTCCTCTTCCAGACCTTGGGAGAGCTGCCATTAGCTCCTCGCTGTTTGTTCCCTCTGTCTGTGCACCATTATTTAATAGCTCCTGCCTTAGGAACAATCGCCACAGCAGTTCCAGTGAACCGCAAATATTTTCCTTTAGAGAGGAATCTGCTGCTGGTATTTCAGCTTGTTCTGTGGTGTTGGAGCTCTGCCCTGGGTCACTATGGAAGCAAAGAGCTTCTTCTTGACCATTATAACGTGCCCCAGATGACTGGGTGACTTCAAATGTTGTGGCTTAACGGGCATGCCCAGTCCGCTGGCTGGTGGCCATATGGCTGCTCACCACTTGGGACGCTACCAGATGACCCAACATCACAAGATAAACAACACTTGTTGCCACTGGAGTACCAGAAACAGATAAAAAAATCTTGAATTCCCATGTACGTGGAAAAGAATACAAAAATGTGAACTGACCTACTTGAGTTCAAAGATATATTTATGTATACATAGAGTCTTTATACAGAAGCCGAAGATACCCAATTTAGTCTGAATTAAGACAGAAAAGGAGGTATTTAATCTGTTTTCATGCAGCAGTTCATACTTAAAATCTTGTTTATGATGTCTTATGCTGCTGTTCTTTGATACAGGTTGAATGCAATGCAAAGCTGGACCCAACAAAGACCACGCTTTTGAAGGTAATAATAAAAACTGTTTGTTTGGGTTTTTTTAATAAATGCTCTCCTCATTTAAAATCAGGTAGATTAACTAAAAAAGCAGAATCAGAGCAATGTGCTGCAGTGCAGATAACACAGTGAGAATCCACCTCGATATAGAAGGGCAGTTCCTTCAGTATTTTAGTGGGATAAACGAGACTAGGGGCTTCTTGTCAAGGTTAACAATAGGGAATTTCTCAGCTCCTCCATTTTAAAACACTAGGGGTGGGAATTGAAATGCTCAGTATTTCACATACCCATAGTGAATTTGACTAGAGCTGGTAAAATTGATCTCGAGGTATTTCAAAATATTTGAAAAAACCCAGCAGCAGAGTGGAAGTGCAAACGAAAACATCCAGTTCCTGTGCTCGCCTGTCCCTCAACAGTGGTGTCAGATGAACAGACAGCTCATCTATCAGCCATAGTTTTGTCATCCTCCTTTTTATGTGGACACAGTCCAGGACATCTTACTGCTGGAAATGTATTCTTTTCCAAAAACTTGATAAAATACACTTCCAAGCAACAAAACATTGTGCAAAGGCTTTGGCTGTGAGTGCAATCTTCAGCTCATTACTGGTGATAACATGCAAATGGTGAAATGGAAATTGGTGATTTTTCTGCTGGGAACTTTAACAGTATCTCTCCATATTGAACTGATCAGTGAAAATGGTAATATACAATTAATTTTCAATGTTTTTTCCTCCTAATGTTGAGGAGTTACACTGCTGACCTACCACATGGAGATGGCAGACTCACCCTAAGAAAAAATCTGACACTATCTCAAATCCTCTATCAGTGGCCAGCCTTTGCTCAGGCCAGGGATAGGGCTGATGCCAGGTCCTGCTGCAGGCCTGTTTTGCTGCTAACTAATCCTAGATAGGATTTGGGGTTTCCTGTAATTCACAACTCAACTGTTTTCAGCTTGTGGTGTTCCTTGGAACAGGACTGTTTTTGTTGGGTTGGCTTTGAGGGGTGGAGTGGCAGGAAAAATGAAGTGCTCCAAAAATATTGCATGCACTCAAGATAGCTTCTCTAATTTGGCTTTCCCTGCTTCCCGTGGCGAGTCAGGCTGATGCTTGCCATCCGCAATCTCAGCAAATGCTTTTTCCCTCTCACCGCTGAGGTTTAGGTGTTTGTTCTCTCTCCCCTGTTTGTCATTCAGGTCAGTACCGAGTCACGTTATTGTAATTCAGAACTGAACTTGTAACCAGGACTAATAGGCTAGTTTCTAAGAAACTGGTAATCACTGCCTGGCAAAAAACATTTATTTGTGGCTCCAGCCGATGTTTTGCCTGAGGGTCAAGACACTTTGGAGGTTTCTGGGGTGCAGTCGTAGCTTTTATAAACATTTAACTGCCTGCTTTGATGCCTTCGTCTACACATATGTTACTTGCACAACAAAAGGAAATGTTTTTCTGCCAGATAGCTAAAAAGGTCATTTTAATATATCCTGAGCATAAAAGAGTTCCTCTGGCATGATGCTAACTGGCTGTTCTTGTCCCCCTTTCAGATGGCTGACTGTGGTGGGCTCCCTCAAGTTTCCCAGGTAGGATTGGGCTGACGGAAATCCTACTAATCCTGTTCTGCAGCGTGTCAGATGGCAATAAATGGGTGTTTTCCTGTAGGGTACTTTCTGTTCCCAAATGTCAGCCAAAAGGATGGTTATGATTTCACGAATAATGATGTCAATCGGTCATCTGAGCTTTCTTTTTTCTTTAAAGACCAACGAAGTGCAAAATTAAGATTGGGCGGGGATATTATTTCCTCTAATTAAGCCTTAACAGAGTAAATGTCTGAGGTGGGAATGCAGACGTATTCTTTTATGCCTATCTACTAAGGTAACATGGATTAGGGCTTGAGCACTAATGGTTTGAAAACATATTTATTTGGACTATTTATAGCATAGACCGGGAAAGTGGGAGGCAGGAAATAACAATGCTGTGTTCTTGCACACACTGACTTGGCTTGACTGAGAATGGACTGGAGGTTCTGAAAGATATTTAGGCATAAATTCCAAGGCTGCTAATAAAAGCAGGCTGGGAAAGTTAAAATTTACCTATTCTGGAGTGTTGCTTCACTGAAAGAGCTGACTGGTAAATCATCTGTAGAATGTGATGTTTTCTAACAGATTTCTAAGCAATATAATGTGGTGTTCACGTCCTTAAGGAAAAAACCTGAATAATTGCGTGCAGCTGAGAAGTCCCTGTACAGTCAGTGTGTGCTCAAACAGTGGGAGGGGTAACAGGCTGTTTTAAAGCCACACAGGAGTACTTATGTTGCTTCTGTTGTACAGAGTTCATTCTTTGCACTGATTCAGATAGAACTATGCAAAAAAATATATGTAACATTGGCATGCGCAATAATTGAGACTTGAGGCTTATTTGGCCACTGTGTCAGAGAGAAATAGTGAGTGCCTCATTGCAAGAATGTTAGTCGCAGCCAGTTGTGCTTGTGTGTTCCTGGTTACCTTTTTTGCTCTATAAACATAACTATCAGCTCTGACTAGCTGGGTTTGTTCTCTGCTGATTAGGAATTGCTGCCTTATATATTTGGCGAGACCAGTTGTTTTACTTTGGCTCACCTGCCCCAGTAACTGCACGAGCAAAGTTTGGGCCAGGCTTAGATCACTTGTAGTCTGGAAATCTCATATGCATTTGTCCATTTGAAAAAATAATGGGGCAGGGGAGCAGAAAAGGGAGGGGAATGGTGGAATTCTCTCAATGTTAATTCTCAGACATGCATTAGAGCTCAGTGAGTAAGATGTCCCCGTTAAGATATGGCATCTATAGCATCTATAACTTTGTAACGTAACTAACTTGCTGAGCATTGCATACGATAGTACTCTCTTTCTTTTGCAGCCTGCCAAGCTTGCAGAAGCTTTCAAATACTTTGTTCAGGGAATGGGTTACAGTAAGTATCAGTTTTATGGAATGGTTCACCTGGCTACCACAATGTGTTGGGCATCAAAGCATGTGGAGAGTCTTATGATCCCTGACGTCATCTTATCCCTGTTGGATATGCGTTTGCAAAGGAAAAAAAACCAAACCTGTGGTGTCTGGGAGAAGGGTTTTCAGACCAAATTAGGTTAGAAAATAGTAGAGAACTTTGTGGACAGCTTATACCCACAAATACCTGCTTTATTTTATCTTGATATTTTTATCAAGGGTGGGTATTTGTAATAGTGTCCCCTCATTGCATCAGAGGATATGATTCATATGCTGCACAGAACATTTAAAACCTCATTAGTTCAGAGACTTCTGTAATTTGTAGCTTTGTCCTTCACGTACGTGCTTCTGTTGACTGCTGTGGTGTAGATGCATTGCTAGCCTGGGCTGCCAGCAAAGGTTCAATATCTGAAAGTTATGGGAGTCTTTGTTTTCCTCTGGCTTGTTTCAGCCTGAGCAACATGCCATAAAGCTCTGTCTTGAATCCCTCAGCCCCAGCCACCAATTTTGCCTCAGTAATTTGGGCTCCTTAGCTGTATGCCTGGAGAAGTGGTACTTCTACACTTCAAACTACCATGAAAAGTATATATTCAACCCTGATGGCTTCTCCAAGGGTGGTGAGGGTTGGAGAGGAAGGCAAGGGCTTCCTTCCAAGCCCACAAAGCAAGGCGTTAACAAAAGACTCTTCTTCCAGTCCCCGCTGCTAGCATGACCAGGCTGATGAGGTCCCGTACCGCTTCTGGCTCCAGCGTAACCTCTTTGGAAGGACAGAGGAGCCGGTCTCACACCGGGGAAGGCACAAGGAGCCGGTCTCACACTGGGGAGGGAACGAGGAGCCGATCCCACACCGGGGACGGTGCCAGGAACCGCTCCCACACAGACACGCGCATCGAGCTGACACCGAACTCGGCAAGCAATGCTGAACAATCAAGCCCCAAGTCCATGGAAGTGTCCTGTTAGATGGCTGTGGGAGGTTTAAACTGGTCACAGTGTGAAAAAGTAATGGATGCCCCCTGTGTATCACAAAACCATAACTGGTATTAATCTCAAGCTATTCTGTAGGATGAACTCTGTTCACCAGGGTCTGGCAGGGACCAAAGAAAAGAAGCATCTCATTTGCTCTGTCATTATTCTTGTAATTCAGACAGTTGCTGCTATCGTGCCCTCCTTCAATGGATGCCAAATTCTAAAGGATACTTGCCAAAAGCTGATGTGGTTGTAAACACTTCAGAGTCAAACCAGGCTTGCTCAATATCCTCCCTTAAAATCAAAGCTGTTACATGCCCCTTTATCTCTTATTCTCTTGAAGTAAACTGGCACAATTTGAGACAACTTTCCAAGAGGGGGAGAAAAAAATCACTATTATGGATGGCTTTTAAAGAAGGAAATGAAACAAATGTGTTATGGCCTCATGTTGAAGCTGGAGTTGAATTCATTGTATATAGCTTGACTTCAAATGATAGAGAAGTTAATGTATCGTGCATTTATAGGCCTTCTAATTCATTAGTATTCAAGCCTGTTTTCCTATGTACAATAATATACTACTAAAATAGGCGATTTTAATGTGACTTCGAGACGAACTAAATCTTTAAGCTTTTTTATTTTACTTTTTTGAGATTTAGTTCCAGTCTTCCTTTCCTTCCCCCCTCCTAGACCCTAAAACCCGCTTAGCCAAACAAGGACAGGATTTAAATTTAATAAGCAAGGTAGCATTTCCTCTTTGGGGTCTTGGGCCAAAGGGTTTACCATACTGCAAAAGTTGGTGTAGTTATAACGAGTAGGGTAGCTGTACATGCCAGCAAAGCAGAAACAGCTTGATTTTTCCTTCAGACAGCTTCTTATCTTTGCAGCTCAAGTTTTTGTGTCCAGCACAATTGTGATAAATTTGGAATTCTGTAAGCGAAGCCAGATCCAGCTGTTCTTTGTCAGGAGAGATGAATAACTGTGGGATGGCATGTAATTAGATACTGTACATTCAACTGCCACTAATTACTAGATTTGAAACTCTGATGAGATCTCACTGGTGCTGAGAAGTGTATTCCACAAAGTGGTGGAGAGGCAACACTGTATCTGTAAAATACAGTGTGTAATGACTGCATAAATGTAATGATCTGCTTGTTCTGCATCTTTATGTAGCCTCCTGATACCACAGGTGACTTTCATTGATGCCAGTGGCTTGATACCTTTCCGCCAGTCAGATTTTCACAGTTGGGTGTTCTGAAGTCTGTCCTTCCATAGGTGGTGGGACAGGATTTCCCGAGCTCCAGTGCGTACCTGCTGCATTGCAGTCCTCACACAAACAAGAAAACTCAAATGCTGAGCAGTTAAATAGCAAATGTTAATACTTTGGGATTGCTTGTTCAGAAGAACACCATCTAGATTACTTTATATTGACTAACTTCAGCTCTTATGTAGAATATCCGTAACAGCTTGTGGGAAGAAAAGACAATTTCCAGAAAGAATAAAGCTATTGTGTAAAGTCTATCAAGAAAAGTTTCTTAATGAAGTATTTGTATTTATTTCAAAAAAATAAATTTGTAACTTTGCAATGTCTGGTGTCTTAATGTTTTACCAGGAGTACAATAGTCTTTCTCAGTGGGAGTGTATTCTTGCCACCCCTTTGTATGAATGAAATCTTTTGTTCTTTTGCACATAACTCTGCCCTTCCCTACTTTTGTGCTTGGAGCTCTTTTTTTTTCTACTCCAGCCTACTATTTATACTGAGAAAACACAACACACTTCAGTATGAGGTATGACTGGCTATTCAAAGTACTAAAGGATAATTTTCTTCTAACAAATGCATAACAAATTTGAAGGCTTGGTATGGTGTGCTATTTATTTGCTATTTAAAGTTTTCTTTTTCTCCAGAGATCTAGTACCATCTAATGCATAGACCTGTGGTCTGTACACTGATTTCCTCACTGGAGTTGGTGCCATGCTCATTGCATCCTGTCCGTTCCCAAGTTGTTCTGTAAATCCACTGATGTGTGACATGTCCCCCACTGATCTGCGGAGGAATTTGGGCCTCTTGACTGAAATTGCAGATGCCACTCTGCTTCTAAAAGCTGTTCTTTTTGGACCTCTTGCAAGAATCTAAAAGTAAAGAAAAGCTTAATCCTCCATAAATAAGTTTTAAAAGGACTCCCCAGATACAAGAGGGATGGGAATCTAAAGCTTTAGGAAAGAATTAAAACATTGCTTTATTGCCGTCCTTAAAGCAGAAGTGCAGTTGTCCTTTTCCAGCTTAAGCTTCTATTTATTTTGGTGGTTTCCTGTTAAAAAGTCGAGGCTTTTTGTAACTTGAGCAGTATCTGTCTTTCTAGGGGACACATCCCTCCACAGGTTTGGAGGCTCCCTTTGGGTGTTACAGTGGGTCTGGGAACACTGATGTTATTCAGCGTGGAGAATGGGTAGGAAATAACAAAGCCTGGTCTCCCAAATGGCTCTACTCTGCTTTCTGTGTTGGGACCTTTGGGAGGATATGGTGCTCTTGCCCAGTGACTGATCTAACACGCTCGGGTTTTCAGGGACAGGTGGGTGTGTGGCTTTGCTGGAACTATTTTGGGCCGCTCCTTTCTCCCGTATCTCAAAAAATCCTGCGATAGGAAGAGGCAAAAGCAAATATTTGGCATGTCTGAGCCAAGGCTCTGCTAGATGTGCTGATTCAGCAGTTGTGATTGGACTGATACCAGCCAAGGGCTTGATTTGGTCAACCACCGCCTGTGCCAGCGCCAGTGAAAACGGGAGGAACCTGTGCCAACTCATCTTACAAAAGAAGGGCAAAGTTAGGTTCTTCGCTGAGCTTTTCTGGGAATGGCTAATCATTCCTTCCACAAGGACAGCATGGTGTGGCTGTCAAGCCCAGGCAGCTTATTTTTGTTTAATGGGGAGGAATGCATCCAAGCCTCCTCGCAGCACAAAGGCATCTGCGAGCACTTCTGAGCAGTGAGGAGTTGCTAGGACCACTACAAATGTCAGCTTTGCAACAAAAAGTATTCATTTGGCAAGGAACAGCGTGTACCTGTACAGAAAAGCTGGAGGTCAGCACAGCAGAGTGGTGTCTTACCTTTTGCAAGGAGTTATGACTCCTCTTTTCATGCAGTACTGGTCTCTTGGCATCTTTAACTTCTGCTGTAACTGAAGAGTTGCAAGTGGCTTGCAGATTATTAGAAATTTTTATAAAATTTCTATAAACCCCTTCCTAGAGCTTGCAAATGCCAAGTTCTGTGTTATTCTTAGAGACAGAGCCTGGATACTGTAGTGTCATTAAACCAGAAAAGATGAGCTGGGATTTCACCTTTATCTCAACGAATGAATGGCCACCACAGAGAAAGGAGCTCCTGTGGCATAAAGGAGACTGAGATCAGATAACAGGAGGTTTCCAGAGAAGAAACAGTTCACCCCTCACAGTGCTTTTGGGATTATAAAGGATGGAAGAGGAGAGAATGGGCTCTCAGGGACCCAGAGGTTTCCTGATTGCAGTAATGTATCTCAATACCAAATCTTCTCTGTAGTGGTGCTCTTCAGAAACTGCCAGTAGAAAGGATGTCATTGCTGAAATCCAAGTCCTTTCCACCTCAGCCTGGGCCTCCACATCTACTGTACAAAAATCTGGCTGCATTTCAAGATGGCTTTCCCACTCCCTGTCCTTGCAGAGGAGGAGTGGGAGAGGATATGCCAATATCACGTCGTTGCAGCAGGACTTTTGTGCTGAAGGATGCTGCTTTCCTCTTTAAACGTCTCTAGAGACTAAACAGCTGGAAACTTTAGCCTAGATGTGTTTTGGGGGTTTATGATTAATGTCATGTGTTGCAAGTGATGGACCGAGCTGGAGAGAAAACAGTTTATAGCAAAGCTGCTTATTTTTTCTCTTCCGTGCTGGAATCCTCTTCCTGTCTGATTTTGCATCTTGGGCAGGGGATCTGTTGCAATCCTCAATGTGCCGGTAACAACACTCTGTTGTTTCTACCAACACAACACACTGAGCAGCGTCCCACGAGTGCCACGGGCGACTTGGTCCTCCCCCTTCTCACTTGCTGTCTGCTTTTTTTGCATGATTTTACACTATTTCACATTCACTAGAACTGACTCTCCCGGTCTGTGTATATGAACAGCTGTTTTGATGCGTGGATTTAGTGTTTCCACTGAGCCAAATATAGGCTTTATGTTGATAGCTGATCACTGCTATGCCTAATGTTTAAACAACTGAGAGAAAGGATGTCGGGGTATTTTAAGAGATCAGCCCTTCCCCCTCGGCCCTTTGTAACAGCCAGACACAGCCTCTCACTGTTTCTATCTATTGCTTCATTAAGGGCTCCATTCATTTTATAAACAACACAGCTGCTGACCAGTGCTGGGGCAAAAAAAAAAAGGCAGGAAAAAAAAAAAAAAAAAAAACATAACTGAAGTTTTTGTGCTTTCATCTTCATCAAAGCTCTTCAGCTTCATGGCTTAATAAAATATTCCACAGAATTACCTGATTTTTTTATTTTTTTTATTTTACTTTAATGCACATTGAGTCAATTCCTGGAGTTGTTCTATTAAAATTGACAGGAGTTGCACCAGGGATGAATTTGCCTTACTGTCACACAGTGTAAGAAAAGATCAGAACAATATCATAAAGTCTCTAGAAAGCAACATACTTGGTTGTTAACCCATTTTTACCTCTACATGATAGCAATACTGAACATAACACAGAGCCTTCAACTTTATGTTCTTAGCCAAGAACTACTAGATGCTCAGATATAGGTCAGTAGCACAGTAAGTTTTAGATGTTATTTTTATATTGCTAAGGGATTTTTTCCTATGGGCAGTTAATAAAATTAAGTTTAAGTTGATGATTTCCAGGATGGAAGTGTGGTTTTCATGCCAAATACAACTGTACAATGGTGCATTTTCACTTGACAGAACTTCCTAGCATGTTCTGACTGTATCACCTAGCAGGAAAAAAAAAAAAAAAAAAAAAGGCTTCTGATTGCAACTGCCAAACAGTTCAATGTCTGTTCCCTGCAACTCAGCGTGGGGATCGTTTTCTCACCCAGCTCCTCCTGGGGCTGGAGGAGAGCTGTTATTTGGATGTAATTAAAGAGGCAGCCCCCCCACCTTGCATGTTTTTGGCACTGGTGGCTGTGGGATGTGCTTCAGACACTGGAAGCAGACATGAATGGGCATCCCCAGAAGAGCCCAGGGTTTGGGAAAGGGGATAGCAGGCAGCTCTTCCTCCCCAAGCAGCACCACTGCAGTGAGCTGCGACCCGCAGCAGAGCTGGAAAAAATATCCTTGTGTGACCCACCACTCTCTGCAATTGCTTTTTGGCTGAAGTGGATTATGGTATTCAGGTCAGGGTCAGTGCGCAAAGGGGACTGGGGGAGGGAAAGGCTGTTTGCAGGGCAGTTGCACTCGGGGAGGACTAGGGCAGCTCCAGGCAAAGCCTAACATGAGCAACAGCACTCAGAAGACCTGGACTTTGCAACCCTTGGCTCTGAGTGTGTGTGCATGTGTACGTGTCCTGGGGCTACCAACATAAGATGGACATGGACCCGTTGGAGCGGGTCCAGAGGAGGGCCACCAAGATGATCAGAGGGATGGACCACCTCTCCTATGAAGACAGGCTGAGAGAGCTGGGGTTGTTCAGTCTGGAGAATACTCCAGGGAGACCTTAGAGCAGCTTTCCAGTGTCTGAAGGGGGTGTACAAAAAAGCCGGAGAGGGAGTTTTTACAAAGGCATGTAGTGATAGGATGAGGGGTAATGGCTTCAAACTGGATGAGAGTAGATTTGGGTCAGATATTAGGAAGAAATTTTTCACTATGAAGGCAGTGAGGCACTGGAACAGGTTACCCAGGGAAATTGTCGATGCCCAGTCCCTGGAAGTGTTCAAGGCCAGGCTGGATGGGGCTTTGAGCAACCTGGTCTGGTGGGAGGTGTCCCTGTCCATGGCAAGGAGGTGATCTTTAAGGTCCATCTTTAATATCTAGATGATCTTTAAGGTCCATTCCAATCCAAACTGTTCTATGACTCTATGTGTGTGTGCAGGTCCCCTATCCAGCAAGATGGACAGTGAAGGTGTGGTTGCCAAGCTGTGTTTTTTCCCCATGTGGTGGGCCCAGCACTGGCGTGGGGCTTGGTGAGCCTGCCACCAGCAAAGATGCCACCCAGCCCCTCACACACTGGTGGGATGCACTCCGTCCAATCCCTTTGCCTTACCTCAGGCCTAAGCTTGCATCTCCCGAGCTGGGAAATTCTCATTTAGCAACTGATTGTGCTATGTTTTCATTTAATGATGACCAGTGACCAAATCAAAGCAAATCATAGTTCATTGTCACCAGCTGCCAAAGTTGAACTTTGATCCTGGGGTGAGTCCTTCCATGCTGCTCATGCAGGGTAGGAGATCCCACAGGGTCAGAGCTGAACACAATTTCCAGGCAATCAGCACTTCATTTGGAAAGCACTTTGCACTTAGGAGATGATGGCTTTCCCAGAACAGTCCAAATGCGGTGGCTGAGAATGCAGCCAGGAAGTCCCTCATGTGCAAGCCCACATGTGCAAGTAGAAGATGCAGAGGCCAGATGGGACTTCTGGTGCCTGTAGAGGCAGCAAGGAAATGTGCTACCCTTGCTGAAAGCTATTGCCAGAGGCACAGCTGGCTGGAATGTGCTAAAAAATCCGGAGGACTTCCCTTCCCAGCAAAAAAAGTTCACACTGAAGGAGAAGGCTGGGTTGAGGATGCTTTCCTGGTAGCCATAAGCAAGCCCAACACAGACTCATCACTGTGCAGAACAGGAGGCCACTCAAAGTGTTTAAATTCCTATTGAGGCAGGTAACCTGCCTCAGGCTGGAAGGCAAACTTGATTTGCGGGAAAACTCTACAAGTATTTTTTCCTAAAATTAAACAGTTGTATCCTTAGTGGGGTAAGATCTGAGGATGTGTAAATGCAGTGATATGCAATAATGATTCTTTAATTTAAATATTTTTCTGCATGTCTTTAATAAGCTTGTTTGAAAAATTTCTGTCTGTATGGCTGCTGCAAACAGGTTACTCTTGCAGCCTCTCAAATGAGCTGATGAAGACATTTTTAGGCAGGTTGAGAAACATGCTTCACTTTGCTCGAAGACTCTAGACAGGCTATCCCAAGTCCAGTAAGAGTGCTGGGCGTGGGGTGGAAATCAAACCCTAGAGCCACAAACAGATCAGAAAAGAAGGACATGTGAGTTGGGGAACACCTGGATTTCCAAAGCTGCCAAAATATTCCCGCTTAAGGAAATACTCCCATAGCATCCTTTTTTACCACATTTCTGGTTCTTTACTTTTATTTTTCTGTGTCCTTCAGTTCAGGGCTTTGTCACACATTTCAAACACATACTTGGACATTGGCCAGGCAAAGAGATTGGAAAAGGAAAAGAAATGTCAGTGGCAAATATATTTCACCTTCTTTTGCTTGCCTAAGCTTCTAAATGAGGTGTCAGTCATAGATTCATTAATCATTTACCACTTCAGAAGTTATTTAATATCTTTAAAGCATAGCAGCAGCAGGCCACCTATAAAATCTCACCAGGATGCTGTACGAACAAGTAATACGTGTTACATAGTTGGTGTGACTTGGACTGACACTGCCAAACCAATCTGTTTTTCCCATTAATTTTTCAAATACATTTCAGCATATGAAGCTTACAGAAATAACTCTATAGAACTGTTTAAATTAGAAAGTCACAGTTTGAAAAGGTATGTGTATGGATATGTCTCTGTGGTTAATGAGAGCTCTCTGTCTCCATCAGTTTAATAAACTGCTGGACTTAAAGCTCCTTCAAAAAACTGGGAGAAAAAAAATATCTCAGGGTTTAATTTCCAAGATGACACAGTGTGTCTAAATATTGTGGTCTTCCTGGAGTATGACATATAGATGGCACAATCCTCGTGAGCACAACAAAAATAAAGCAATGCACTATGTCCTGTTTCCACTTGCATGCACACTGAATGTAAAGGCATCTCTATAAGTCACACTCTTGCTTCTTTTCCTTCTGCAGTGAATGTCTATCACGCTTTCTGGGGCTGCCAAAAAAGGCAGCTTGAGCCACTGAACTGACTCTAGTAAAGCCCCTACAGAAGGCAAGGAGCTACGGCCACTGGAGCTAGCTGGAACCTGCCATTCATATCAGCATGAACTGACCCTCAAAATCCCATCCTTCATCCTTGTCCCAGCCTGCAAGACTAACAGGATAATTGGCATGAGCAGAACGTGTATCAAACTGTCTCGGCTTAGTCTGGATTGCAAAATTGTCACTTCCATCCTTTCTCAAGCCTTTTCCTGGACCGCTGCATCAGAGGGGTCTAGCACCAGCCCAGAGCCTGGTATTGCCTCAATGGCATTATTGTTGGTTTCTTGGATGATGGTACCGCTTTCAGGTCCCAGCAGAGACCTGGGCCCATTGTACGAGGAACTGTACAAATGTACAGTGAGCATCAGTTCCTGCTGGAGGAATTTTCACTCTCAACAGAGGCAATGAACAGTAGGGCTTTGTTAGTCTGTCTCTGAAGAATTGAGGAAAAGTGAAGCGAAAGGCTGGATCCATGAAAGCCTTTGAAGATCTAGCTCCTTAATGTATTTAAACAGTAAGCATAAAAGTACTTTTGTAAAGCTACATGATTTGCCCAAGTACACAGGGAGCCATGGAACCAAATCTAAAGGCTAGTCTGTTGCCTTAGTTCTATCGCTAATCTTCTCGTAAACATTCATTAAAACAAAAGATCTCTAATCACCACCAACTGCAAGTCCACTGGCTACAAGCGTTGCTCTTCCCCTTTCAGTGCTGCTGGACAGACACGCAGTTGCACAAGGAGTTACAGCAGTGTAACGACCACTATTCCACATCTGTGGTGCCTTCAGCTCTCCCTCCTCCGCGGCTGCTTGTTTCCAACTGGAGCATCTGGTCAGAATCCCTTAATGCTGCTGTTGTGGTTGGGCCACACTGCAGATGTGTTGGCTGCCAGGCAGATGTCAATGGGCTTGGTAGGAGCAATGTGGTGGGCTGCTCCCCTGTCCTGCTATTTTATTTCATTTTTTATTTCAGGAATCGCAGTGTTTCTGACATCTTTACTCTTCTGCCTACTTTGACATTTCCCTCAAAGGCACTGACTGACAGACAGACAAATGGTTAACACAGATGCCTATGTCTTGTTCCCTAAGGAAACCAGGCAAGAAACAGAAACCTCTTGGCTGCTTTGGGTGAGATCTGTAGTTTCCAGGCATCCACTTCACTAAACCCAACACGCACTGGAGCTGCTGGTCATTAGCTTACAATGGCTTCTTTTAACTCGCAATGAAAACTCTGTGTTTCAGCCACGGCAGCATTTGATTACAGTGGTTACAGCATTAGCTAATTGCAAAGCAAAGCAAGCCTATTAAGTGCCACAGTTTTGGGTATGTCTTCTGATCCTGTTTTCTTGTGTTCTCTTGTATATGTGTAAGACGGTGAAAAACTGATTATACATATAAACACACATTGTATACACACTCTATTTTATGCACCACTGGCTGCACTGCAGGAATTTGTACATGTAAATATGCATATATGTATTAATGGACATGTTCAGATATGGTTTTCTATATAGTATTACATATAAAATGTTATAAATGCATGCATATAGTATTTTATATGTGTATGTACATACACATATATGCATGAATATATGTGTACATTTGTATACTTGCATATACAATATGTATATACACACATACAAATATATGGTATTTTAAGATAGGCCAGAACTAGAACACAGGATTCCAAGTCATACTTAAGGGATCTTATTGAAAAAGAGATCTTAGGATGGTTTCCCTCCCAGGCACCACAATACAAACCATTTTCCCTTTTGGAAAACATGGTCAACTTCTTGACCTCTTTTTCATATGGTCCCTTGGGCCTTTTTTTTACCAAATCACAGAGTTTAAAATGCAGTTGCAAATGCTGAGCTCTCATTTGGGTGGAGGTGCATAGGTCAGATGTGACCTCTCTTGTCACGTCATCCAGACCAAAGGCAGTCATGAAGCTGAATCTTGCAAAGTGCTGGTGTCCTCAGGTTCCTCAGCACCTCAGCAGCAAACAGGAGAGGTGCATCGCACCTGCACTGGAACATGCAGACAGAGCTCACCCATTTTTTCTGCCAGTGAAGATTTCAGGGAAGCTTCAAAAAAGTAATAGTAAAAGCTTTGAATTAAGGAATGAACTAGCTCTATGAAAAACGTATAGGCCAAAAACTTGTATACAAAGAAAGATGCTACTGAAGTTAACAGCTTTTCAAGATATACAGCATTTCTCCCAGATGTTTTTACATAGGGATTGCATTATTTTCAGCCTGTTCACAAGAAGCTTTAATTTATCATAGCCAGGACAATTTCTGTCTCCTGGGAACTAATCTAGCTTTGTCTGGGTTATCAAGATGAAGACAGACAACTTGCCAACTGGAACTAAAGCAAAATAAGTGACTGATTTAAAACAGTTGCATCATCTGAATTTCAGCCCTGTCCAGTCTGCAGTCCTTGTGTCACTCAGCAGGTCTGCTGTGCCACCAGGGATTTTGCAAACAGATACTACAGATTGCCATGCAGAAACACATTTCTACTGCTCAGCTCTCCCAAGTGAAGCAACAGAGAACGTGCCGTGGTGCACGGGGGTCCTACCAACAACTCACTGGAGAAAAACTGCCTCCAGTATGCTTCAATGATAAGAAATTTATTGCCTGGAAATCTAATGACAGATTTTTTTATTCTCTTAGTTGATGTTTACATGTGAAACCACTTCTGCAGAAAATGTTTACATTGATGTTTACTGTAAGCAGTAGCCCAGTTGCAACTGATGCACAAGAAGCTATGCCAAAGGTTGTCCTCCCCTTTCACACCCACTCATCCACAGAGCTGATAGGAAGCCTAACACCTGCCTTCTCATTTAACACCTGTCTCCTTTCCTCCACCCCAGCCATATAAAAGCAGGTAAGGTGGCAAGGTGGCAGTGGGAAGCAAGATCTGAATATTGGTAACAACATGGGGAAGAGGTGGTACTGGTCTCCAAGCACGGACCACACCATTTCTATGTGAAGAAATGGGTCCATGAGGTCTTCTCCTTCATCTCTCATCCTTCAGGTCTGCAGAACTAACCTAGAAGCAGTACGTAATCCATGAGCAAGAAGATCTATCTTGAAAACATGAGCTCTGGGATGGTCATTTTGGATTCAGAGCATTCAAGCTGCTGAAGATCAGAGCTGGAAGAGAAACTGTGAAAATATCCCTGGTGCAAAGTACTACAAGAGATTAGGGTGAGTCCAAGGAGAGTAGGACACAGGATCTTTGGCCCAGCCTAGTGCAGTGCGACAGGGACTCCTAGAACAAATATTTAAGGAAAAACTGTAGGTTCTTCCCTATGAAGAACCCATCAACCTCACCAAGGGCCAGGATTTGACTAAGAATGACAGAGGGAAAATTTCTAGGACTGAACTCAGTGTGACAGAGACCAGATTCTAGTCCTGAGGGTCACCAGTATCAAAGAAGTCTAATGTTGAAAATGAAACATATATACCAATGCTCATTTTCCAGTTTAGACCACATTATTCAAGAAATAACAGTAATGAAATCTAAGGCTCATGTCTAAGCTACTGACAGCCACGCTTTTGCTGTCATACTACCGTACTATTTTCTCCTTTGGGCAATTAAACTGCTGGCCTAATAAATGGCTGTGCCAACGGGGCTGTCATTTATGTCTGGAATCTGTGCATAGAGGAATTTCTGGCTACCATAAATGGATAGAAATCTGAGTTGAAAACCCTGCTTGTTCAAGGCCTCTCCAAAAACAGTGTGGCAAAACATCCTAACTCAGGAAAAAAACAAATTGTACATTGGCAGTAGATGAAAGATTCTCCTTTTATTTTAAAACCTCTGTAAAATCAGAGCAATGGGTCAATTCCAGCATTCAGCCAATTCAATTAGCGATTTCAGAGTAATCGTGGTAATGAGCCAAGTCAGCAAAGATGTCATTAGGATTCTTGCAGTTCAGGTTGCAAAAACAAGCATTGATCCACATGATTTTCCAGGAAAACTCAGTTCCATCTGGACATTGAAACCTCACTTCAATAGTCTTGGATTTGTAGGGTGTGCAGCACCTGTTGTCTGTGCAGACGCCACAATATTTGGGTCTATATGGACTTTTGCTCACACATCCTGAGATGGTGTAGTTCATTGGTTCATTAGCCCTGTAGACAGCCAAGCACTTCTTCCCAGGCTAAATCAGAGAAGAAAAGAAAAAGAGTCAGGTTAATACTCATTGCTGACACAGGTAGGACATGCAAAACCACCTTCCCAATATTTAAAGGGGTTTTAAGCATTTTACAGCCTGATCTAGAGCGTGTGACAGATTTACACATTTAGACATATGAACACAGAAACTGCAAGTAGGATACTTGCAAAATACAGTTCATGGCCATATTTAGCAGTTCACCATCACTTTTCCACTCTCTTGAGTCACAGGTCTATCCAAACCAACAGCAAGCACAGCGGGCTTGCCTTGCCTTTCCTTCCAAGGACATTTTGGATGGAATTAAAGCTCTCAGGGGAAGGTTTTTATATTAGCATGTGGAAGAACAGAGAGGACACATTTTTGACCTCTCTGCAGCACAGCAAGTCCATGTGGAAGTGCAGTCCGCAGAGGCCTGCATGCTGCCAAACAGAGGCTGACCCTGTGTCCAGACAAAGCTCAATAAGTGCATGGAGAAACAGTGCCCACCTTAATGTGCTTGGTTATATCCACCTCGCAGGGCCGCATGTTGCACAGGCGGCTTTCCTTCAGGAGCCGGCACTGGTCGTTGTCGTTGGAAATCCTGGTGGAGATGCCCAGCCCGCAGGTCTTTGAGCAGGGACTCCAGGGTGAGGTGTGAATGATGCAGTTCTTCTGCCAGGCTTCATCCTCTCCCTCGTATGCTGCAGACACCAGATTAACCCTACGTTATTCAACCAGGGCAGCTTTCCATACTAAACACCCTCTCCCCAGCTCATTACACATTCAGGCCACTAACCCAAATAATTAAATCACAGTGAAGTGTCCCAGCGTTCCTGTGAACCTCCTCAACCCACCCCCTTTGCTGCTGACCTACTTGTGTCAGACCCTCCAGTGCCTCAGCGCTCGGGGCCAGGGCTCATTTCTTTATTTCCCTTTGCAGCATCACACAAGGGGGTCCTTGTCTGGGACCCCCAGGAGCTGCCACAATACAAACACTTAATTACAGAAGACTGCACCAACCAGTGCAGAAAAGGGATGAGATCTGATCTCACCGTGAAGGTTTATTTCTGAGCCCATTCAGTTGATTCCCTGTAGCAGAAAGTGGTTGACAGTCTTTGCTGGATGGCCGAGGGGCTTGGGAAGCAGCCACAGCCTTTCACTGGGAGGAAGAGCAGCTTGAATAGCTCTCAGGGAGCTCAGCAGCCACTTGAAGAAAGGGTGGGCTCTGTTTTGAAAGCAGCCAACAACTCCAGTTCGGGTTCCTTCACAGCTTTAGCCAAAGTCCCCACTGGTCTGCGGCTCACAGTGTAGCCCACAGAGATAACTCTGCTGCACTGAGCTTGCTCACTATTAAATTTATTATTATATTAATTAATGTATTAAATATAATAAATGCTAGCCTCACTTCTCTATGTATAAGAGAAACAGTTAGGCAAGGAAAGCTGTGTTATGCCCATTTTGGGACACAGACCATGAAGACATAAGGCCAATTTCAGTAGTAGGTGTTTTGAATTTGGAACCACCTCACAATTCAAAGCTACCAGGGACAGAAGTAAGGGCTAAACTGGTATTTTTAACGCACAAAATGGAGACTGATGTTTTGTTTTGTACAATAAAAATACAGACCAAGGACTGGGAAAAAAACCCTCACCATGAAGGAATCAAAATCCTTTTTTACAAGCAGCATTCTATGTCTCCTTGAACTCTGCTTTTGTGAGACGATAGTCTGTAAACTGGAGCTAATGTGGCCAGTGCCAGTACATTGCATCACAGCGTGATATGAGGATAAATTTAAGATATATGGCAAGGTAATTCTACCTTAAACATTTAGGACCACATTTGAGGCAAATGGTATCACCTCTATGCAGTGAGCAATATGATCCCCACTATGAATGTGAGTGTGAGGAAAGAAGATACCTTATGCAATACGTAAAACAGGTATTTCAATAATGTAATCAGTCCAGAATTGCTGAAAAGCTATATTAACACAAAGCCAATTTAGCCCAATTGGTACTGAAACTTCTACCACAATAATTGTTTTCAATATGTTTTGTAAGTTTAAGACTACTAAGATACAGGGGCTTTAAAATCATATTTCTAAAGCAATATAACCCAGGCAAAAATTAAACTGACCCCATTCTGTTTTCCAGAGGCTCCAGACAAAAAAAAAAAAAAAAAAAAAGTTGAAGAAATTTCGGACAAAAATTTTCACCAAAAATTGGCCAAGTATAGCCAATTACCCAGCCATACTTGGACAACAGGTACTAAGGATACTTGAAAATATAGAAAACCTGATTTTACAGACTTTAAGTATAGATTTTTCTTTCCGACCGTTTCTGTACAGAATTGGCTACACCATTTATCATTATGAATCCTTGGGGTTTTTTTTAAGCAAGGAGTTTGCCTTGGTCCCAAGATGCTCACCACACGACCCCCACCAAACAAAAAAAAAAAAAAAAAAAAAAAAAAAAAAAAAAAAAAAAAAAAAAAAAAAAAAAAAAAAAAAAAAAAAAAGTTGAAGTAAAAAGGACTTGTGACATCTTCAAAGTGCAAGCAGATGTATACTTCAAAGGGGGCTTTGTCACACAAGCATGTTTGATGAGTCTCATATTGCTGCTAAGGAGTTCAAGCACACCACTGGTGTTGGCGTGTCCTCTCCTTCACCACGCACTGTACAGGAGCCTCTGTGCCTCGCTCATACAAAGACTAGACGCCTGCCAGGCCTGGCAGTACAAGCTCGTTGGTTGCAGAGACTATGACTTCAGTTGCCCAATGACAAAGGAGAGGTCCATCTCACTCCCACCGTACCTGCTGAGGAGATGTGGCGCGGAGACGTCTTCCTGATTTTCTTGGAGTCATCACAAATCCACTGCTCGCAGCACTTCCCTGCCATCTTAATCAGCTTTGGGTTTGGGCACCAGACGAGGGGAGGGCGTGAGTTTGTGCACATGGGAATACAGCCCACAGCCCCGTTAATGCACGTGCAGTTGTATTTGCAGTTGGGCTGAAACGTGTCCCCATTGTTATACCTGACTCCATTGAGGACACAGCCTACACCGACAATCTCTGAAAGGAAACACACAAAAAAATACACACAGAGCACTGTTAAAATACTGCTGGCAAGAACAGGTGTTGATGTGCTTCTTTACCAAGCTGCTCCCCGGGCAACATGGGAACCACCATGGAGATGTTGCAGTGCTGCGGGGTGATGTGTTCAGCGTAATGCTGAGCCAAATGAAGTCACACCATCTAGGAAACTGTTTTCATTCTGAATCACAGCAAAACAAATAATAAATGAATATTTTAGTTCTTCATGAAGAAAAGAAGTTAGAAAATAAAACAAATTTTATCCACAAATGCTCACTTAAAAAATCATTTCATGGCATGTTGGTAAAAGTTATTTGTAGTAGCAGAAATGCAAGCAATTGAAAGATATTGCGTGAAATTTGAGGCTTTCAGGAACATGAGAGGCCTAGATGGAGCTGTAAATAAGGCACAGCTCCGCATGACATCTGTACCCTTCTGAAACAGATGGGGGAGGATGGCCAAGCTAGAAAAGAAGCACAAAAAATGGCACTGGATTCCTATATTTAGGCAACTAGATCCCACCCAGCTTATCACAGAACAGTTTTCTCGGAAAATGAAGGAACACATTATAAAGCCATGATATGGTTACTATCTGATATGCATTTTTAAACAAAATCACTAAAAGTAAAGCTTTTTAATTGTTCATGGACAGAAATGACATTGATTTAGGAAGTGAGACACAAGTTGCATAAAGCAGCAACTTTGCTGTTTCAGATTATGGACAGTTATTTGGAGTCAGCGGCAGAGATCTTCTGACAAATTCAAGGTTCAGTTTCTCGTGCGGTCACAGGGAGGCAGTGCGCATGCACCCATCAGCTTGCTTCAGTTTTAAATCTGGTCGGAAATGGAGCTCTGATGTGGCTGCTTCAGGGCCAACACAAATTGAAATCCTGGATTAAAAAAAATTGCAAAGGCTTCCCATTTTTAGAATGGGCTGAATGAAAACACCGAATGCTAATCCCTTCTTCTGCACAAAAATGAGACTCTGTTGGAATTTGAAGCACAGATCCCGATCTCCAGTTCACACTCTGCTCCAATTTTGCTTCAGCCTTTGTATTGAAGAGATGTTACTCAGTGCTGGAGCTGAGAATTCACTTAAATTTCTAGGTGTGCACATGGATTAAGACAGTTCAAGAAAATGCTGTATTTCCTGGTGTTTTTCTACTAGCATAACCCTCCCGGGCTGTGTTAACTCAGCCTCCTATAGGTCTCATACATCAAGTGGTTCATCATAAGGATATCCCAAAACATAGACAAAGGGGCTGCTAAATGCCTACATGCAGAACCACGTGAATCTGCACCTAAGTCAGGCAATCTGGGAGCAGTTTGCAGTTCCTGGCCCCATGTACCCAGTACCTGCCTCTCCCCTCCCTGGGCTTGGCCAGCACCCTGTTATCTCTGCAGTCAACAATAAAATGAGAGCTGTAGTGTCCCCCAGCAGGCTCCTGTCTGACCTCCAGGTGTCCTGGGATACACCTCAACTTCGCAGTCTAGATACAGCCTGAATTTCCCACAGTTTCACTCCAGTGCCTTTACCGACACCCTTTCCTAGCTCTTTCAGGATCTTTATTTTCAACAAATTATATTAATTCTGTAGTCCTGTGAGCACTGAATTATCTAGACTTAGCTGTTGGCATCCAGCTGCAAATAAAATGCCTCACAGCAGTTAGTCCCCAACACTTGACGTAGGAGTTCTGCTCCTGTGGTCAGGGCACTAGCTGGTGTACCCAGAGCGGAGTGATACAGTCCATATATCACCCAGTGCACCGGAATGAAGATGTCAGGCAGACCCTGTGCATCCTCTACTTGGATGCTGAAAGCAAGAGGAAGACCATAGCTTCACTTCCTAAGCATGGAAAGACCTACTTCTCATGTCCCTCAGCTGTGCATGCCACAATGGCCCTTACCATATAATCATAAATGTGACAGAACAGGGAATATACCATCATTGCAATAGGGGTACAAAAATGCATTAGATTGGAAACCCTCCCAGATCTGTCTGGGGAAGCTGGGATCAACCCTCCTACATCACAGCTCTTGCCACAGTGCTGAATGCCTGTGATATATGGGAGGTTTACAACAAAAACCCCAAAAAATCAAACTAAGCAAGCAAGCATTTAAATAAATAAATAAGAATCAATATGAATGTCTTTAAAGAGGTCTAGGAAGGCTGAGGTAGCTTTAAGACAACGTCCAGCTTGTTTTCCTCTCCCAGTGCAGGTCCAGCTGTAGCAATGCCATTCTTGACAGATGTTTGTCTAACCTGTTCTTACAGACCTCCCACGAATGCTCCTCACACACATCAGACAATATATTTGAATGATCTCATAGCCTCATTTCTTAACTGTGGATCTTTTCTAATCTTGAAAATCACTGTTTAAGCTTATGTCTCCTTGCACATACCTTCTCTTCTTATTTTGCCCGTATCCTACAGAAATCTGATTATACTGCACTTTCTGCATGCTTGTTTTTTGTGGCTGAGCTACTGCAAAGCCAAGTTCTTGTTTTACTACACTTCCCGTCCCTCTTCTGCTGAGGAACAGCAACAGCTAGTATCATTTCTGTGAGAAGCTGCCAGCTACCATGAGCTTCCTCACTCCTCAGACCTGTCCCTTCTGAAACTTCTGCTGATATTCTAAGTTTATGGAAGCTCACTGTTTGAAGTCTTTTAGCTTTCTTGTCAGTCAGTTATCTTATCTATTCATCTCACAATCAGCTCTCCTCCAGATTTCCTTCCACCTTTACATTTTCTATTAATCCCTAATTCACAGTTATATTCCAGCCCACAAGACCATCCCTTTTTTTTCCAGTTTAGGAATCTAAAGCCATAACCAATGTGTTCTAATAACTTGCTCAACAGTCAGCATCCTTTCTGATCAGCTATCTGTGTGGTTGTACTCATGATTCCTTCTCTTTTAATCATTCCTAGAGTAATGATTTTCAGCCATTTATGATATTTATGAGCAGATCAGGTTCCTACCATGTTCTGGATCTCATAACACATTAATATATCCTTGACACACAAAACGCTACCTCATTTCTTCTTCCTCTTCTTGAATAAAAACATTTCAGTCACATGAATTATTCTGCTGAGTTTGTTATGACAGGCAGGAAGAAATCCTTCTGCTTCATGGCAGCTAATGTGACTGAAACCATTGTAAGATTAAGGCTCAGATCTCAATTTGTCACCAAGAAACTTTGCTAGGAGATGATTCATCCCTGACCCTCTTGACAGGATACCAAGTGCTATCCTTCCTAGGGATCTGTTATTGGAAAGAAGCCAAAAGCATCTCCTTAATGTCATGGTTTTCACGTAGATGGCCATATTGCTTGTCTTTAAAGCCAGCTACATATCCTTCCTTCATCCCCAACCCACTACGGGATGTTACGGGAAATACAGAATCATCTGCTTGCAAATCTGAAGACCTTCAAATGCTGGTTGCTCCTTGCTCTTGCCTGCTGCCAATTCAAAGAGCAAGAATTCGGATGCCATTTCTCATCCAGCTAGCTGCCCTGAAAATTGTCCTGGTTTGAGGTAAGACAGCAATAAGGAAATGGAAGAGGATGAATGGAGGAGCTGATGAGCATACAGTCAGGTATCGAGATAAATCTCAGCCACTGCTTGGACCGAGGGGAGCTGCCAATGTATATCTAAGTCAAAAATATATGTACATCACTTACGTGCACATACTCCTATTTCGTACCTAGGTCTGTCTCCACTGTAGTCGCAATACAAGCCCCGGTGGAAATCACAGGTGTCGGCCTCAGTGCAATTTTCTCCACGCTGCTTGGCACAGGTCTTGCAGCAGTCGCAGCCGTCTGTGACCAGGCTGACGCCCACTGAGCACCGAGGTGGGGACTTCGGGCACTCACACGGCCACTTACAGTACTGAGTCCGCGTGTAGGCCTCTGTCATGGCAGGGATGGTGGGGGTCATGGTGGTGGAGGTCTGGGCGATGGCCTACAAACAAAGAAACACAGCTTGGAGAGTGTTCCAGGGAAAACGGGGCTGCAAACCGTGTGGTGATTAGTCATCAATAAAAATCCCCTCAGGTCTAAAGAGACTGCAGGGAAACCAAAAAATAAATGTCAAATAACTATGGAAAAGAAGCTGTCACTGCTCTCTTGTAAACCCCTTCAGATACCAGCTGAGGGTAAATGGTCTGCAGCTTGGACTAGCACCCAAAGCTCATAGCCCCAGCCTGCTGGTACTCAGCCTTTTCCAGACCTCTCCTCCCTAAACAGAGGTCTCTTCCCGTGGAGGAACACAGGCATGATGTCAAGACCCCACCAATACATGAGAAGAAGATGCCACATATGTCCATTCTATGTCACCCTGTAGTACTTGGTTCTGGCAGGGGATTGTGCCACTCCATAGCTGTTGTGCCTGTTCACTGAGAGATGGCTGTAGGGCCTCTTGGCTACTCAGAAGCTTCCTCATGCAGCAGCTGAACAAGATAAAGGTCATCGTGTTGCAGTGTGAAAACACATGTGGCCCTGTTTGGCCTCATCTTCCTCAGGTTTACCTTTTTGTGGGTCTTGCAACCAAAACACGGGATCCCATAAAGCCTTGAGGGGGCCAGCAGCAGGCCTGTGAGCCCACCACCCCCACAGACACCCAGTGATGAATCCTTGTGTTATGAGGATGATTTGAAACCCACAGGCTTAGCACTTCATCGTGGACCTCCTGAGGATGTCTTGGCCATTTCATCTCTTCTATGAACTATCGATCAGGATACCTCTGCAAAACCCAATTACTATCTTCTACGGCTTCCTTACTCAAATTTTATTAAACTACATTTCTAATTCTTCTACTTCAATATCTGAAGGTGTAATTAAGTATCTTAGCAATTAGTTACCCTGTATTTAGAATACTAAATTGTTAGCACACTGCTAATCACTGCCAAATAGGCAATGTGTTTGCTCTGGGCATAATTCCCAATTCCATTAAGGCCCCCTTTACAAACAGTTGGCCTAAAAGTTGGCTTAAATTCACATTTAAACTCATGTTTAAACTAAAACATACCAATATAATTTGCTCCCACTTTAAGGCTCCTTGATGCTGCCAAAGTTGTTAAAAGAGGAACATTCAGATCAATGAAAAGCCCTGGCCTTTTAATAGTAGTATTTTTCATTCCACTCACAATAATTTGAGTAGGTGCAATAATCTGTCACTTGAGAAGAGAGGCCTCTTCAAGTGCAATAAACCTATTTACTTTGTTGCTGATCATTAAAAAAAGTGCTTAATAATCAAATCCAGATACACAGACAAAAGTCACACCACTATTTAAAGAGCTCATTGCCACGGCCCAACCCTGTAAGTAAATCCCTTCATAGTCCCTTGTTTCTATTGTCAACACGAGCAAGCAAACAGCTTCTCCCGTGTCGGTATGAAAGTGTATGTGAATCAACACACGTAGCAAAGAGGAACCAATAATCCCTGCTAGTCCTGTTTTTAGTTAATATGTAAAGGACTGAGGCTGAATTCTTTTAAAGGACCAGGTAGCTGGGAACTATTCAGTGGCTTGTGACAGAGAGGAATTTAGAGTATGTTATTTAACAGCCCTTCCTCTAGGTCTAAAGCCTGAGCTGACCAAAGAAGCTTTTCCAGTCTCCTTCTAGTGACTGTAGTTGTAGTTCTTGGACATACTGGATGAAATGTCCATTGATATGACCAAGTAAGCCGTAGGAAGGACACAGTATGGGCTACATTAGCATCTTCGAATAATCATTGTGGACAGGCATCGAAATACTATGACTCTCGTATTTTGTAAATAGGTAAGGCATGGAGAGATGGAAGCAGTATAGTGTCCTAGGCTCCATCAACACCCAACCAAAACCCAACCTTTGGAATTATAGAATCATCATAGAATAGTTTGCGTTGGAAGGCACCTTTAAAGGTAACGTAGACCAACTGTCCCCTGCAATGAGCATCTTCAACTAGATCAGGTTGCTCAGAGCCCCGTCCAACCTGACCTTGAATGTTTGCAGGAATAGGGCAACCACCACCTCTCTGGGCAACCTGGGCCAGTGTTTCACTACCCTCATCACAAAAAATTTCTTCCTTCAAGTGGAAACTGTTGCCCACTGGACAGCAGAACAAGCATACAACCTGTACAGTTTCCAGGCCCTCCACCTGTCCCCTCCTAAGTCCCTCAGAAATTTGCTGTGGAAGAAAAAATTCTGTAGATTTATAAAATTCTTGGCTTTTCCTTTTCTGTGGTCAGCTGTCATTACTGGTATATCTAAATCCCTTTCAAAATGTCATTCAGCACTACTACTTCAATGTCCCAGAATATTTTGGGATATGAGCACTTTCTTATTAATAGGTATGATGGTTAGAAAGCCATGAATAATACTTTATAAACACCACAATAAAAACAGCTCTTTCCTCATGTACTATCAACAGGAAATCACACTGTAATGGCCTTCATCAATGGCCATCTCTAACCAGAAACAAACCAAAACAAACAAATAAATAAAAAATCAAAAATCCTCATGTAAGTTAAGGTTTCAGGAATCATGTCTTTAGGGTCAATATAATGTATAAGAGGACAATGGTTTCATAGGAAATCCAAAACGAGAATAAAGAGAAACTGAACACCCAAAAGTTTGAAAATTTTACTTTAAAATGTCAGAAAGATAAAAGAATGCACCTGTTAGGAAATTAATTTTTCCAGATACTAGTAATTAACTTGTTTTGTATAATTACTATTCAGTCTTGGGGTCTGCAGATTTGTTATCTTGGATGCTAAGGAGAAAATATTCCACCACAAGTTATTCATGAGCTGTAATTTTGCTGCTTTTGGAAGTACAAGCCCATTCTCATTAAATCAAGATGAAGCCTTTCTCACCCTGCCATGGCTGATAACTCTCTATTAACGTCGTTCCTGATTTATGCTTGGCAAGCTCCAAAATTACTTTCTTTTTGCATCTGCAGAGAATAATATTTCACTAGCAACAATTTCAAACTAATTTCTGTGTTCATGTTCAAGAAGAAAGAAGGAGAAAATAAAAAATGACTCACTACTTGCCATGGCCACAAACTCAGTATTTTTAATACACGTGAATTTTACTATCCAAGTCTCAAAGACACAAAATGGGTAGAAGCATTTTAGCAGCATGTTCTACCTACTGGCAAAATATATTTTCAATTTGTTGGAAAATACCATAATTGTAAGTTTGTTTTATTTTTGAAAATTGGGAAGACCAAACTACAGTGTTGAAAAGTGTGCATATAGTCCAAATTGCAAGGCAGCCAGGTATACAGCAGCACTTTTACATAATGCATGAGGAAACCTCCAGCTTTGCTTTTAAGCAGCAAAGCCCTAGATGCATTGCAATATATTCCTTTGCTTCCAGTTTTTACAGGTGTTAAAAAATATTCATGTGTATTTATTTCACTATTTCAGTGCTGCAAGACCTTACTCTTAAACCCATTTTATTTCAGGTGTTTTTCTCATCACAATGAGCTGGGTGAAGGGAGGCAGAAGTTATCCATGTTCTTCTCCACTTTATTGATGGGGAAAAGTCCTGAAAGGATGGTGACTTCTAAATTCAGTTCCTCTGGCTATTGGCAGAGCTGGATAAAAGGTTATGAGAAGTTGGCAGGCAGACGTCTGCTCAGACCACAGTACCTTATCACCTCCTGCTGTTTTCTCCTTGGTGACAATTTGCTCTAAAAGAAGGACACAAGCTGTATTTTGCAGGACACATGCCATTGGATGGAGTTTTAATTTCCTACAGTAGAATACATTAAAGGAATATTTTTAACCTACATTTCTGATACTGCCTTTCTGAGCAAATGCCAGATGTCATTGATGGAGGGATGTGATGTGATCCAGGTTATCAGTGAGGGAGTTTTTATTAAAATGTCCTCCTCACTATTACATGATCAAATCAGCTGATTTGCAGACTGATCTAAACATCCGTGTTGGTGGGAGTTCATGCACCAAGGCCCGACAGCATTACTGTTTAGAAATAACTCTGGATTTTGCAGTTTGACTGTCCTAAACACTGAAGGTAAAACCACATCTTTAGGTGGACACCTAAGGGTGTATCTCCCAGGAATGGGTTGTGCATTTATATTGTCCTGCTGCCAGACGACACATCTGCTTTCTCCTGGTTCCACCTACTGGCTGAACTATTTAGACAGCACAAGCAGAAATGTCTGTAGAGCCAACTCCAACACCATGTACCACCTAAAATGTTCTCACAAACTAAAATAATTTTTAGAAGCACCCCAGGAGACTCATATTCACATTCACAGAATTGCAAACATCCTAATAATAACCTGATGTAGCACTGTTCCCAGCAGAACAAAGTGGCTGGAGCTTAATAAAAAAGTAAAAGCAAAAAGATTAAATGAATTATAAATAATCTATTAAATAAAGCTGCATACCTTTCCATCCCTCAGTTGCATCTCTGGGAAAGCATACAGACTGCTTATTTTCATCCCAGAGCAGACAGAGGTTAACAACTCATAATGCCTGTCACGGATGGGCACATTAGCAATGAAAAACAGGATTTGCCTTACATCAGTGGGCTTAAACCAGGCCCCCAAGGTAGAAGTTTATTTCTTGATCTTGCTCAGTTGGAAGTTCTGAGCTGAATATTGCTGCATATTTGCATTATTATTACACCCAAAACAGGTGGGTCAACAAAGAGCCAGTTCTTACAGCAAGCTCAGCAGTAATCACAGCACCATCAGGACTTCCTCACTGCTATACTCTTGCTGAAGTCCCCATAAACTTTCACAAGGTAATACTAGTGACAAGTGAGCTAGCATCAGGACAGAGATATAAATCAGGAGACATAATGGTAAGAGGAAAATATGATTATTCAGGGCCCAGCTTCCCCAGAGCACACATGAGCTTCTAGATATCTCAATAAAATTGATCCCAGACATGAAATTTCCAGAACATATTGTAAAATAATGGACTTTGATCCCAGAAAATATAAGACAGTTTTATACATGTCAGGTGCCAGCTGGATTTATTCTTGCTGTGCACTGTAGGCTGAGCAGAAAGGAACGTTCTGCATGAAGCATAACATCAAATACCCTAAGAAAATAAAATATCCACAGTGAGTTAACCATTAATATTTCTGTGGATATGTGAATGGCAAACAATCAACTTCCCATAACATTATTTTGGGAAATATATCTGTGGGAAGAATGTAGGCAGATGTTTGGAATAGTCTTTTCTAACTCAGTTTAGACAATTACAGAGTGAAGATTACATGCATTCACGTCTTTGCCAAAATTTTGCTTATACTGGCAAACTCAGTGTGGCCTCACATTTTCTTCACATTTTTCCATGGAGTCTTCAGAGCGAAAGAACTTCCCTGTTAGAAAGTAACCTGATGTTTCATAAGTGTTATCCCAGTAAGAGTAGCACTCTCTTAGAATAGGGTAACCTAAAAATGTTTGGACATCATTAACAAATTGACACTGCCACCACAGACTCCACTAATTGGGATATTAAACACCATAGTTTCTGCACTCTAAGAACATTTCAGTGTCTTGTGCTGCTCATGTTCAGTTCGGGCAGCTAATGAGCTCATCCAGTGAAACTAGCTTGAACTAGAGTTCAAAAACTAACAGGGAACATCTGGAGGAGCAATGGAGAAAAGTCTCCAGAAAGAGCAAATTAATAGACTTCATTTTTATGAAAATGGAAAGTAGAACAAATGAGAGTGCACTGGGACCATCCATGGTTACAAGGAGTTAGAAACCATCCTAAAACTGTACAGAACAAGGTGTTGATATTTGAGCCACGAGCTGGGTAACAAAAGCACTACCACAGTTCCAGCTCCCAGACAAGAGCAGACTGCTTTGGCAGAGGTCTTACTTTGCAATTAGCCATGTCTTGCATTTGCTTATCTCCTGTGTTTCAGTCATGGTTTTGAAATCAAAGGGAAGATGCCTTCTGTCCTTTTACTCCCTTAGGACATTCCATCCCAAGCTGAGCAAAAAATAAAGTAAAATTAAGAAGCTCCACGTATTATTTTTTTTTTCCCATGGCAAGAATAGCACAGGTTTTGTAGCATTTTTAAAAATTATTTTGGTTTTCAAAACAGTAATCTGCAATGTATCAACAATTTTCTGTTTCTGTTCCAATGCAGAATATTTTGACTTTAAAAATTTATTATTTAAATTCTCAAATCTAAAACAGTTTGCTTGACCTAATATCTGTACTTCCCTAGAGCTGTTGATGAACTGGCAAAGTTATGCATACCTATTTCCTTTAAATAACAATTTTCCTGTCATGTTAAGTTTCCATTGTTATTTCCCCTTAGCTTTGGCTTTAAGAGTTGATCACTTTATTTTCCAACAGTCAAAGTGACTGCCTTTTGAAATCCGTATTATGGGACAGTTACCTGCTCTAGCAAATGTTGCCAGTGTTTAATAGGTTGTTTAGTCAGAAAATAATCACGTGTTGGTGAGATCCCAATAGATTAATTCACTGCCTGGACTACAGTATTGAACCCTCACTTTAAAGGGAATATCAAGGAATCAGCAGTCCAGAGGAGGGCAACCTAGATGCTCTGAGACCTAAAGATCATGACCCAGGACAAGGTCCTGAGGGAGCTGAGCTTGGCTTGAGTAGTCTGGTATCAGCTCACTCCTCTCAGTGGTGGGAGAGGGTAGACTAATGGACAGCAGCTACAAACTGTAGTTGAGGAGGTTTAATCTGAACTCTGAGAAGGCAACTTCTTCACTAGGAGAGCAGTGCAGCACTGGGTCAGGTCCCCCAGTGAGGCTTTGAATTCTCCATCCTCCACTGTTGGACTAAAGACCTCCAGAAGGCACTGACAACCAGGGTTTCTGGCAGCCTGTGAATACATGCCTTGCCAAAACCACAACAGAATACACGCACAAGCCCGAACAACCAAAGAAGATCTTCATCAGGTCACTCCTGTGCTGTGCCACCTAAAGTCTTGTTCAGGCACAGAAAAATAAAAGGCAATCTTTTTGGTAAATGGTGCATTTAATACTGTCAAGAGAGTTTTATTTCACAGGTCCATGCCCCCTCATATCATAAGCACAGCCAAAAATGTTAATTGGCAGCTAATTGTTTTATCTGATAGCATGAAACGTACCAGAAGCCTGGTTTTGTAGCTGGAAGATTTCAAGACAATAGAAGGAAAGAGAAGCTGCTGCTACTGCTACTTCAATGGCCCCTTTGGAACACATGGTATGTGTGGATTAATCCAAAAAAACATAACTGCAATTTAATATAGTGTTGTATCATTATATCAAAGCCACCTCAAGACTGTCAATGAAAGATGAGCAGTAAGATGGCATTGCTACATCCCTGTGGTTAAGTAAAAAACAGATGGAGCCTACAGCTTGGCTGAATAAACAGCAGCTTTCCAGGCAGTCCCATCGTGAAAGGATATTTTTGCTCCAAGCGTGGCATATTTTGGAAACTGTAGCTTATAGTATTTGATGAGATCTGTTACACAGAGAATACTGATGGAAGACATATAGGTCAGCAACACGCTTAGGACCAACAGAAGTTGCTGGACCTTTGTACAGTCTTGGAGGACCTGAAACTAATTCAGAGTCCGATTGAAGAACATTAGGACCCAGCTTGAAATTATATATGTTATCTTACCCTTTGCCAGACAAAATCATGGCAACAGTCTCTTGTAGCATCTGAAACAAGTTAGCTCTGTGTATGCAGAGAGATCAGGAAAGCAGCATTTGTACATTTGAAGCAAAGGCATCCTCATCAATATCTGCCACAGCCTGGTCGTCTGATCAGGGTATAGTCTGGCCATACTTCTGTGAGGAAAGCAGCTTTTCTTCATAGAATTATGGAATCCAAATATTCAACCACAGTCTGACTAGTGCCTGAGACTGGTTCTAGAAAACCAAATCAGGAAACTACCGAAACCCAGAGTGGGAGAGGGGTATCATCAGACTGGATCTTACACTGAACAGTGGAAATTACGGTAATATTGCACTTCAAGTCCCAGCAATGCCAAACCCCATGCATTTGATTGCTGTGTTGTGATTGCAAGGCCAAGTCTTGCACCTTGGTCTCCTTTAAAGGTCCCTTTCAACCAAAACTGTTCTATGATTTTATGGTTGTATGATCTGGAAATCTCTGAAAACAGGATCATAAGGTTCCTACGATATATGGGGAGTGAATGAGTGTTGTTATCACACTGAGAGTGCAGAGGCAAAAAAGACTCATATAGTCAAGAGACGAACCATAAAACCTTCCTGCAAGTTAAACTCATATGAAATGTTTAAGGCAGGGCCAGGGGGAACTGTGAACATCAAATTACTTGCGTGCCCTTGTTGTCACAAAGAGAAAAAGGGAGCTGATCTCCTTCTACCTCTTCCCCAATCTCTGTTGACATCTCACCATGTTGGCAGTGGGACAGACACAGTACCATGGCCTATGGTACTTTGAACAGTCAAGCTTTCTGTCTTCACTATTACATGTAAGTCTGTTCTGCCTATTTCTTTTCATAAGAAATATTCCCATTACATTTCTCTGAGTGCTATAAGCTAATTCACACAAATAGACACGTATCCGAAAAATCCACTTCACGTCCAGGGTTCTGAAGGAAAGTATAAAACAATACCCAGCACAGAGCATATGCTGCTTTATATCACTTCCTCAAGGAATTAAATATTGAATTCCCTGGGGACACATTATCTTCTTAATCTGTTTTCTTCCTAATGTTTTTATCAAGCTTTTAACCATATCACAAGGTACAGAAGTCAAATAACTGTCTCTTAAAATCCTCCCCAGCAGATTTACTTAGACGTTTTGTCACTGTGTTTTAAAATGTGCTGAGAAGGATCTCAAAAAAGAAATCTAAAGTCCTTTGCAGCAGTGATATCTGATGTTTAAAAGAGGAGTAAGCAGCAGAATGCTAAGCACACACTTCTGAAAACTTTTTTTTCTCACTCAAAGAGCAAAAATCTTTAGAACGAGTACATACACACAGATAAAGGCTTTTCACAAACTTTCAAATAAAATCAGTATATTCAATAGAAATGTAACTGCAAGCTCCGGATGAGTTCAGATGTAGAGAACATGGCTGGAAGGGAGACTGCATCCATGCACACCAGGTAGACAGCAAGCCAGAAACATGGTGACCCATAAGCTAGAGAAATGATGAATCGCTGTAAGCTCATATTAGAAGTTAAAGCAAAATCAGCACAAACGACCTTGCCAAATTTATGGTGAGATCATTTAGCAGGAGTGTGGTGATTAGCTAGAGGCCTCCTTTTCCCAAGCTTTGCTGAATTTATCTGTCCCAAATCCCTGGAACAAGCCCAGCCTAACTGAAGGAATTTGCTAGCTCAACATGTGGAACAGAGACATTACTTGCCAAAACGTGTACACAAAGACCCTTCACACAGATGATGTTGGAGATCATGAAGTCTAAAGCTATGAGCGTGGAAGAGACCAGCAAACAAATCTGGAATTTGTTAACTTTTCTAGATGATAATCAAGACCCTGCAGCAGATTAAACTACAGGTTTTCTAAGCAGAAAGAAGACTGTAAATTGACTACATGCATTGTACTCATCATTGGATGTACCAGATCCAGGACACTCCTGTGCTGAGTTTTTTTATGACCTGTAACAGAAGACAAGGCTGCCTAAATAATTTATAGTCTGCCAAAAGGACAACAGTGGAGTGAAGCATCCTCTTTCTTTGACATCTAGTGATGTTCTTACTCAGATGCTCAGTTCAGTCTCAATGGTAGTCAGGCATGCAATGCCGTACAGTACCTGAGCCTAAAGGATATGCAAAAGGACATCAGAAGCCCACTAATTGAATGCCATCCAGTATTAAAATAATCCCTTAAATCTGGCACCTACCTGGAACCGACAAATGAGTTCTTCATAAGACATTCTGACCTGTCAATGCCATCACTGTTTTCAGACAAAGACAAAAATAGTAAAGGAATTCCAAAGAGGGCATCTAATAAGAGAAAGGTTTACCAGCAGGGAAAACCATGAAGTGTGTTTATAGTCTATTATTGTTTATAATGTTATTAACTTCACCTGAGCTACAGGCTCAACCAAGAAACAAACCAACAAACTTCCATTTCTTTCCTAAGAAAGAAAAAAAAATAAAATGCTGTTTTCAAGACAAGTCTATCAGGAGGGCAAACTTTTGGAGAATACAACCATTTAAGGGTCAATTCATCCCATTAAAAGCATAAAAAGAACTTCCTTTTTTCTCAGTGAATACAGAATCTACTCAGTTCTTACATGACCAAGAGGGCAGCTGATCAGCTTTGACCCAGAAAATGCAAGAAAGAAAAAAAGTCTGTCTCAGAGGACATATTCAGTTGTGTTTATCTAGGAGCATCGCTGGAGAGGAGAGCGGGAGGAAATATCGGTATGAATAGTGAGAGGTAGGAAAGCCAGGGCTGCTAAAAGGTCTATAGGCCTGTGGCTATGCTCGTGATGAGCTTAAGAAGAAATTTCTATCTATCTGCTCACCCATAGAAAAATAAGTATTCAGCTTGTAACATATGAATTTTGCTGAATATGACTTTCAGAGGTGCCTGGAGGATTTCAAATGCAGGGAGGCACCATAGCTGAGCACCTTCAACCCAACTAGTTTAGCAAAAAGACAAGTTTTCTTTATTTTGTTCACATAAGAGGAATGATTATCTGACAACCAGACTTTTCCTCAGCCTGGATATACTTGCAGCTCCACACCACCATCACGGAGGTTTCTCTCAGGATGCCACAGCCAGACACAGCCAGGTCATAACCAATGGATGTGATACCACCAATACCATCAATTAATTAGCCATACAACACCAGAATGAAAACAGACACAGATGTGATGAAGATTCTGTTCTGGTATGAAGGGCTGAAATACCCTTGGCACGTAATTTATCCAAAGCTGAAGACTAGTACACAGTTTCTCATCTCATGCAATCAATTTTTTGTTTACTGAGTTTGGTACAGCAGTCGTCTGATGATGCACTTGATAGGGAATTTATTGACTTAATTTTAATTACTGTGAATTAAACTTAGAAGGTTTAATTACTTTCTCCTCCAGAAACACAACACCAGAAAGTGGGACTTGCAAAGGAGAGAAGTGTTTTCACCAAATGTAAGAGGAAATCCTGTTCTTTATAGTGTTAAACCACAACAGGATGTGAAATGTGTGGGCAAGTGCAAAATATAAAGGAGGAAAAAAAAAAAAGATTGCTCTGGACAGAGACAAGAGGGGAAATTTGCTGTAAGGAGAGAAACTGGTGATGCTGAAGCAACACAACTGCAAGATTTGAAGGGTTAAACTGTCTGTCTACTGAGCCATCCAGTAGGAAACATACAGCTACAGCAACAGGAAGGTGGAATCTGGAGTCAGAAGTGTCTTTTAAGATTTGTCCTTTTCTTTCTCAAATCTACCAGGGAGATTAATAGTTGAGATTTAATACAAAAAAGAAAGACTTAAACTGTGCAAGTTCTGCAGCAACGGAGTACAGAGAGCGGAGAGAACAGGCCTCAGTGTGCTGGCAGCCGGACAACACTTATCAGTGATAACATCCACTTTCCAGGCCACCAGGAAGAAATAAAGCCTGTTCAAGGTTCAAGGAAGTCTGACACGATGGGAATTTACTGGCTTGAGGATGACTGCCAGGCCCTAAGGTCGAGCTGAGCCAGAAGCAGCCAAATTGCTGTGGACCATACCTCCCATGACTGCCCATGTCTCAGCATACGCCCCCACATTTCGCCTCATCTCCCAGCCACTTTCCTCCACTCTCCACTACTCTTCTTGGCTTAATAACCCTATGAAGTTATAATTTCAAATTCCTATTTCTCCACTTTTTCAGCCAAGCTCAGGGCCTCATGGGAGTGTCTAAGTCTCCTTGGTTTCAATTTGGATTCAGACACAAAGTAGAAAAAATAGATATTAGAACACTGATGTGGATCTGGTCTTGAGTTCCTGACCCCACACAGAGCTCATATTAGCTTTCCAAGAAAACAGTTGAATTCAGCATATTAATTGTAACACACAGGGGCTTTTCTCTCTCCCCACCTCCCCCCTCCTGTTTCTATCACAGAAACTCTTAGTGCACTGTGTAAGCCTGGGACAATTTTTATTATCTAAAACCCCTCTAGCTCATCAGAACACTAGAAAAAGGCAGGAAATGCATTTGGCCTTATCAGAAAGTGAGCAAAATATCTGAGTTTTGTTGCTCACATGACATTTAGGGTATCCTTCCTACTTGGTCTCTTTTATGGGGAAAAACACAAACCCAAAAGCAAGCAAACCTTTTACAAAGAGACTGATGCAAAGTAAGAAAAACAACAACTAATAATTTCAAGCCTACTACAAACTGCACTGTGTTTAAGGGAAGTTCCGGGCTGACCTTAGGGACCAGGGTCTCACACCCCATATTCCCAGAGCCCACAATCATTAACTCCCTAAACCAGAAAGGAACAGACACTGCCTGCTTTTTTAGTGACTTTTCAGAAGAGGATTCCTGGGTTTTACAATCATTCTGCTACGTTTTCATCTTATTTTTCATCTTTAAGAGTGATTTGGATCCATATCCTGAAATTTTTTTAGATGATTACCCAATTCAGGGTAAATGTTGATCTATCATTTCATGGAGTAGATCTCAGCAGCATCAGCTAATCCATATAGGTAGCAGTATGGCAAAAAATGAGTGAAAATTGTAGGGACTATATATGACAAACTTTAATAGCATTAAAAGGAAAAAGGTGATAACAAAAAAAAAAAGTAAAAAAAAAAAAAATAATAGTTTGGCTACTTGATAGTGTTCTTTAAAGAAAACCTTGAATTCAGATTCAAAATATTTACCCTGATGTTCTCTCACAGTTGTCAAATTTCCTTAATCTGGCATGGACAATTTCTCTGCATCTTGTCTGTGTTGGTCTGGATTTCCACAGAGTGCTACTTTTAAAATGCCATGGACCTGGCATGGGAAGGATCCTTCTTTTAGTTGCTAGCTCATGGCTAGGAACATAATTCTTTCCCCTTCTGAAAATCAGCAGGGCTTGGCCCAGAATATTTGGCTTGCAAGACTTGGATAAAGTTGGTTAAGTCTTTATGTAATCTGAGGGCCTTTGCTTTGCAAGACAGTTTTGCAGCAGGCATTTGTCTATCTCCTGCTCTGAAGCCCCATATCAAGAGAAGGCCCCCTGAATCTGTGGGTACATGGACACATACGTCACTAGTCTAGGTTTAACTGTCTTGGCCAGCCCCATGCTGTAGCCCCAGGAAGCAGTGTATCTTTGGTCCTGAAAGAATCATAGCATAGTTTAAGTTGAAGGGACCTTAAGACCATGTAGTTCCACCCCCCTGCCATGGGCAGGGACACCTCCCACTAGATCAGGTTGCTCAAAGTCCCATCCAACCTGACCTTGAACATTTCCAGGAATGAAGCATCCACAACTTCCCTGGGTAACCTGTTCCAGTGTCTCACCACCCTCATAGTGAAAAATTTCTTCCTAATATTTAAATCTACCCTCTCCCAGTTCAAAGCCATTACCCTTTGTCCTATCACTACATGTCCATGTAAAACGTCCCTCCCAGCTTTCCTGTAGGCCCCCTTTAGGTACTGGAAAGCTCCATAAGGTCTCCCCAGAGCCTTCTCTTCTTCAGGCTGAACAACCCCAGCTCTCTCAGCCTGTTCTCATAAGAGAGGTGCTCAGCCCTCTAATCCTCTTTGTGGTGTCCTCCGGGCCTGCTCCATCAGGTCCATGTCTTTCCTGTGCTGAGGGTTCTAAAGCTGGATGCAGTACTCCAGGTGGGGTCTCACCAGAGCGGAGCAGACAGGATGAGAACAGGGGGAACAGGCTGTTCCTAAAGAAATGGCCCAGAAAGAGCAAAAAGAGCAAACTCAGGCAATGGGAAGGCGGGGGCTCGGAAGAGGTCAGCGCCAGCCCACACGCCAGCCTGGGTTTTGCACAACACTAATCCAGACACGCTTGCAGCTCAGATCCTGTTTTAACATGCAACAGAAAGTCCCAAGAAATATCTGTACCTTCCCCCCTCCCCGGCCCTGAAAAAAGATGACACATTGCAAATGGGGAAGGAAGAAAAAAAGAGAACGGCCAGGAGACTCATTCCTGGCTTTTACAAGGCTTTGGGGACAAAACCATTGCTTTTGAATTACATACAGTGGAAAGTACAAGCGAGGAAACAAGAACATCTCCTGGTACAAATTCATAAAGAAAAAAGAAAAGAAGTGAAGATATTAGTATAGGAAAATCATGTATTGTGCTGGAGAATGAATCTTCCTGCCCTTGAAGTCAGTGGAAACAGAACTGAAATTCAGTACTTTGGTGAAAAAGATGTCAGGGAATTAACCTAGAATAACTGGTGCAAGCAGTAAATGTAAAGGTTGATGTATTTGGGGGTATCAGCTCTCCAGATGGGAATGCACACACGGCACTTGCACAAGCAAGCAGAGTATGTCACAGCCTGATTCTAGTAGTGAATGCTCATGGTGGAAAGAAGCACCTTTTTCAAGGAGGAGGTTACTGAATAACCCTGTTTCAATCTGGGGCCCAAGACATGAAATGACTGTCCCAAAGGCAGACAGGAAGTCTGTGGCAGAGCCAAAAATAGCAGTTAGATTTCTTGTTCCAACACTGTAACCATACCATGATCCCTCCTCCTACACACAGCTAATAAACTAAGTTGTTTAGTTCTTACTGGATGCAAAAATGTAGTTCCACTGATCTGACTCTCAGATGCTCTCAGTTCAGCAAAGTGCTTTGTGTTTTATTTTTCAATCATGACATGCACCTGGTGCCTGCAAAAGGGCAAGACTCTTCCACCTCTCCAACACCTTCAAATCCAGCAGATCAATGGTGATCAGCAGATTGTAACTTGATGCATCCATGAAAAATGATTCAATGGGTCCTTCACACATGACTCACTCTTGTTTGAATGCAGCTATGAGACCTCCTGGAGCCCAGGTCTAAAACAACCAGTTGACAAAATACCCCTTTCTGATCCAGAGACCTGCTGACACCATGAATGGGGCCAGACTCTTTTCAGTGGTGCTCAGTGACAGGACAAGGGGCAAGGAGTACAAACTGGAATATAGGAAATCCCATTTCAACATGAGGAAAAACTTCCATAGTTTGAGGGTGACAGAGCTCTGGAACAGGCTGTCCGGAGAAGGTGTGGATTCTCCTTCCCTGGAGATATTCAAAACCTGCCTGGATCTGTTCCTGTCCAGCCTGCTCTGGGTGACCCTGCTTTGGCAGGGGGAGTTGCACTAGATGATCTCCAAAGGTCCTTTTCAACCCCTAACACTCTGGGATTCTGTGATAAAATAATAATAATTAAAAAAAACAAAAAACAAATCAAACAACAAAAAAAACAACAAAAAAAAAACCAACAAAAAAAACCCAACAAAAAACCTAAAACCAACAAAAACGCAAGCCCCCTTGCTCAGGCCAGGGTGTTGCTGCAGCTCCACCACAACCCACTAACATGGAAAGTCCTGCACCCTGGCACTTTAGCAGGTCACATGGAGAAATTGGCTTAGCCTTCATGCCCATCAGCACCCCCATGCCTCCCCAAAACCACACCATGTGAGTGCTACCACTTCCCCATCCCACACACCACCAAACTGGAGAGTGGCAGCTTCCACAGTTAACGCCGCTGCTTTCTTACATAGAGGAGGACACCAACCATGTGTTTCATCTCCAGGAGAAGAAAGATTAATTTCTGGTTATATGGGCGTTGACATTTTTGCTTGTCTCTGAGTAACGGGTGTTGGCCTCCTGTAGCCCACAGTAAGCCAAGCAGGAGAGGGAGCTGTGCACAGAGCACGGGGTTGGGCTCCAAATTCTCCACACGCGAGGGCAGTGTTGGTGCACAAATGACAAGGCTGTGATGCTCCTCAGCAGCCCTGCACAGCACCCTGCTCCTCCCGAGCATCCCCCTGGACCAAGGCTGCTCAGACAAGATTCCTGCCAGAAAACGCACATTCGGGAAGCGTATGGGGAGGGAGGTGTTAAGCCAAAATATTTATATCCACACAGTTCCCGCAGTAGAGGCAGTTTTTCTAAGAAAGTTTCCCCTGTATGTTACATGGTGAACAATAAAACCAGGAACCAACACCTTTATGGTCACATAGTTCCACAAGAATGAGATAAATGCAGTTCTTTAATTATTCCTCTATAAAATGGTACAATTATCAAGGATGTAAAGGTTTTAAAGGAATCTCAACTTTGCTGCCATAATATCCATTTCTTCCTGTAATCACATGCTCCAGCCTCACAGATGATACTCTGCAAAGCATTTTAGTATCACTGGAGATGGGGGGGAAACAGTCAAAAATATGGCACAAACATCTACCCAAGTGCAAACAGACTGCCTGCATGATATGTATGGAAAAACTGACACAAACCATAAAAATGGGGGGGTGGTATAAGCATATGCGTGTTATATATATGTATATCGCACAGAATTAAACATAACATCTAAAAGAAGCAGAAGCATAGTAGCTGTGACTGAAACCAGGCACGTAATGCATCATCCCACCACAAACCCAGGATCTCACCCACACCTGGGCAGTTTTGGTGGGTGAGGAATTCACCAGCAAGCATGAGCACAATCACAGCACTTCTCTGGGGAACCCCAGTGCACTGAGGAAACTTAGAACAGGTTTTGATGTAAAATCTGGAAAAATAAACCAAGTGACCTCCAGAAACCCACTACCTCCTAGAGATGCCAGCTTGCAGCTTCTCTGACCCCTTTGCCAGGCTCATGGAGAGCTGTGACTGATAGAAATGTTGGATTAAATACAATTTTAAAAATGTACACTTGGCACTCTATTAAAAAAGTGAAAATTAATAGTGAATGATCTCCATAAATGAATTGCAGTGTTAAATAGCAGGGATGTCATTATATATTAAACTTCAGTAACTGAAATACCTAGGGTCAAATGTGGAAAAAGAAAAAATCCAAATGAATTTGCCCTCATTTTCTCACATCAATGTATATCAGCCCACACACAGATGCTGTGGGTATGACCTAGTCCTCCAAGAACAAGATCCAACAGGAAATATTGCCGGCAGTGCTTATAAATAAATCACCTGCTGAATGGCCAAAGTAGTTAATGGAACCTGGATATTTTCCTAATTAATTTTCCACCCTTTTTTTTTTCTCATAAAATTGTAACCAAAGAGTTTTATAGTGTAAGCCACTTGCAGATTCTCAGCACTGGCTGCAGTTTTTGTGGTTTGGTCCTTCCTTGCTAAACAGCTAAAATGACCCAGCTGTTCCTCTAAACCCAGGGAATTGGTAGCCTGCGGGCAGCCAAGTACATGTGCCAGCCATTTGGAGGAGCACTTAATTCCCTCCATATGGATTTTGATGTCTCTGCTTTCGTATCAGTCCTGATACAAAAAGTTCGCTTTGTCAGAGCAGATATAAGCTGGTGACCATAAATCTGAGCTACAGCCTGTTTGGTCATCATAAACATTCAGGAATATCTTGGTGGACTTCAAAAACCAGAAAGGAGGTTCCATAAGTCCAAAAAACATCAATGTGGTGACGTCTTGCACCACAAATATGAGAATGCCAAGGTCACCGTTTATCAGGCATGGCAGTAACAATGACAAGTGTTTAGAGCACAGTCACTTAAGATAGTGACTGCACTTTCTGGGGAAGTTACCAGTCTCTCTGCAGAGCCCTGGTACATTAGTTGTCTGCCCAGTGCAAAAAGACTGGCCCCTTCATGGAGCAAAATTAGTTCACCAGAGTCACCGCTTCAGGTGATTAGTGTTGTCCCTGAAAGGCATCAAACTGTGCTTCAGCAAAGCCATCCTTCCTTCTTTTCTCTGTAGCCTTCCTTTCACAAGCCAAGCATACATACACGGAATTGAGGAGACTTCAGCAGGAGAAAGAAAACAACCCCCCACTCATCTTGCTGTTTCTTGTAACTCACAAAGCTTCAATCAGAAAACACCAAAAAGGAAAGAAGAGTGGTAGTCTGGAAAGATGGTAGAGCATGGAAAGGAATCAAAACTTTTAAATCAATCAGAAATTACAGTTTCAGTTGCATTCATAAATTCTAAAAAGGGGAAAGTGTACCTGTTCACACGCAGCTAAAAGTTGCTTAAAAAAAATTAAAAAAAACCCCAACAAAACCAACAACCAACAAACAACTTCCCTGAGTCATCCAAAGCAATTTTGGTCCAAGTTGTCAAGTCTATGTGGGTTGCACTGTTCCTGGTGGCATGTAGCAAGTTTTGTGTCAGGTATTGTACAGAATTGCAAAGTTCTTACTACTATTGACTTTGTTGTTTCCATTATATACAGGTACTACATAAAATATTTCCATGTTTCTAAATCTAATGTAGCTACTAGCTCAGTCAAGCCAGACAGTTGTATGCTAGAGATGTAACAATAAACCCAATGCTTCATATCCACCTGGAAGCCTTTCACCAGAATGATTTCAGTATGTTGGGAAAGGAAACAACAGGTTTACCTTAAGCTGAGTAGATGGAGTTTGTTCCAGCTCTAAGAAAAAAGGTATAAAAGCAGCCAAAGCATTACAGGTATTGTGAGTTCTGTTCTGAGTGTCAATGAAATGCTAGACCAAGTGATCTTGCTATAGAATCATAGAGTCATAGAACAGTTTGGGTTGGAAGGGACCTTTAAAGGTCATCTAGTCCACCCCCCCGCCCTGCAATCAGCAAGGACATCTGCAACTTGATCAGGTTGCTCACAGCCCCATCCAATCTGACCTTGAGTGTTGCCTGGGATGGTGCATCTACCACCTCTCTGGGCAACCTAGGCCAGTGTTCCACCACCCTTGTCATAAAAAAAGCAGAATGGGCGGTATGCTGCCCTGTCACTAAAGAAGAGACAATTTTTCTTATAACTCCTTCCGAATCTCCAAAGCAAGTTCTTAGGACAAGGTCTTTTTGAAGGGCTGGAATTGCTTCATGACCACAAAGACCTAACTGCACACATCCAGCAACATCAGGATCCAGGTGACTCATAACCCTCCATGGATGATGCATGAGCCCAGAATTATTTCTGCAAATACCTCTCAGATTTCCTTTTGGGCTCATTGCACACCATCCTGGAGTTCATGAAACTTGGCCTTCCAGCTCGCTCATCTCTCGTTTGCTTTATAGGTTAAGTAGAATGACAGACCCAGACTAATAAAACAGAAGAACAACGTGGGAGCTATTGAGAAAGAGAAGAGGAACACAGAGATGACCACACAGTCCTGGAATGCATTACCAACCCAAGTATTCGAAATTCATTATTCAAGTTGTGCTGCAAAGCTTAGCTTAAGTGTTATCTTCTTCCACAGCTGTTTCAGCCTAAAGGCTCTCTTTCCTTCCCCATCCACAAGAAGAATTACCTGTAGAGCAGAGCCAGCTGTTGGCACCCACAGATATAAAAATGCCTTTTCTTCCTTCTACTTTCCCACACCTAGCCCAGATGTAAGGATTATAAATCAAAACCCAGCATCAGTCTATTAGAAGGCACAAGGGATTAAGAAGACTCCAGAAGCTTCACCCAGGTTGCCAGAATAAGCAGCAGCCAAGAAGGAAACACACAGGGTTTCAGTATGGATGCAATAAATAACAGAGGCACCAGTGGGGGTACCTCCCAGAGCTGGGAGGCCACCAGGGTGCAGGAGAACCAATGATCCTCACCCACAGCTAGGAAACCCAGAGCAGCACTGGAGAACATCTACACAAAGCTGCTAAAGCAGCAGAGTCAGAGTCCCTTGACCCAGGACACATCTGTGAAAAAAACCCAACCCTGTGATGCCCCTACCAACCTGCAGCAATGGAAGGCCGAAGGTAACTCATCTCAGGACACAGAAAATCCTGGGTTGGACAAAACTTGGAAGTGGGAGTGATGGTAAAATTGAGTGCTTTAAGATCAGTCCAAGAAATTGGGTCTGAATTCTTAGTGGACATCAGAACACAGAAAGAAAACAAATGGGAAGACTTTGTTTGGGCCCATCACTGCCACGCTGACAGCTGGCAGTCAAATTTTCTATTTAACAGAAACAGCAAATTCTACTTTTAACACAAGCACCCTAAGAATGAGGATGGTTGAGCTATATTATAAGAAAGTAAAGAGGGAATCAGAGGGAACCTCCTAATCCAGGGCACCTACCTGCATCTCCTGATGACAAACTCAGATCTGAAAGAGTGAGGAAACCTTACCTAGATTTCTGGTCCACAACATGAGACAGTGTCAGGCTTGATACTCAAATGTATCTTCAGCTGAATCTGTGGGCGATCAGCTTTTGCCAGACCACGGCTGCCAATGTTCACATACATGATATTGTTTCTTTTTCTTTAAAACAGCTTCTTTTCCACTCATGCATGAGAGCCAGGGCTGTCCAGACAGGAAGGCTCAAGACCCCGCTGGGACACCAAAGCCATCCAAAAAGAGCCGTTCCCAGTAAGCTGAGCACTGGCAAGATGCTAAAGCAATGCTTAACAGCCCGGTGTGGGAGCCCAGGGCTTCTGAAGAAATAAGTAAAATCCTCACGTGGGTATGGAGGACTTCTGAAATTTTTGACCAGTGCCTTTTCCTAGCACCTGGGGAAGGCAGGAGAAGCTAAACACGCACAGCTCTTTCAAAGGGTAGACACTCAGCATAATCATGCAAATCTCATGCTTTTGCTAGAACCCACAGCTATCATTTTTAACTAATGTTTTTCCCTGGAGAAGGTCCCCTGGCCTGCTGCAATGTGAAATGGGAACAGGACCTTGTGTCCCTGAGGGGACACAAACAGGCAGTGGCACAACTGCGAGGGGGGTGAGGAAGCCAAGTTCTGCCCCCAGCTCTGTCCCGGTTAATGGTGGCAAAGAGGCTGTTGCACACTGGCAGGTCATGGCTATCAAACTGTGTATGTGTGTAATTGGGGGGAATCTTCACTTTGTCACAAACAGACCTGGGTCTGGATCTCTGATCCACCTGAAGCACCATTCAGCGTGTTGCCTTGTCTGTGATTTCCTTCTGCAAGTGGATCTGTGAGGGGGGACTGCCAAGTAAAAGATCAGCTTTGGGAAAGGCCCACATATGATGCAGCCATACCTGCAGGGATGATATCCACCAGATTTGAGCCACAGGATACTCACTTGCGTGGCTGATTCTTCAGCTGCTATTACCAGAGTAATTTTAATTGGCATCTGCCATTTATGGAAGTGTAGGATATGAGCCTCTCTAAAGACAAATGTATTGACCCTGTCTCTGGTAACCAGACGCTGTTAAGCAACGGGGAATGGTAGGAACTTTAGAAAGACAAGACACACCAACTTTGAACCTACACTGTCTGAGATTATCTATGTGCCATTACCCATGTGCAAATCTGTAGCCTTCTGTTATGAAGTGCTCAATAGACAAACCTCAGGTCACCTCCCCCAGAGAGCCTGGGGATTTTGCAGGCAAGAATAAAGGTGTTTGAAACCTTTAGCATTAGGCTATATATGAGCTGCTAGCAAAGCAAATAGATAAATGAATAAATCAATCCATAGCCTTTTCTTTTTTTCTTTTTCTTCTTTTTTTTCTCTCCTTTTTAAATTTTTTTTTTTGGTTCAATTTTGGTCAGAATGTGGTTTTGCCTGAAAGAGCCCAAAGAAATGTAATAATTTTTTCCTGCCACCAAATCCAAACAATTTACAAATTAAATTCTTGGCCTCACATCCATGCCAATAAATCTTACAAAAAGGGGAAGGAAAAACTGCACATCGTGGTTCTCAAACCACTTTCCACACAGCCTGAGGCAACCCTGAACTTGGGTCATTATTAGTGACTAGCTAGGGAAATTAATGCTCACAAAAGAGATTGTGCCTATATAAAACTGTCTTCAAACATCTCTTTGCTTCCCCCTTACCACTAAAGCCAAAAGCCTGGTGTTTGTGTGCTGTGACTGCCATCACATCAAATAAAAGTGACAATACCTGCCTACCAGCTGATGCTGTTTGCTCTTTGACCTGTTGCTTACAAGCACCATTAAAGGAAAAGTCTGCACATTTGCATTCACCTCATCCACACACCACTCATTCCTCCACTGCAAACATTTTAGAAATCTCCAATCCTGTTCTTCTTCCTATATAATCTATTTTATTAATTTTCTATATAGTGAAGAATTGTTTTTCTAATCATCTCCCTGGTTTGGGACATTTTGTCCCGTTTGAACAAGGACCCTCATATCTGTTGAGTCATCGGGACTAGAGGTTGGAGGTCCTGGCTCTGGTTCTTCAAAGTGCAGCACTGAAAGGGGCCAGTGCATCCAGCCTTAAAGTCCTTTCTGCAGAAATGACTCAGGCACTGAGGAATCTAAGCCTAATTGACAGTACTTGTGCTCCCATGGTCAGTGCCCTTATGTCTATGAAAAAAAAAATATTTAAGAAATATTGGAAAACTTAAGCCTGAATTTACAACTATGCTCAGCAGTTTTTCTCTTTGCAAACCCATCTCCTGTGCAGTAATGCCTCAATACAGAACCTTGTTGGTAAAATTGTTTTAAGAGCTCTGTAACTGCCTGTAGATTAATACAGTACCGAGGGACAAGGGATGCTCCCCCAGAGCAGACAGCTGCTTTCTGAAATGTCCTTTCAGACCGGCCCGACCTTCTCGTATTAACTCCTCTGCCTTTCTCCCTGCAACAAGCATATGTATTCCTGTTATATTCCAGATAATCAACCTTCCCCTTTTCCAGTGGAGCTTCTTTTTCTGTCCATATTTTTTCACGTATACAAAGAGTGACAAGTTCCCAGGGAGACCATAGGGCTTTGCTTGCACACAGTGACCTGCCTGATGCTACCACGCCATGGGTGCCTGTGCGGTGTTGGAAAGATTTTTAGTACTGGTGTGAGGATGCCACCAATGGTGCAACACAAGAGACAATGAGGTGGGGCAGTGTCAGAGCTTTATCAGCGCTCTTCCGTAATGACCCGTGTGATTTAGCTAAGATAGCTCTCATCAGCTGGCCATGCTAGCTAAATATTCACCATGCCCCACACCAATTGCAATATCTATTGTCCATTAAGACATCCTTCCCTTAAGCAGACCAAACTCAGCCTGCTTTTCTCCCAAAAGTCCTTTAAGTATTACATAGACTACTACTGCTCTCCCAGCACCTCTCATCGCTCCATGCTATACACTCTTTTCATCCCTGTTTCCTCACTCCCTTATGCATACTAGACAGAAATCTGCCCTCCATCAGCCTCCCAACCCCCCATCACACCCCAATTCAGGTGTGGAAAAGAGCCACAGCAAGCCAGTTTATTACTGGGGAGAAATCATCCCTACTCAATGGTTTCTAAGCACAACCTTCTAAGGTCCAAATCTGTGGGTGTGTTCAGGAGGTGGCAGCGCCCCTGGGATGCTCCAGAGACACAGCTTCACCTTCTCCATTCAATGGAAAGCTCGAACTGAAAGAATTGAGACCCAGGATGCTTTTAAGGCTATTTTTGAGACTCTTTCAAACTCTGTTTGAGATACTCTTTAGACCAAACATGCTGCCAGCAATATTTGGACTGCACTCACTCACCCCCACAGCAGGCGCATGTGTCTGCATGCACTCACACATACTTTCATGCTACAGCAGCTTTTTTTTTTTTTTTCAAACATCTTTGATATCAAGGGAACCCAGGACAACCACTTTAAAATTTACAAGCCTCACACAGATCTCCTCTAGTAACACTGCTTGGGGAAGGGGGGGCCTCCCTCTGTGTGGCTTTTTACTTGCTCAACAAAAATCAAGTGAGGTGAGAGTCAAGGTACCTCAGAGCGGCCAAGGGGTGCATTTTGTTTGTTTGTTGTTAGTTTGGTGTTTTGTTTTATGTCTTTTTCTTTTTTTTTTTTTCTCTAGAAGAGGCACCATTATCAGTCCATCTCCACGTTCACGCAGGAGTTATCTCTTTGCCATCTGCTCTCACACAGGTGCATCTGGTGGTACCACACCACGCGTGCTACTTTCTGGCTTTCAAGCCCCTCTTTATCTCGCTGCACACAAGCTAAGCCCTGATGCCAGGAGCCCTGCACAGCCAAAATCCCCCCGGTGCAAAGCAGTTGATGTTACCCCCTCCCTCTTTCCGAGCAGAACTGATGCTCAGACACAGCTTTATACGTGGCTGGCTTGGGGAACGTCCCAGCCTCAAGCTGGGCAGCACAAGGATGCACATTCTCGCATCTCTCTTTTGGGGTCCCCAGGGCTCCCCGATTCCAGGGTTGCCTCCGGGGATGGGGATGAGGAGAAGCAGGGACAGGCACCCCCCGCACCCACTGTCTCCCTGCCGGGATGGTCCCCTTCCTAAACACCCCCCCTCTCCCAGGGGTTTTACACCACCGAGAGCAGCATTAAGTGGAAGGAAAAACCCCTTCTGGGCTGAGCGGCTTTCCCAGACAGGTTTTTCCAAGGAGGAGGGGAAGGAAAGCAGCTGCTGCCTGCGTGGATCGGGCAGCTACGGAGATCGGGAGAGGGGGAAACAAAACCCTCCTTCTCCTCTTCCGAGGCAGCGGCGGGGCTCACCTGCCCGTCCCGCTCCCGGCTCCGCTCCCGTTCCCTGCCGCGGCTCGGCTCGGCACGGTACGGCACGGCTCGGTACGGCTCGGTACGGTTCGGCTCCGGACCCGCATGGGGACCTGCCCTTTACCCCTCCGACCCGCTCCCCCGACAGCCTCTCCCTGGCTGCTTAGGGCAGGAGGGAGTGACCTTCTACTCCTCCGTTTTCTTCACAATGCAAATAGCAGCATTAAAAGGAGAAGAAAAAGAAAAAAAAAAAAAAAAAAACAAAAAAAAAAAACACCCAAACTCCACACTGCAGTTTTCTGTGCAGATCCACCTGGATGCTGAGCAGAGATGGACTCCATTCAAATACCCTTCTGCACTCTTTCCATTTTCCCCTTTTCCCTTTTTTTTCCCCTTTTTTCCCCTTTTTTTCCCCTTTCCTTTCCTTTCCTTTCCTTTCCTTTCCTTTCCTTTCCTTTCCTTTCCTTTCCTCCACAGCTCACCTCTCCCTCCCTATTCTCACATCTCTTACCTCCCCAGTGCCCACCTTCCCACATGCACCACACTCGACCATCCCACCCCACCGTGCATTAAACCCAAGTGTGTTTGCAGGAGACGACCGTCTGCTGCAGTTTCCAAACTCACCTGCGAAATGCTGCTTGTTGCTAGAATCCAGGGCAAAAGCCACCTCATCCCTGGAAGCCGGGATTAAATACATTGATTGAACCCAGATTTAGAGCCGTTTTGAACAAAAACACCACTTTGGGGAATGCAGAGCACTCCTCAACTGGCAACCTAAGCCTAGGCACTCTGCCTTTTTCTCTTGGCTCTTTGGGGATTTTATTAAAGACAGATCTGACGTCAGGGTGAAGGACAAGCCCTGCATTTTTCCTCTGGAGAAACTTTTCCTGCCTTCACTTCTTCATTTTTTGTGCGTGGTGTTGTCCCACCTCCTGCATTTCAGTGCATCGCCGTTAGCCAAAGGGCTCTTAAAGGGAAAGCTGCAGCGCCGTGGTCCAGCGCGCTGAGATTTTAGCACCGCACTGAAACGCTCAGAGCTCACCCCTCATGGTGCTCAGGGCAATCAGACTCCTCCAATTTAGCCAGCAGGGCAAGAAACCTTTGATGGGACTTTACTGGTTATGATTAATGACCTGACATGTATGCAAATGAGCACAGATGTTTGATTCATTTAATCTTTCAAAAAGAGTGGCTTCATTTGAAGTACAGAAGAAGGATGTTTGTCCTGCAAGCACACCCGGTAGGAGGGAGTCTCCCGGCTCCTTTGGGACCCCCCAGCACTTTACAGAGCAGCCCCCGAGGGAAATGAAAGGGAGGGCACACTATCCCCTGCCACGCTGCGCACCCCTTCTGTGATTTTGGTGGTGTGCATCAGAGTATGTATCAGCTCCTGGGCCCAGTTACATTTCTATCCTGTGCCAGCAGTGGGTATAACAAATATTGCCCAAGTACAGGGGAGTGCAAATCCCACCCTGAAGAGAATAAGCTCTCTGATCACCTGTTAATATATACCTTGATTTTAGCTGGGTCATCCTTGCTGTATTTTTCTCCTTTTACCTAGGCACAGACACAGTATTTTCCCTCACCCCTCTAAATCTGAATTTGAAATAATTTAAAGTCTCTTTCATCCTTAAACTGAAATAGAATAGTATAAGGAAAATGAATGCTTGCAAAGGGAAAAAAAATCACATTAAATGGCTTTATAGATCTTAAACGTAAGAGCAAGCTGAGACATGGGCTAAAAGGGATGTCAGGGCAAATTTTAAAGTAAGGAAACTTTCCTGCTTGGTATGGCAGGCTGGGCAGTGCTGAGTGGGTGAACACTGGTGGACAAACTGGAACTGAGATGGTGCCTTAACCTCTGTGCAGCCTCGGCTACCTCCTGTCACTCAGGTGTGCCAGGTCGGGGTGGGTTGAGTCACTTGGAATCCCCCAGCAGTGACTCCAGCTCTCCAGAATAGGTTGGGGTGAGTCACTTGGACCCCGCAGCAGCCACCCCAGCTCTCCAGGGGATGTGGTGGGGTTTACTCCCTGGACCCAGCATGGTTGAACACTCAAGGCTGCAGCTGATGGTGGGTGGGGAGGGGAGAGAGAGGAAGCTGTACTCCAGTAACGTGTATTCTCACAGCGACTTTTACCCCTTCATGATGTGTGATGTGACATGGGCAGTTTAATGGTTTTACACCAACTGGACCAGGGAGCTCTGAAAGGACCAGATTTTTTGTGTGACAGCCTGGACAGCCAGCTGCCCTGGGAAATGATTCAGCCAGAGCTTGGCTGCAAACAGGAGGAAATGCCACCTTCTGTCTTCCTCCTCCAGCTTCTTCATTCCTACCTCAGCCCCTTCTCAGGACATACCAACCTGAAGACCAGGCTGGGGATTTTATTTTCTGCCAGGTTCCTCCAGGCCTGATTCTCTTCTCCTTCCCCTATATCCTTCCTTCTCTTTCCTCACTTCATCCTCTGTTCATTCATTCCACCTCTCCGTATTTCATTATTTCTCTCTCACCCCTCTCCATCACCAGCACACATCACAGAATTACAGAATGGTAAGGATTGGCAGAGACCTCTGGAGTACCCTCTCCAGCAGTTCCCTGCCCTTCTTGAACTGGGGAGCCCAGAACTGCACACAGTACTCCAGATGGGGACTCACCAGGGCAGAGTAGAGGAGAAGGATAACCTCTCTTGACCTGCTGGCATACTCTTCTTGATGCACCCCACAATGCCATTGGCCTCCTTGGCGACAAGGGCACATTGCTGGCTCGTGGTCATCCTGTTGTCCACCAGGACTCCCAAGCACTCCCACCATCCTTCCTTGTACATCAGGAACACTCAGTCACAGGCACTCTTTTTCTCTGCCGAGGAACCTAGAAAGAAGCCTGCTATCCTCATGTCACTCAGATGGTGTTCATCTGCACATGTGTGTTCATCTACGGGTGGCCATCTACCACTCAGTACCTGACTTTGGGCTCCAAATCCCTAAATACTTTATGAAGTGAAAGGAATGTTTTGAAAGCGCAATTCCTTTGACCTAGGTGAGATGGACTCTTAGAAAAAAAAGAGTTAAAACTAGATGGATTAGCCTAGGGCAATAGGCTCAGATGTATAGTAGTTGGCTAATACCTCATGCAAGTTGTGCTTGCTGGCTTGGAGCTGAAGGGGCCGTGCTAGCAGTCCTAGCAAAAGCAGCTTTGCAAATAGAAGAGGAACAGGACTTCAAAGCTCCTGGGTTATCAGACTATAAAATCAAGGGAAATAACACTTTATAAATGACACCAGAAATGGCAGTGTGTTGTTCTTGGTTTTTTTTCCCCAAAAACATTTGGTCATATCACTCTTTTTTGATTATTTCCCCTGCATATTTCATTCCCCTCAGTGAATTCCTTATCTAATGCTGTGGTCATGTGCGTCAGCAAGGATGGAGTCTTTGAGATGTGGACATCTGGTTGCTTGAAGCTCCACAGCTCATCTCATGTTGGTCATGGGAGTTTGTCATGTGGCAATCATAAACCAGACACTCTGTGGTGGCTTGGATGAGACAGGGATCAAGGAGAGGGCCTGCAGCTCCAGGGCGGGGGGGCTGGGACATCCAGCTGCCTCAGCAGCCTTTCTGATGGTGATTCCTGTGTGGATATGGCACACCAGTGCACTTAGAGGTGTGACTGGGTGTAAGGGTATTTCATTAAGTCTCAAATGACAGGGACATCTAGGCTCTTCTTTAACTCAGTGATGGCAGTAACCCACACCTTGGCTTTGCTTCTGGGGGCCCCAGTTCTCTCTGAGGATGACAATGCTAAAAGAGACCAATAAAATCCTGTATCACCCTGGCTTTATCCTGGGGAGTCTCGTACTGACCACAATAAACAGAAGCTCTAAAGACACTCCTTTATCTAGTTCAAAGACTTAAATTCATTTTAAGATCTTCAAATGATGGAAAATCCACTTCATGTTTTGGTGACTTCAGTTACCTTCACTATTAAAAGTTTGTGCTGCATTTTCAGTCTGTGTTTGTTAGTTTCATCTTCTTGCCAATTTCTGCCTGGCTGATGAGAATTCTGCACCTTCTTCCAACATATAAACATGCAAGGGCTCAGTAAATCACCACTGACTCCTCAGTAAAACAAGGAAGCCACATTGCTGTAAGTCTTAGTGTCTGGACCTTGGTTTTCTGGACCTTGAAGCAATTTTATAGTTTTAATGACTCTTGTCTCTTTACTTTTCACCTTCCATGGACACCTTGTCTGTGAATGCAACTGACCATCTCTCTGCAGTCATCCACAATGAACTGGAAACAAGTAGCACACCCCAGTGCAAACTAGCTTTGATTCTGTTAGCCTAACTTTTTAATATCACTCCCACCTCAATGCGTCCCTTAGGCCTCTCGGCCACATAAACAGGTTTCTCAATTTGACTCCATTTTATAGCCCTTTTAGACTAAATAAACTGGGAAATGGATTGATTTATTTTATGCTGTTCGATGTGCCTGACACTTTTACTGAGGGCTGTAGCTGGCCAAAGAACACAGGGACTGCTAAGAACAGAGAGTTCAGGGAGGATGGATGCTGCCCTTGCTTTCAAAAGTGTGGCAGGAATAGCTCATTGCCTGTAGCGGATTTACCCTGTAATAAGTGAGATCAGAGTCTGCCTACAAGTCCAAGGGAAAAAAAAAAAAAGCACCTTGGAATTTCCTGACTCATAAAAGGTAAAGGCTGAGTCACGAATCTGGCTTTTAAACAAGCCAAATAAATAGCTGTGTTAGTTCTCTACCAGGGTGCCTTTCTCCAGGCTGGGGTGGTGGAGGAGACACCCCTTCCATGCAGCATTTGACTGCTGAATAGCTGGGACCCCACTAGGACAGCAAACAGCAGGAAGATTGGAAACATCACCTGCTTTAGGAGGCATACACTGGGACAGGAAGGGAGGTGGGAGAATCAAACTGCACCATCTATTACCATTGTTGTTATCACTACTTAGGTATCGGGAAGGAGCATTGCATCAGCCCGGTCCTTTGAAATATCGAAGAAACTTTAGAAACAAGAGCATGAAAACATCTGGTTTAGCTTACTCTTGATAACATCAAGCGTCTGAGCACTCAGCCAGCCCCACTTCAACACAGGTGAATATCTCATGTTCACAGAGTTCCTGGCCTTTGCAGATGAGCCTTGACACCACAGAGCGCAAGAAGCTGCGATACAGCAGGAGGACACACTCCTTTGCTGCCTAAACAGTCTTTCCAAAGAAGAAGATGATGGGGAATGACAATAAGGATAGAGAGATAAAAGATCCTTTGCTCCTGTTCAGCCTTGTATGCCCTGTATATGATGCAGAAGGTATCAGCAAGGAGCTACTTGTATGCCCTGTATATGATGCAGAAGGTATCAGCAAGGAGCTACTTTACTGTGGTAAATCCACCACTGGATGCCCTCAGTCCCTTAAAACATGCCAGGTGAAGGGAGATACCTTGAAATTATATTCTATCCAGGTTTCTGTTACTGAGTAAGGATGCACGATGCCGTGTGGCTTGCAGTCCTCATGCCGTCATACCTGCAAGGCTGATAATACACCCAACAGCTAAAAAGAAAATCAGCTCGTTCAGGTAAACCAGCCTGACAGCACTCCAGGACTCAGGGATTATTCCTCCAAAGAGCTGGTATAAATCAGATCCACTGATAGGGGTGAAGTGGCAGCTAAGTCTGAAAAATGGAACCTTCAATGTTTAGTTCATTCATGCAGCCAAAATCATTTATATTCGAGGGAGAATACTGCCTTTAGGGAGACACGACTGTGGTTTCATCCCTCATAAATCCCTCAGATTTATTACGACAGGTCTTCAGCTGGTGTCAATCTGTGTGACTGTTGATTTCAGCAGTAGGAATCTGGCTGACAGCAGCTGAGTTGTTCCACTGTGAGCGAAAACATGAGGGTTTGAGTGACAGTAGCAAAAAACTACGCCACTAAAATATGAATAAACTATGCCACCAGTTTCTGTAAGTTCCCATTCAAAAAAAAAAAAATTAGAACTTTATAGCAATTTACAAATTTGTGTTGTATTAGATTTTCAGTTATTGATGCCACTAACTTCAGATATTGCATTTTCTTTATTGCCCTCAAAAGCAATGGCCTGACTATTGTGTTCATCTATTCTTATGTTCTCATAATTTCTGATAAATTCTGATGGTTTTGAATCAGTACCAGGCATTTGTGACAGCAACAACGGTTCTCTGGAAGAGTTCTGAAAAACACTGTGTTTTTTCTGAGCAATTGTCTGTCTCAGTATCTGCTCTCAAAAAACATCTGCTTCTTAATGAAAGCTTTCAAAAAGAATTTAGAATAAAAGAAAAAAATTAAAAACCACAAAAAACAATGAACCAGCACACAAATAAGATGCCAAGCTCTGACAATAATTAATAACCAAAATTAACAGGCCATAGAAAATCAGGAACCTGCCTGAATTATGAACAAGCTCTGATAAATTCTTGCTGTAGAAAAGGAGTCATCTGGAAATAAAGATTTATATAATGTTTGCTAATCAATAAAAGAAGCTGGATTAATAACACATATTGCATCTGAGCCTCAGCTGGTATACAAATGAAGTCCTTGGAGTTGCATTGATTTGTGGCATTCATGGTTGCAATGCATTATTCATAAATGTTAGTTCAACTATTTGAACAAATGTGGGAAGTGCAGGGGAGGAACTTTGGTTTTGCCTCCTACAGATGTTATTCTTGATGCACATGAAATGAGAAGAAAATATATTGACTAGCAAACTATGAAAGGATGAAGAATCCCAACAAATATTGTATACATTCCTGAAGTCTGCTCTGTTCATAGGTTGGTCTGTTTCATTTCATGGTCTCTTTGACACGTAATTTTACGACATGCTCCAAAAAATTACTTATGAATAGATCTCCGAGAGATCAAACCTGTTTGTAACATGAAATATTTGAGGACCAGTTTCCCTCTATGGCCCGAGTATCCAAATTCTGCATTCTAACTCTGGCAACCTTTTATTCAAAGTTTCCTTTGGTATTTGGCTACTAAATGTTTCTCTTTCAACAGCACTGCTTTCATTCTCTGTTTCCTGGGGAAATGGAGCTTATGCAATCTCTTCGTACATGTTCATGTCTGTCTGTCTGTCTGTCTCTGTCCCTTTGCAGTCATTTTTGAGCTTCTTGGCCAAAATTAAGCCAAATTTGTCAGACAGAGAGACACCTCACTGGTGATCACATTCCTGCGCATTTGGTGAAAGGAGGCATGGAGGAAGAAGAGAGAGGCCATAGGAGTTTCCCACCTTTGGGAAAAGTAGGGCGTTTACTCATGCTCTATTAGACGCCAGAGAAGCCACACAGCTGAGACCTCTCAGACGGCCGACTGCAGGAAAACAACTTCAGCTGGAGTTTGCAGTCAGCCACCAGACACAAATCTGTGGGGAAAGCGGCTTTATTGATGTAGTGGTCACAAAAATACTGCTACTTTAGGCACACATAGTCCACACGCTCTCAAGTTCTCATCTTTTTATTTTTTTATTTCCTTCAAGCAGCACTTTAAGCCTCCTCTCCTCCCAGATCATGCCAGTATTTTTCCTTAATTTAGCCTCAGTTATAAAAGCAAAAAGGGTGAAAACAGAGGTATCCATTTTCATACTACCACCTTAGGAAATAAAATATTAAGTCCGTCACAAATTCTTCCCTGGACTCTTTCAAAGTGCAAAGATACAGTCACATTCCAGTGGATATAGAGTGGTTCTGCCTCAAGAAAGTGAATAAACTGAGGGTCTGACAAAGGCTGTTTTAGAGACCTCAGCAGAAGGATGTCTCAGCCGTGGAGAGCATTCAGGATATACATGTTTTTATTACTGTTGATAATTGCATCTGAAGCATTTAAAAAATATTATAATGAAGATAATAAATTACTTTTCCATGTCCTGGACGGTGTTCATCACAATGCCTGCTAGTGCTTGTTATCAGTTTTACAAAATTGGGACCATTATGGTTTTATTTCTTGATTTCATTTGGAGCCCTGTTGTTTGGCAACCCAAAAGACACAGTCCCAAGGCAAAGAAAGGGAACAGGGCTCAGGAGGTGACATATCCCAGCTGGAATGCTGAAGCAGGTCACTGCCCCAAGCTCTGCTGTTTGTAATCAGTATCCACCTTGTTCCAACCCTGCCTAGTGTGACAAAACTTCCCAACCTCTCATGGACTGAGGGCATCACACAGAGTAATCACTGTTTCCTTCTTGGCCTATTTTTCCTTCCTCTTCCTCCTGTCAGCCTTTTGGAGCAGATGGGACGATAAAAACTTGCATTCCTGAGGGAAAAGGAGAAGAACAGGCTGGAACAAGGTTCTGAGGGCACATGCTTGGGGGAAATCTTGGTGCAGTTGATGTCTACCTTGATCCAGCAAATGCTTTTCTTCTTCATCGAGTAACAAAATGATTTCACAGGATCTGGCAGTACTTCTTCCCCTTGAACACGGCTTTAGTCCATCTCCCTTTAATCATGCCCAAAATTGTTAAGTCCCTGAGGAACTGCTGGGCTGCACATGTTCAGCAAGAACAGGCTTCCCAAAAGGAATTTGGACATATTTTGGGACACTGTGTGAGACAGGAACAGCACAGGAGCAGGGAAGAAAAAGAAGATCCTTCATGGTCCCTCATGGGATCCACAGCACCATGCTCCTGAGGCTGCATTAGTTACTCGTGGTTTTAAGCACTGGAAAAATATACAAAGTGTAAATCCTGTATCCCCCACAATTCGGAAAAATTGTAGCCAGTGTGTGGTTGGGTTTGGGTTTTGTTTTGTTTTTTAAAAAGGAAAGATAAAAATACAGCCTGTACATCTATCAGTTTCACTGAGATGATTGCACCTATTTTTCATCAGTCGGAACTCAATATGACATTAGTAGCATCATTAGATGCCAAAAATGAAAACGCTTCACCCTTTCCCACAAAGTCCTTTTCTGCCCCAATGCCATTGCTCCCCACTCCTTACTTGACAAGGGAGAAGTGTATTGACTTGAAGTCCAGAAGACACCAACTTTGGATGGTCACAGGTTGAGCACTTCAAAGGTTGATTGCCGTGAATCAAAGGCCTTTCTCACTCTGTTCCCACTCCAGCAGCTTTTTTGATGTAGTTCTTCCTTTCTACTGGGTTACAAGGTCTTTACCTTTGCAGGGTTGTTGTTTAGGGACTATCATAACACAGTTTCAGTCCGTGAATAGTGTGTTCAGGCTCCAATACAGTGAAAACTATTTTAACTGTAGTGAAGCTGCTCCCCTCATCCCGGAGGGTCCTTCGGCTCCGTGCAGGCTGGTTTCCATTACTCCCACTCACTCTGACTCCCTGACCTCTGTTTGGTCCATCACAACATGAACCACACATCTCAGATTGTCCTCTGGAGCACACCACAGAAACACCTCTCAAAAAAAATTGCAAGAGGTTAGTTTTAAAGGAGGAAACCAGTATTTCTAGCAAAAGTGATCACTTTTGACAAATAAAGTTCTAGCTTAATTTGGGAAGCTCTTTCACTTGCAGTCTTATCTGTTTGCTTTTTCAGTCTCAAATATGTTTCTCTGGCATGATGTCCCTGGTTTCTGGTGGCAGCCCTTGAGGCACTGGCTGGCTGCACTCCCAGCACCTCACAGAGCAGGATTCAGCATGGAGCCAGAAAAATGCACAGCTCAGCCCCATGACTAAGACACCAAAATACTCTTGTGGGGTAGATAGTTTCCTTTATTTTCACTTACTTCAAGTTGTTGCAAGCCGTGGACATGAGGGATCTCCCAGGACAGCTACCCTTCTCTTTGCCCAGTGGGGACTGTTGTCCTCATATTGTGTCATCTCCCAAAGGAACCTTAGAAGAAAAAGTCTCTGACCTATTTGAGGCCTCAGGGTGGCTGCTGACATTACAAGTAAGCCAGAACAGGTGGTCACCTGAATGGCCACAGCCCTGTTGTTAGCACCTGGGAAAACAAGTCTGGTCACCACTGCAGCAGGAGAGGGAGGATGTCTGCAACGCCAGTTAAATCTTCTGGGGTAAGATGATTGACAATAGCAACAAAATCTCAGAAGTAACTACCCTCAGATATGCCCCGCAGAACCAATAACCTGCAGTTTTACTTCTCTTCCCCTCTGTTATTTCCCAAGTTAGTTTTTCTATGGTAAATGCACATGAATTCTGTTCCTTCATCCTTGGAGAAAGAAAATAAATAGTGTTGTTGATACAATTGAGGAGCCTGACCCAACCCCATGCTTACTGTTATCCTCAACTCCTTTATTTCAGAGGATCTCTGGGGTATCTTTTCTTTTCAAACCTTGACTTGTATCATCAGCAGATGTAACTCCTATGTGCTGCTGCCAAGACAGGAAGGTTTTGAAAGGCTACATCCCAGAGCCTCACTCCAGCTATTCTTCTGGGGCAAGAGAGTGGCATGGATAAACCCCTCTCCTACCAAATCGCCATCCACACCACAGGATTTCATCTGGGCTAGATTCCCATCTCACTTGAGGAAATTTCATGTGAGATAGTGTCAAAAGTTTTACTACAGTCAAGATCAAATCACACCACAGAAACTTCATCACCTTCTTTGTACATATTCTGTCTCCCATACCCTCGAGATCTGTCACAAATCTGGTGTTCTTTTAATCATGTTTGTTTATAATCAACATATGCTTGGTGTTGCTAAGCTCCTTCTGATCTTCAAAGTGTTCAAAAACGGTCTGCTCCACTTCTTTCAACATTTTTTCTAGGTGTTGAAAGTATGCTGATTGGTAGATAATTCCCTAGTTCTTCCTTTCCCCCCACATCAATAGACCCAGCTCTGCCCTCTCCTCGCTCTCTTAGGTCTCACGTATCCTTCAAGATAGTGACTAGCCAGTTCTCTGATTTAAACAAAAATATTTGTCTTTTCAAAGAACTCTTTTAGACTGCCTTTTGCTTACTGTAGACTGAATTCCTCCTTCCCACTCATTGGTGCTGGCCTATTAGTCATTGGCTCATAGCAGTTCTAGTGAAGGCTGATGTGTGAAAGGCATTGACCACTTCAGCCCTACAGGCATTATTAGTTATCCTTTCTCACTAAGTGGAGGACCTGGTTCTTCCTTTATCTTCCTCTCTCTCATGAAATATTAATAGAAAGCTCTTTGTTACCTTTCATGTCCCTTGCTAGTTGTACCTCATTCTGCGCTTTGGCCTTTATGGTCCCTACATGCTCCAGCAGTTCTTTTATAAGCATCTTTAGTAAACTGACCTACTTTCCACTTCTTTCATGTCCTCATAGACCATCTGTCTGATGCATGCAATTGCCAGCCGTTACCAGCACAGGCTGTGCTTCACCTCTGGTATGGAGATCGGGCAAACCAGGATCCTCTACCAACCCATTTTCACCAAGGTAATGTTACCAAGAAGAAATACTGTAGGATCATTGCTTCTGTGAGTGAAGAGTCACCTCAATGTTGCGCTAGGATGGGCAAGCAGATGCCTAGGAAAGAGTTGTGCCATCAAATGACAAAAGGTACCTGCCCTCTGTATTCAATTATCAATGTCTCTTAAATACAGACTTTCCTTGAAAATTGGAGCATGGGATTTCTGAAGAGGAATACGTTATTAAATGGTCTCAGACATGCACTAGTGTACGTGAATCTTCTCCCAGCTTTTTTTAAAAGTTTTGCTCCAGAAAAAAAGCAAAATGGCAGCATGTCCACACCAACAAGCCCCAAACCCACATTTCTTTTGCCATCTCCCCTGTAAGCATTCCTGTGGAGCTGCAGGTACTTATTGAGGGGTAGCTGTTTCCACTGTACTTTCCTGCGGAACAGCGTGGTGAAGAAAGTGCTTGGGTAAATTATCTGCTGTCTGAGTTATTGTCATGAATGATAAAACAGATGTTTCACATGCATGAACTTTTCATGATCTTGGGCTGCAGACTGGCTAGATAATGTGAAATCCTATTACAGCATGGAACAAGGAACTGTAGCGGGCATAGAAGTCCCAAATCTAGCTCCTGATGATATAGCTTTTTCCACAGCTTATCCCTTAAACCACACACGTGCTAGTCCTTGCACATCCAACTGCATTTCAGTACCCATTCTTAGCTGGAAGTGAGACTTTTGGCAAATTATTTGGAAAAATCCATAAAATATATATTCCTGTTTCCCCAGCTAATGCTAAGCCCATCACCCTTCAGTGTGCTCAGGATCTCTGGAAGGTTTCTGGGCATGATTGTTTCTTTTGCCTTCTCCCAGGTGAGAACATTTATTCTTACACCTACCATTAGCATGCCCTAAGTTCTGCAAGAGAAAATGCATCAAACCCCTTTGCACTGCCCCAGAGACACTAAGCAGCCATAAAGCAAGCTAAAGCAGTTAATTGCTCTGCTTCCCCAAAGCAACATAAAGGAGTTGGAGTACCCTGGAGAATCTGGCATTTACAGAGTAATTTCTGTTGCATGAAAGGCATAACCCTTAAAATCATAGAAAGAATGCTCAAAGGGATTTTAGGGCATCACGTAGTCCAACTTTTCACACTGAGGTGGGCTTAAGGTTAGAGGTAGGTTTTAACAGATGAAGTTTGCTTGTGCTTTTTTAAAAACTGAAGGCGATTAAACAATATATTTCTGGGGACTGATTTATACCTTGATATGCAAAATGGTTGAGGTTTCCAAACAGGTTTGCACACCAAATCTTCAGTTTATTCTTACTGTTTGCTGTGCAATTTTCATACCTACTGTAGAGTGGCCGACAGGAACCAGCATTGGAGACAGTAGATTATGTGACTGTCATATTCTTTCTTTGTAAACTGAATGAAATGTGATGGAGTTTTGGTATAAATGACTCTGATCTTGAGTAATTCCTTGCAGCCCTTCCTCGCATTTGCCCTACTAATCATGAGGTTAGGGAAATACTGCTTGAAAGATGTGGTAATGACTTGGAGCCCAGCACAAACAGTAAAAAATTGCTCTGTTTTAGGAAATATTGTCATTATCCCATAAATATGGCATATCTGCATAGTCTCTGCCTTAGCACATTTGGACCATGCAGAGGAAATTATATTACATCATCACATTGTCATGTGCAGTTGGCAGGAATTCTGGGAGCTGTTCCTTAACTTCATGTTCAGATGAGGGAAAGAAACAAGTGACAGGTAGAGTTGTATCAAGGTAGAAGGCTTAGTTTTTTAAATAATTTTTAATCTGAGACAGATAGTACAATGATGGAAATAAAACCCATCTTGGCCAAAGTTTCTATGTGATAAAGTCCTTTGCATGTAGTTTAGGAATGTTGAATTAATTTTCTTGACTGTATCCTAAGAAAGGAGACACATTCAGTTTTCTTTACCATATGAAATACAAGTAATTGCAACGCATGCCAAAGCAATGTATTCAGTTTGGCCCTACACGCTACTCGCATCAAAACCCTTAGCCATAGCATTAAGGGAAGATCTGTAGAATCAAAAAAGGTGGAATTCATCACATCTGCCATTGTAGGAGGTGAACCTGAGTTGTCTGTCTGGGCTTCCATCCAAACTGGCTGAGTCAGTACAGCTTATGGTTCAGTTTACCCACCCACATACAGGTGTGTATTTCAGGAGATGAACCACCCCCTCAACCCCATTGACACCACTACTTGGCTCTGCGTTGGCCGTAAAAGGAGCCTGGGTTGGTTTGGTCACATATAGGCTCCTTACTGAGATCTGCACTATGTGATGTTAAACCTACTCAATGACTTCTGTGGATATCTGCAGAAGTCCCTCTTCCACGGAACCGCACATTTTTTGGTTGGGGTTTGTTTGGTTGTTTTTCAGGAAGAAATTTGCTACATGGTGGAAATGCATCACTGATGGGTATTGCAATGCCAGGTACATACAGTGGGGGTCTGAGGGACTGGCCATGTCTGACATGATGGACTGCCACCACTAAAGGAAGAGAAAGGGGTCAAAAAGAACAAAGAAAAATGGGAGAGCTCTAATTTATAATTCTTATTAAAAAGGGAGATACGTGTACATATATTAATGCAAAGGGCTCCGAAATCTCTCTATGGTAACACATAGATATAACTTGTACATTACCAGAAGCACAAAGCAGCACCATTTTTGCAGGATTTGAGACAATCTTTCTTGTTTCCTGTGAACTGCAAGTCACAGAATATCACCCAGTTGCCTGCAATCAGCTCATGCTAAATGATTATCTTGAAAAGCATCCAGCCATGGCTGAAAACAGCAGGACACTGAGCTGCCACCACTCCTCGTGCTGATTTATTCAAGTGATCTGATCAGTTTCCCTTTGGAGAGACTGGTAGGCCTTGCCTCTACCTTAAGCTTCTCTCAATTTAATTTCTAGCCATTGTTTCCTGTGCAACTTTTCTTACTTTGTATTTTTTCTGCGGCTTTTCTCTGCTCTCTGTACAATTTCTTCAAGATGTTTTTAAAAACATAGCTATCAGGCCAAGATGCAGTATTCCAGTACGCACTGCCATTGCAAACGCAGCATCACCTCTTCCTCTCCTCTGTGTATGTTTGATGATCACATCAGTGATGCCATTTCCCCCAGCATCATTCTGAGTTAAAATTCAGCTGTGTATCCGCTACCATCTTTAGGTCTGCTTTGTTCTGTGCTTCTAGGATGCAGGTGCCACCTTTATGCAATTTCATTTACTTTGAATAGGCCTGATTTACAAAATATTTCATCATCTTTTTATTTTTGCCCGGTCACAGGATAACTTCCCAGTCTACCCATCTTTAAGTTTCTGGGAATCTCTAGATTCAGCTATAAAGCTGCTGATAGAAAAATGGAAGGTTTTGGACCAATTTCTGTGAAATCCACCAGAAGATCTATTGCTTGATATATTCTACTCACTTAAAAAAAAAATAATTGCTAGTTGTCAGTTAAGTAGTTCTTTAATCAATTAAAAATGTGATTTATTGTTGTACAGGCAATAGTTTATTTTATTTTTAATATTATATGGTGGCAGAAGTATAAAACATCTAATGTGTAGGCAAGCTATGCTTTAATCAGTCAGTTTACTGCCATATGCAAAATATCAGTTTTGTTAGATAAGAGCTATTTTCATATGAACATGTCATTAATGATCATTAATTGTAGTCCTGGCCTTTAACCTCATTATTGATTTATGAACATGTCTCTTTTTGATACAAATGGCTGGTTGGCTTTCAGCTTATCTTTGCATTGCCTTGTTTGTCCTTGGCAAATATTGGCAGAGAACTAACATTTTTCCAGTCATCTGTAATTTCCCCAGCATTGTGAGATTAAAAGGAAACATCAGGGAACCAGAGACCGCATCAGCTTCACTTTAAGACGCCCGAGTCAATGTTATCCAGGCCTGCTGATTTCAAAAAGAGTTGTTTCATGTTCTCCGAACCACTAAGGGCTCAGAAAGTAGTTTGTCATCTTCATGTGATCTTAGTGTATAATCTTGCTGTATCCTGTATCATCCTCCCAAATACAGACTAGAAGCATGCTACCTTCATCCTTACTAGCATTTAATTTGTTCCTGACACACTTGAAAACCCCTCTCTTTCTTCCTGTCTTTGGCCTTTTCAGTTCTGGATAGCATCTGATGTCTTCAGCTTCTCTTATCAACCCCCTAATTAGAGAGAAATCACAAAACCACCAATTTGAGAGAAATCACAATTAGAGAGAAATAACCTTATCATTTGTTATTTTCTCTTATTTTTAAATTGCTTCCACTCATTGCCTTTCCTTGCCAATTGCACTTTTAATTGCTGGGTTGTTTTTTTTTTTTCTTTTCTGATGATCTGACATATTCTTCATAAATAAAGTTCAATTGTTAGTCCTTAGACTCTTTATTTTCTTTCTTTTAGAAAGAAAGAAAGAACGCATTTTAATGTGTTTTTGATTACAAGTCACACACTTATAGGTAAACCTCACTGCTTCCATTTCCGCTATGGGTAATGCTGAATAAATGATAAAAGGAGTTTGAAACTTCAGCAGGAGAGTGCCAGCACACAGATGGCAGCCGTGAATATCAAAATAATAGCAACAATTAAAAAAAAATCACTGTAATTAATCTACTGGGGATTTTGTTAAAGCATCTACCTGAGGACATCAGAGCAGACCACAGGGCACCAGGTTGATTGTCAGGAGCACTAAGGCATCATCTGGCCACTGCCTGGCTCTGTGGCCACTGTCAACTTTTTCCTCTTTGAATATGAACAGATAACACTAAATAAACTGTACAGCAGATATCTGTGCTCAAGAAAAAGTTCAGTGGAGGTTGCAGATGCAATCACAAATCTGCCGTTCCTGACTGTTTGAAGACTTCCTTTGCAATGAAATAGTTTTCTTCTGCATATTTCCTCTTGTTTGTTTGCTTTTGGTAATATGCTGTTTCCCAGGGCTCGTTTGGTTTTTTTTAGTAAAGGAAGAAAGTAGCTTTCTTTTCATACATTGCTGCTCGTTTGCTTGCTTTTTTAATATGCTGCTCCCAGGGATTTCTCCTTTTTTGTGGCGAGTGAAGAATCCCACAATGTATTGCATCAGTCTCCGCGCTCTGCACCAGCAGCACAGCTTGAGCCACGTCCCGGGCGCCGCAGCAGAGAGCAGAGATGGAGCTAATATTAACCACTCGCAGGAAGCATCTACCAGCCACAGCCAGCCAGGTGCTGAGCAGCGCTGAGCTGCTGAGCCTGATGTGGTAGGCACAGGTGAGTTTACAGAGAGATCTTGTCTTTCCCTTTTTTGCCTCCCGCTTTTATGTCTCCGACCTACTGTCAGTGTGTTTTTACTGGCGGGGGCCCTGCTATGCAGAGCATGAACATACGTAGCCATACATTCGTGCTCCAGCATTGTAGCAGGCTCACAGAGTTTCCTTGAGAATAACCCATGAAGGATAAATGCTGATTTTTATGACTAAATGCAACTTAAATGAATACAGCCAGAATTCCACACAACAAAAGGAAAATCTCTAGACCCTAGACTTCCTTGCAGTGAAATTTCAAGGGCCAGCAGACAACAAGGCTCTCTTTGCACTTCCCAAAAATATTAGAATAATTCAGGAAGTCTGAAAAACATCTCTATATCTCTCCCTCTTGTGTTATGACAAGGTCAAGGTAAATATTTGTATTGCTCAATTTTTATGCTGCATCACCATTATGACTGCTGTTGAGCATGTTGTGACCTACCAGCTGTGAAGGCAATGCAGGAGACACAGGGACTAGTGAAGGGAAAAATAATTTACCCCCTGGAAGCTACTGAAATCTGTGAAGATTCCTTTACAGATGATGGGATTACTCCTGGCAGAGCACATTCTTCTCTGTAAAGCAATCACTGGCTGATCTTTTGAGGGCTGAGTGACACCAGCTGTGCTCTTCTACTCTGGCACACTTTTTAGGAGACTATTAGAAAATGTGATTTCTATAGTCATTCAAATTAATTACAGATTGAACATTTGTATAGGAAACTTAAACTCATGGCTGTATTTCCTGACTGTCCTCAGCATTTTTTTTCAAATGGGTCTTATTCAGAAGGTGCTGGAAAACAAGTTTTTATTGGAAATTCTATTGAAAAGTTGCAAACAAGACGTCATCAACTCAAACTCTTCGGTCTGTATCTATATTTTTTGCTGAAGCCACTTATTAATTCCACATTTATTATCTTGTTGTGATGATTTCAGCTGGCAGGATACAAGATATAAATGGCACCAGCAAAAGCCAGCATGATCAATTGCTTAAGCCTTATCTCTGAGCAATGCACTTACCTGTTTCCACTCTTCCTTAGTGAATATTGGGTGACGCATTCACACTGTCAGGTAACATCTCCCAAAATTTACTTTCAAGTCTACTCCCTTGATCATTCACTTTGACAAAATATTAACTGTAATTTGTGCTTTCTTTTGGAGTGAACTCTCTCTTCACCCAACATAAAACCTGTCATGGGGAAATAGTTCAGCTTAAGGACCCTTCCCAATAAATGGGACAAGTAAGACTGCAGTGCACATGGCTCCAACCATCACACTGCATCCTCCAACACAATCAGTCCTCCATGGCATGTCTTGTGTTTTGATGGTCCGTGCCACCAAAACACCCCTGGTCCACAGAGTGGTACACAAACTGTTTTGGACAATTAAAACAAGAATAATACAGAGAAATACATAATGGTATCTTAGAGGCACAGGGCACCTGATGCCCAGAGAAGACCAGTGCTATATAATGTGACAACTAGAAAGTGCCAGAACCAAATAATGTGGATACCAGCTTTCTGCACCATTTGACTATGGGCCCATATCTGCTCCTTACATGGCTATAGTAGACACATCTAGCAATATAAATGTAGCCTGAAGTGTCTTTGCCTTGGCTATGCAGCTTATAAACTCTTCCCACTTGAATCCTCTTTGTCCAGTCCTCTAGGTTTAAGAAAGAGATTTGACTTCTCTGTTCCTCTTAAAATATTCAGAGTAAACATTATTTTAAGTTGAAATATCCAAACAACATCTCAGTCTACATTTAAAGCACAAATAACCCACTTGATTTTTTACTAAGCAGCTCCTTCAGTACTATAGCATATACAAATATCCATAAATGGTGAAAGAACCCTGGAATCCCCAGCAACCCTCCAAAAACAGGAATGGCTGTTATTATCACAATGTGCAATGGGAATGCTATTTGAGATACATCATACTCTTTACACACTGCAAGAAGCATCCTCTGGTGCTTGAATCCCATCATTTCCCTTGGAAAAAGGTCATGGAAATCGAACCCACAAACCTTATGTTTAAATAACATTGCAGGCCTGGCTGCAACCCATGACAGCAATGAAAATGCTTAATTAAGGTTTCCAGTTTACCCCTAATTCACTCCACATTGCTTAACTATTACAGCATATGTCTCATGTTGTACTTGCAGTGAGATCTCTCAGGGACTGAGGAGTCCCTCTAAACCGTAGCAGTCTGAGTGAATTGGAAAGGATTTTATCCTAGTTCTTGAACTTATTATTTCTGTGGGTTTCTGAGTGATCTTTAATGTTATTTAAATACTGCAATCTTGGTAGTAGAATCTGCTTTTTACAATAACATTAAATAATCAAGGGCAGCCTAAATATGGAAATGTTATTAGCAAAATTATTGAAGATTACTGCTTTATTTTTTTCTCCTCCTATTGCTACAACATTTAAAGATAAAGCACTAAACAAAGTTCTTAGGACACCAGGCTTTCTCACAAGGTTTCTAGGTGACTTTGGACAATCACCTAGGTCCAGATTTAGCCCAACAAGCTTGATTGTAGGCTTCCTATATCATCAAAGGATAAGAAAGACAGAAAAGGGAAAAAAAGAAGGAATAGAAACACATTCTCCAGGTGACTGACTTTCTTCTTTGAAAGCTGAGGGAACCTTGGCCAGCTGTTTTCCTGCTTGGAAAGCTTCAGTCCAGGAATTAAAATAAGAGACATTTGGACATATGTCTCCGGGCAGCAGATCCTTAACTGGTACAATGGGGAGCATTGAAAAAACATTCACTGGAGAGCAAGGGATGCTGCATCCACAGTAGATCAGCTGGGCAAGCACCCAAACACAAATCCCATCGGTAGGCATCCAGTCAGATATTCATATGGTCCTTAAACTCACACAGGATCTTCACTGGTCCATGTGGATTGGTTTCATAGAACGTTGGCTCATACCAGTAATAAGGTCTGAAAAACTTTTTCCAGAATCCAACACATGGGGTTCTATGCCAGGTCCTGCAAGAACAACATGTGAGACGTTGTCCAAAAAAGTGGTTAAAGAGTGGCTTTGGTTTGGTTTTTTTTTGGTTTTTTTTTTGGTATTAAAACACATCAGCTCACAAAACCCGCCACCCTTATACCAAAGTACGGCCTGCCTTGAACTCCCATTGCAGGTTCGCCATGGCTTGTAGCACTGTTCTGCAGGGAGTCCTGTGATGTCGTGCAAAGGTGCCACAGTCATGCAGAGTGACTCCAAGAGTTACCTGTCTGACTCTGGGTGCTGCTCTGATGAATGGTATATCCCAGAGAACCATAGCAGATCACTTGAAGAAAAGTTGAAGCTTCACTGTCGCCATCCTTGTTAGTGCCTGGTTCATCTGGCCCACTCCAAGATTGCAATTTATCAACTCAGGTCCTGCTACTCATTGTAAATTACTATTTACCTCACTCATGTTTCTTTAATAATGACCCAAGTTTACAGCAAATTTAATACAGTCTAAATGTGAAACATGTTTGACTTTGTAAAGCTGCTTCAGTGCTTTGTTGACTTTTATTGACAATTGTATTTATTTTTACAGGGATAGTGTTTTTCTTTTCCCATGTCTTACCACATGATTAAGAGGGAGGCAGAATCCAGACCATTAAAACTCAAAGCCCATCCAGCCAAGCTGCAGAGCCATACACAGACTCTGCTCAGGGAAAATACGCTAAACCTGTGAGGCTTCCCAAAACCAGGAGCATCTTTGTATGGGGAGAACACATTTTGCTAGGAGAAGGTTATGGCCATAGTGAACACAATGCAGTAAACTATGATTATAACCAAGTTTATCATATCTTGGCTCTGGCAACTTTCCCAGTGAGTGGCTTTTCCTAGCACACTACTACTAGTCTAGAAACTAATTTCAATTTTGAAGGGATCTGTAAACTGTGTCTACAGCAAGTGACAACCACATAGCATATAGTTACCCAGGTATGCTGCAAGTTGATTAGACTGAGTATCAACAGCCCAGAGCTTTAATGTGGATTTGTTTCCTCAGGCAGACAAACTAGCCCACCCCCAGGCCATCGACAGGATGCTTCTAACATCCAAAAGGGAGTGCCTATTGGCATGGGCCAAAACTGGACCAGCTTTTGTGCCAGCAATTAAACTAGGCATGACCACAGCATGGTTAAGCCTATTCACCTACTTCAACACCGCAACTGTAACCATACAAACAAGTCTGAATCCAGCTTGTTGTTCCTAATCCTGATGAATGCCTGCAAGTTAGCACAGGCACTGAAAAATCCAGAGGGTCACACTTTATTAAATCCTCATGTTATTTCACGAGGCCGTGTTATTTCATGGCAGTTGAGGCTCACTTTTTTACAAGACATAAGACAAAAAGAAGTAGGTTTGCCAAGAATGGATGCGTTCATTACCACTCCATATATGTATCACAGATGTCTCACAAGACAAAAAACTAAGACTGTTCTGTAGCAGCACAGATAATTTATGTTCCCCTTCCACAGCTAACTGTCCTTCCACGATTACAAAATATTTCCTTCTCTTTCCTCCTTAAAAAAAAAAAAAAATTAAAAAAGCACTGGTTGGGATGCTTGGTGGGATGATGGAATGTCTGTTACGCTGAAATAGGGGACTGTGTTGGCTAAACATTGATGTGCGGAGTGTAACTTTTATGTAAGTTGTCATCTTTAAACATTTAACAGCTGCTCCTCACACAGGATGCCCTCTTTCTCTGCAGAGTGAGCACACAACAAAGCCTGTGGTGCTGAAATATTTTGCGTTCTGGGATTTAGAACATCTCTTCTCTTAGGGCAGGATATAATAAAAAATTAACCCATGGATCATTAGGAAGTGCCTAGCGAGGGTGGGAATTCAGGCAGTGTTTTTGTATTCATCTGAGTCCCTATTACATAGTGGCTAACAGATGCTTTCATCCTGAGATGAAATGCAGATTTGAGGTTCAAAAGTAGAACCTGTGTTGCCAGCTTGCATTTCTGAGACAGAACTATGAAGGTTTACTGAGACTAAAGCAAATAACATTTTCCAAAATAAAGGACACTAGAATATAGCAGAAGTACAAGCCCAGTAATGGGACGAGAATTTCATCACAGACTGAAACCATGAAAGGATCTAATCAGCCTTGTATTTTACCATTTATTCTCATGATGAGCCCAGTTAAGGGCAAACCTTTTAAGTGCTCCCTTTATTTTTGGTTCTGTGTCATTGTTTACGGGGGACAGGATGGAGAGGTTTTATTGTTCTTAGGTTTGAATTTATTTCAGCAAGTTAGTCATCTGTGACTAATTATATTTGTTATAACGCCACGGACATGTTGTTCTAGAAGAGCCTTTCTGTATTTTTTTTCTTCTTTTCTGTGTGCTGAATATGAATTTCCACTATAAAATCCTAGCTAGGATCTCATGACTCTTATTTCTCAGTATTTATTAATCACAATAATTTCCTCAGGAACCAGAAATAAAATTACTGTCAGCTAAACATCGTATATACTCAGAAAATAAATAATAAAAAAAAAAAGACTCCAATCTGTATTGTTGTCTCTGCTCCAAGTGTTGCTCTTTAATAACACAGTATCTCAGGCACAGCATGAAGGATGAGCATGTTACAGTAAACAGATTCTTTGTCTGATAGTTCTTCGCCACTAATCCCAGTTCCACCACTGATTCAAAAAACACAGGAAAAGGCCAACTTTAATACTGCTCCACACTCAGAATTTGGGGTTGTTTTCATTTGCCTTCCATATTTTTACGCAAACATATTTCCTTTTTCAACAAAACCATGAGGGTTAGAAGTGCACTTCTATTTAAAAAGAACAGCCAAATCCTCACAAAATCACGTGACCTCAAAATCTGGCTTTTGAGGAAAATGAAAAATAATTGGTCTTCTAATGATATCATTCTCCTTCCAGTTTTCTTCTAATTAAATGCAAGTTAGTCTAATTCTGTACTTCTTGCTAAATACTAAAGGTAGGATGGAGAGCAAGAAAGGCAGAGTTGATCAGTTTGACCACAAAAATGTTAAGATGCCTGAGCCAAGCTAATCATAGGCACATTCCAGAATCAATGGAAGAAGACAGGGATGGGGGATTGAGCCAAATTGTTTTAAACACCTATCTTATAAGAACAATTTCCCTCTGGGATTGACCAAAGAGGGAGTCTAGTTCACTATTTGGAATACATGCATAATAGATGCATAATCTAATTATTTTAAAAGACCTTAATTCTACCCTATATGCCTTTATCAGAGCACCAGGAAGTCATGGTGTGCCTTGCAGTATGAAAGCATTCTGGAAAAATACCAACCTTTGCAAAAGGCCAGAGCAGAAACCCTACATCAAAGAGTGTTTCAAAATAGCATTGTTGTGGGACATAAACAACGTGTGTCCTCTGTGCAAGGACAAATTCTACCATCCCATTGATGTTCTGCTCCTGAACTTTGGACATTGCAGCCCTCTGGGATCTGATAATGGGGACAAAACTTTTCACTTATTAAACAAGTACTTATAACACACATGGTCATCTTAAAAAAAACAAAATCCTATGGAGCAGTACGGGATGTTAGTATACCCAAGATGGAAACATCTCTAAAACTGAGTATTGGTTTTCTACCCTGTGCAAGTAATTCCCACTTGCAATACATACACATACCAATGGCTTTGTAAAATAAAAACACACTCAAAATCTGCTGAGGATCTTCAGATCCATCTTCACCACCAGTTCCCCCTGGTCTGATGCTGAGGTATAAATAGAACATATGGGTTTTTTTGTCCCACCAAGCCAAGCCTCAACAATGCAGTACTTCCGTTGTTACTACTGCTATGGGACAGATGGGGTCTAGCTCGAAACACCACAGTCAAAGAGGACAACCGTAACTGCCTTGAAATTGGATCTAGAGGGAGCAGTTTCTTGTCTAAACCTGCTGTGCTAATTATAGTCCTGCAAAATGAACATGAACTTTGACCCATGTTAGCAGACATAGCTTGGCCTGGCTCCAGTAACAACCTCCAGGCGGGTGGGTCCCAATGCTCATGAACCACCACAAAAGCAGATCCTCCACGTGTACATTGAAAGAGGGGAAAGAATGCTGGCTGAACAAAGAGATTCTAAACAAAAATCTCTAATGCAAACAGGGTGGGTAGAAATGCACAGAGAGTAAAGATGGCAGACGGACCTTGTGAAAGTATATTTGTCTAAGCACAGCCTGGAACATAAAGATTGTTCTATAATTAAGATACGAAACTGAAGGGAAGTTCAAACTCTGGCTCCTGTAGATACTTGTTTCACATTTTTCATCAAGACATTATTTGATTTGCAGAGCTAATAAAGACCTTTGAAAAACTAGGTCCTAGGTCCCCTTCTCTCTTCAAGATGGAGAACTTGTAATTCCTCTTTATACATTTTGGTTTTTGCATGAGCCTCTCCCCTCACAGTGCATATGAAGGATAGTTAGAATACGTAGACATAGCCATGCACTTTGCATTCACTACTTGTAAACAGAGACTGCCATAAAACTCTAGGCTCTGAAATAAAGAAAAAGTATGAATAATAATTAGAGAAGTCATTTAAATGTGTAAAAAAGTTTAATTTCCTAGGGGTATTTCAGCATAAGCAAAGTGAGCTGAACCTTCTTGGATCCTTAGTAATTATCATGCATCCTGAAACAGTAATTTAGTTGATGTTTTAGAACCTATACCTGAGATTCTGGATTTAAAATATAAGTGGGAATTATGTAGTTTAAAAATTTTGAATATAAAAATAATATCGCAGAGGGCATGAATGTATGAAGAGAGTGTATATTTGGTGGCATCCATTAGAAATGTGTCTCATTTAGGTCAGCACTGACATGTAAGTTCACTGTAAGTATCCTATAAATAAGCAGACAGACAGACAGACTAATAAATGTATAAAAAACTGAGTGGGGGGTTAACTCATTTTCTGATCCTTCTTCTAATGTACTCATAGTTAACATCAACTCCTGTCACGACAGCCCTGGCTCTGAGATGAAATGTGCTGGTGTGATTGCTAATAACCTTGTATTGCTGTAGTGACAAAGGCAGCCAGTTTGCCTATGTACTCCTCTGAGTAGCTAAACACTTGAAATGAAATGTAGCTTAGCAGGAGCATACTACTATGGCGTACTGAAACACTGGCCCATCTCATTAAAAGAAGGTATATGCCTTGGGCCTTTCTCTTGTGCTGCTCTCATGTTTTTTCCATACTTTTGCTGGTAAAATGTGGCGATCTAACTTGTTCCGCATCCCTCCCTGCTTGCAAGGTTATTCCAGGTAATTTAAAATTCATACACCTTTGTCTGAGATGAGACAAGGCCAGGAGATGAGATACACCTAAGATACTCAGATCAAACGTTTCCATTTTTTTGACCTAAAATTCCAGGAGCTAAGGCTGACCTATGTCAGATGTCAGATTAAAATGACTGACTTCAGTGAGATAAATTCCTCCATTGGTATTATCTCTCAGAATGATTTCTCATTGTGCCTGAAACACAGACAACCCTTCCAGAAATCAGTGGTACCACTGTAAGGCGGTAAGAAAAATAAACCAAGAAAATGGGGAAAATAAGGAAAACTATCCTCAGCAAGTTCCCCCAGAAAAAAATAAGCGCAGCAGGGAAATCATCACTGGAATTGCTCACACGGACCTTGGGGAATGGAAGGACTTTAATAAAGGACCATTTGTAAACAGGTCAATTTGTCCACTGCAGCCATTCACAAATCCCATTTAATTTTCCTTCTAAGCCTGGCAGTCTCTTGAAGAAGGTGCTGTAACCAAGGTTGCATGGTTAGACATTGAGTGTTAAGGACACTAGGCTTTTCACTAAGGGTGATTTTCAAAAGCATCCCATTTCCAACGTGGTGTTCAGCCTCCTAGATACATCTAAAATGCCTACAACTCACGTAGGATCATGAATTATTAATTATTTGATTTCAGGCAGAAGTAACAAATGGAATGTACTAAGCTAAAGTGAGAATCTGCCCTAAAAGTCTTCAGCCTTTAGTAGGGAGGGATGATCATTTTGTTTTCAGCCTCAAAAAGGTAATTGTTATTCAGTCCCAAAACTCTAAGCACCGACAGTCTGAGCACTATTTATCAATGTATTAAATACATCTGCCAGTGGCACAAGATTTTGAAAAATATTGCAGCCAGGGCAGGATTACTGATGTCTCGTCTGTTACTACAGGTAACTGGGAACAGTAATCAACACTAGTGATGTGATGACAAGGGGAAACGTCCAGAAGTGGGTGTCTTTTTCAGTAAAAGTTTCTCTGAACTTGGCTGTGTAAAAAACTGGAGTAAAGGGAACGTTCAGCTTCCAGGTTTCCAGGTTATGTTAGTCACACTGGCATTAATAACACTTAGAAACAGAATGCCTTCTTGCAAAAATACAGATTTAACTTTGGTAAAAATGATAATTGTTTGATTGATGCAGGCACTGAACATAATCAAGAATAAATCTGCGTTTCTCATGTGAGAAGCCCACAAAGCACAGGCAGTTTCCTGTACCTGCATTTTCTGGGTTAGGGAACAAAAGGATCATACGGCCACAGGCACAGTGGAATTTCCATCACAGCAGACCAGAAACCCATGTTTTCTCATCTCAACAAAAAAATTAAAAATGAACACATGCCTTGGAATTATGAAACTGTGGTTGAATTTCCAAGAAAGCTTAGCAGCTGTGATTGAGCCAAATGCCTCAAGCCAGGAATCCTGGTGTACGCACATTAGAGGAGGAGAGAGTGTTTGGGATGCTTGTGGCAAGGAATGTCTTCAGGCTCAGGGAGGTCAGTGGGCTGCTCAGAGAGCGGGACAGGCTACTGGGCTGGGATAAAAAATGTGTAAGAGGGTTTCCTGCCAAAGGGATTACAGCAAAAAACAGTCGGAGATTATCATTTCACTAAACAAAACAAGACCTCCTTGACATTTCATGCATTCAGAACTGACTGATGTTGATGAGTAGTCAGGCAATCAGGAATCCTAAGAAAGAATATTCTGAAGAAAAGGCCCTAAATGTGAAAAATGGCTGTGACAGGAAAACTGATCTTCTAGAGAAAGGTTGGGTTGGAAATGGGTCTTTCAACTGTATTTTCTTTAATCTCTTGTCCGTTTCTTTGTTCCTTCTCTGTCTCAGACAGACACTCAGACACAGCCGTGAACATGGCTCAAAGGAAAAATAATTCTTCATCTGAAGACAAAAATACTAAGAAGAGAAAACCAAACCCTAATAAACCTGTCACTTCACATTTTACTCAAAATTCATTCAAACCTCTGTCTTCAGGATGGGTGAAAAAAGAGGATAGAGGGGATAAGTAACATTTTGACTGACATGTGGACAGCCCTTGCAATAGATGTGACTGTCAGGATTTCACTGTGATGGTTCACCCTGGGAGGGAGCCAGTCTGAGTTGGGAAGTCCCCTGCTTGCACCGGAGTCTTAGGATCTCAGTGTGGGACTTCTCTGGCTACATTGGGTTGTCTCACAGGCATCCTTTAATGGATGGTGATCAGTAGACTTTTAGGCCATGATCTGATCCATGGGGGTGCATCAGGCCTGGGAGAAACCCTTAGACCATGCCCTGGGCTGCTCTGCCTCATCTGCAGGGGAACCTCTCCTCTGCCAATACCTGCGGGTGCCAGGCGGCTCCAAGGGCCCCATGGCAGGACACAGCTGAGCCCCTCAGCCAAGCTGGGGGCGCCGGGAACGGGGACAAGAGGTTTGGGAAAGGGCGGAAGGCGGCCCAGGCAGAGGAGGAGGAAGGCAAGGAGGGAGCAGCAGCAGAGGGAGGAGGAGGGCAGGAGGTGCTGCAGGCCCGGAGCAGGGATCCCCTGCAGCCCTGGAGAGACCCCGCTGGAGCAGAGATCAGCAACATCTGTTATGCCTTCCCTGGATCTGAGCTTAGAAAAAAAGTATTTGGCCAGTGGATTTTTTAATTTTCACACCATTGATAGAGGTAAAAGTGTCAAGTTCTTACATGTCACACAACCCTTAAACTTTGCAAACTTTAGGGGCTGCAAGTGAAGGAAAGCATCTTTCCTTCTCTTTCCACACATCCTCCTCTCCTGGGTGTTTCCTAGGGGAGTGGGACCAGGTACCAGTGACAGTACAAAGTGGTGCTCAGGGTGCTGGATCTCCCCTTGTCCCACCTTACTCCATGCCAGTAAGAGACGTCTTGCTCTGATGCATCTTTTGTGTAAAACAGGCAATTGCTCCTGTGTTTCCTGCCCCTCAATTATCACAATTACTTCACATCATCCTCCCTGTCAGAATTATTAGTTCTGAGAAACCATATACAGTATCAGTGAACACAGGAAGAGGCAACAGAGATTTTTTTTGGAGGATAAAACTTTTCAAAACACTCTGTAGATGAAGATTGGAAAGGATTGAAGTCATACAGACATTTAGAGGTAGTAGTGAAACACCTGGCCCCAGATCGTCTCTGATTTCTTGCAGGATGATGAAAAATGAGAACACTTGAACAACTTGCAAAAGCAAATGATTCAGGGACTCCTGTTTTCTGCAAAGGCTTCTTGTTTTCCAGGCAGTTAAGGAAAAAAAAATGAAAAAAATGAAACTTGCATTTTGTATTGTGCTTGCTGCTCTTTGGAAACAAAAAGAGAAACTATCTTCTATTTCAAATTACTGGTCAGCAGACCGAAAATTTCTGCCTCAACCTTCACAGTGGAAGTCTGACTGGAGCCTCTACAACAAAATCTCCTCAAATAGCCAAGGGTTTATGCAAGAAGGAATACGTTGACGTATCCTTCCTCTTTTTTTCTCTCTGCATTTTGTGCAGCAGTTGGTTCTATCAACACCTTATTTTTCTTCATTGAGAAACAACCTTTAATCCCAAAGGACCCCTGAATGGTAGCCTGAGGCTTTTCAGAGCTTCAAATGTTTGGATTCCTTAAGCAGAGAAGAAAAATGAAAGAAAAATTCAGCTCCCCATCTGAAGACTGTGTCTGACTCACCAGCTACTGGACGACAATCTGGAAAGTTTTAAACTCTCTTGACAGTTTTGGCCATTAATAACTGAGATGATACATACTTTTCAGAGACTGCCAACAACCTCATCTGTCACAGCCTTTGGTCAGAACTCTGTAGAAGATTTTTATGTCACTTCATGCTTCTGTGCAGAGGACATTTCAGTTAATAAAGTTGTTCACAAGAAGGCCCAGAAAAGTGTGGTTTGTGTGGAGGGATACCTGGCCCCAAAGCCCTTATCAGCTTATCCCAGCACTGGTACAGAGACTCCCAGGCCCTTCACTGATATCATGCTGTGGATCCATGGATCCTTACAAGTCCTGCAATTTCTGTAGCCATAAGCAAGCAGAATGGTGTTGTCTAGAAGAATGCCATTCAAGGTGAGGTTGGATGGGGCTCTGAGCACCCTGATCTAGTTGAAGATGTCCCTACTGATTGCAGCAGGGTTGGACTAGATGACCTTTAGAGGTCCCTTCCAACCCAAACTATTCTTTCATTCAATGACTGAGAAACCTGATACTGCTAAGTGCTTTTGAAAGTTTCCCTTTCCAATGGTAGTCTGTGTTTTGGGATTTAAGATAAGAGGTCTTGTTGCAGCTCTCAGTGGCTGCAAATTATTTCCATACTCATCATATTTTCTGTCTGTCTGCAGACATTTCCCGAAAGCTGTAATAAAAAATGTCATGCCTCACATGCCACTAACCCCACATGTTCAATACACAGCCAAAGAAATAGTGCCCAATAAAGTCTGAAGCCACTGGGGCAAAACAAATATAGAAGAGTAAATGTGATGCTCTTGCATTGCAAAAGATGCACAGACAATAATGCACAAGAGAAAGCCTGCACAGTGTTACTGAGCATTGAAAAGTGGTGTAAAGACTTCATCAGCCATGGGAAAAAATTTACACTGTGTCTTAGCAGGGTGAGAAGACATTATGTAGATGTGTGTATACATAAAATGCATTTTTTCCTAACTGAGACTAACACATGGTTCATGCCCAGAATTTGCTGAAGGTGCTCTGCCTTGGGCTATTGTTTAAAACATACTAGCAGGTGGCAGGAAATATGCACTCCAGTCATCCATCGCACTTGAAAGGAAGCTTGGCAAATAGCTAATTGTTTATGAATGATAGATTAACAGGTTTGAAGGAACCTCAAGGATAATCTAGTCCAACCCTTAGCAAAAGCACGGTCTAGACAAGATGGCCCAGCACCCTGTCCAGCCCAATCTTTATAGACTCTGACTCTTCGGAATCCACCATTGCCCTGTGGAGACTATTCCAATGGCTGGTTGTTCTCATTGGGAAAAATTTTCTTCCTATGTCCATTCAGAATCTCCGCAGGAGTAACTTTTAATCATTGCCCCTCATCTTTTCCATGTGAATCCTTATAAAAAGGGAGTCTCCAGCTTCTTTGTAGCCACCCCTTAAATACTGGAGCATGGTGATAAGGTCTCTCCTGAGCCTTCTTTTCTCAAGGCTGAACAATCCCATTTGTTTTGCCCTTACCTGTTCACTCCTCCCATGAGGGAAAACATTGACTTGAAGTCAGAGATCTTTGCTGTGGCTTTCAGTGGGAGGAGACCTCAGCTCTGTTCGACCCTCTATTTTCTTTCAAAGTACACAAAACAGAACTTTTTGCTGCTTCCAGGGCCAGACACTTTCTTGGCCAGTTGCAAGAAGCCTTCCTGATCTGGCTGCAGTACAAGTGGTCAGAATTTCACTTGGATGAATTGTTCTAAAACAAAGTCTCCAATGTCAGCAAAAAAAGGCTTTCTTTGATGGCAGCTGTGATGCAGGTTTTTTGTTTTGTTTTGTTTTTTTTTTTATCTCAGCACAGTTTTGTTCACAGACCTATTTACGGTGGCGGCTGAGTGAAAACGTTGAGTGGGAATTAACAATGTCTCAGGCACCACTACAGTGCAGTTTTAATTTGTTTATTTTTTCCTCTATACTATTACTATTAGATTTTATCTACTACCCTTAAATGTTGCTCTCTGGGGCTATGAATCAGCCCCTTTCTGCGGAGCTCCATTGTTTTAATTAGCACTAAACTGACTCCCCAAGCACCTTTTAACAATATAAACACTATATTAATTTTGAGGCGTTGTTTTTGTTTTTTTTCTCTCTCTTTATTTTTTTCTATTCAAAGTCATCATAAAAAATGAAAGTGGAATAGCTCCAAGTTCCCCACAGCAGCAGGACAACAACAGGTAACAGTACAACTGCAAAGCACAGTGAGTAAAAAATCTCAAAAAATTGGGGCTTTCTGCACTTAAGGACAGCGTCACAGCATAGAAGCCAAAATGAGCAGGGACTGGATTCCTTGCTGAGTGCCAGTCACCTGGAGAGAAGAGGGGTGCCTTGCTGGGACTTTACAATGCACCCCCAGGCTTTCCATCAGAGGCTCAGGTTGAACACAGGGGAGAAAAGTTGTGTGAAATTAATATGGAGAGTGTGAAGAAATAGGGTAAAGGGAAGATAAATAATTAGGGGTTAAATAGAACAGAAGAAACAGCTGCAGAGGGGAGGCTGAAGTGGGGGCAGGAAGGAGACTGTGTGCTGGAAAGTTAAGCCTCAGCAGGCCAAGGAATGGCTGCAGATATAGAGCAGGACTCTTCCAGGACAGCATTTCCTGTTGACTCAGGGGCTGTGATGAAACCAGTATCAGTTGGGGAATGTGGATTTCTTGAAATATTTCTATACCAGCAATTGCACCACTATTATCATAGAATCCTAGAATGTTTTGGGTTGGGGAGGACTTTAAAGATCATCTAGTTACAAACCCCCTACTCTGGGCAGAGACACCTTCCACTAGACCATAGAATCATAGAATAGTTTGGGTTGGAAGGGATCTTTAAAGGTCATCTAGTTCAATCTCCCTGCGATGAGCAGGGACATCTTCCACTAGATCAGGTTGCTCAGAGACCCGTCCAACCTGACCTTGAATGTTTCCAGCAGTGGGGGATTTACCACCTCTCTGGGCATCCTGTTCCAGTGTCTCACCACCCTCATAGTGAAAAATTTCTTCCTAATATCTAACCTAAATCTACCCTCTTCCTGTTTGAAGCAATTACCACTCATCCTATCACTACATGCCCTTGTAAAAAGTCCTCTCCAACTTTCACATAGGCCCCCTTCAGGTACTGGAATGCCATTACAAGGTCCTTCAGGAGCCTTCTCTTCTCCAGGTTGACAACCCCAACTCTTAGCCTGTGCTCCAGCCCTCTGATCATCTTTGTGGCCCTCCTCTGGACCAACTCCAAAAGAGCCATGTCTTTCCTGTTCTGAGGGCTCCAGAGCCGGATGCAGTACTCCAGGTGGGGTCTCACCAGAGCGGAGTAGAGGGACAGTAACCAAAGGAGGCGAACCACTGGCACTGGCCTTGGGTCACTGACAGATTTGTGCAAAGGAGAACGTGGGATCCTCCACCAGATCCAGGCTGGTAAGCTGTGGGGAACTGCATGCACGGGAGAGCAATGAGAACAATAATGGGAAGGCAAATTTCACCCACAAGAAAAAGTTGTAGGTTAAAATAGTAGATTAGGTTTGTCTGGGCAGATCCCATGCACCTGATCCCAGGGAACCAGGTTTAGCTTTCTAGGCCTTCCACAAGGCTTTATTGATCTCTACTCTGTCACACAATGGCCTTACTGAGAGCTAAGCATAGGTCAATAGGGCTATTTTTATCATGTTAAAATGTTCCAAAAATGTTTAAAAAAGCGTGTAAATCTGGAACTGGATTCCAAGGTGGACAGTTGTGGGATTATTTTTTTTTTTGGTGGAAAATGGCTTCTCAGAGAAAGTGCTCCTTTTGAAGCATTCGTGGCATCTTGGCAAAGGAATAATTCATTCCCTCATAAACACAGTCACTACTCTGAGTGCAACCGGTGTAAATCAGGGTAGTTTGCAGGCTCTGCCTCTGCTGGCATTTCTGACTTGAGCTGAAAGGCAGGGCCATGGCTTTTGCTAGAAAGATCACTGCCAAATTTAAGAGCTTCAGCTCTCATTCAGGTGTTTATTACCAGGCATGAGAGGAGTGCAAAGTGCCATGCAAGCGATCTGAAGAGAACACTGTCAGAGTTTGACTTCTGTCTCTGCCTGTCAGCTCTTTTCTGCCTTTGAAAGCAGTGAGGCTTGTGGCTGTATCTTTGACTGCATCAGCTAAGTCAGAAACAACTTCAGGCTGGTCGTTTCACTGGCTCCATGGGGGCCTGTTGCCTGAAGGTGCTCATCTCCAATGACTCCCACAAGTGGGCATGCACCCCCTCTGTCGTGATATCCAAGGGATTCAGCCTTCATCTCACGGCACAAGTCCCGAGAGCCCAGGAGGCTGTAACAAAAAATGTAAATAAACAGAGTATTACAGACAGAGAAACTAAGTCATCAGGCACAACTCTGGCAAGTCTTGAAAGTCTTACTTCATGTCCACATATTATACAGTATTTATCCACGTGGATTAAGGATAGGACAACGGATGTAACAATATGCTTAGCTCCTAAGGTACTAACAGGTGCCTAAATAACTCTGTGAATTTGGACAAATTGGGGACATGGCATAGTGATCTCTTCAGCACATTTTGGGAAGTGACTGCCTCCTTTCTGGATGCTTAAATCTACATAGTCCCTCCCTGGTGAGGTCCATCGTTCCCCTACTGTAAGCATTACTGGAAACACCCCTATTATTTCTGAACAAAGTCCTGTTAGTCACCACGCCAGGCTGATCTACACCCTATGTGACAGGATCTGACTTTTATAACTTGCATACATGTTATCCCTGCTGTGAGTTGGGATTTTGAATAAAAAACACCCATTTGGAGTTTTTTTGCACTTTAGGCTGGGCTTGGGTGCTGCATATAATGATGCTGGTTTTGCCTATTCCTTTTCCAGTTTTGGTAGTTACAGAGTAAGGTAATCAGCATTCAGCCCTTCACATTTGACTTTTCACTCCACAGATCAACCATTAATTCAAACTTGCATTCACTGTGTCTCATGATACAAGTACCGAGCAAGCTCTTCAGAGCCGGAACAAATCCCTGCCTTACCTAGATATACTGTTCCTAAGGTACCTAAACAAAACATTTTTAAACAAAAGACTTTCCACTGAAAACTCATCCTTTTATTATTTAAAATTGGCATAGTTGACCAATTATGATAGTCTAAATGTAATTCTTTTTATGAGAGACTTGAAATGAAAATTGTAGCCTTTCTGATGTTGGTAAGTTATTGGTTTTATTATTCTTCTATTCCCTCTCAAAAAAAAAAATAGTTAAAAAATCAGTTTTTCTGCATCCTGCAGGGTCACAACAATCTTGGAGTTCTTTACGAAGTACACTTTTTTCTTTTTTTTTTTTTTCCTCCCTTTGCTCTGAGTTTTTGACCAGATTTGATTTTTAGCCTTTCAGCCCAGGGAGTCTCCATTTGCTTTGCTGTGGAAAGGCAACTCTACTTTACACAGTCTCTGCACATGATGTGTCAATCTGTGGGAGCTGAGCTGAGAAGAAACAGTGAACCCCTTTGCTAGTCAGCTTGGGCTCGCATTTCACTTAAACTGCCTGACACGTGCAGACCAGATCACTGTCTTCAGTGGCACACATGAAATGCTGCTGCAAACTGCTCGTGACTCCACTGACTTCTTTTATATTGTTGCAAAACAGGGGTATGTGGCATGAGGGACTACATGTATGGTAATAATGAATAATGGACATAAAAAAAAAAAAAAAGTGAACCTTCTTTGGTCTGTCTTGCTAAATATCTCAATCTTCACCAGAGAAGCCAAGCAAAAGTCTAAATTCTCCCTTCACAAGTCATGTACTGCTGCCAATTGCAATGGTGTTTTTCGACGTGGACAGCCGTTCATTATGAAAGGGCCAAGACTCCTAAACAAGCACTGACCATTGCACAGATGTTGGGTGGGGTTTCCAAAGCCATAATGGGAACCGTGCATCCAAATTCCCTATAGGATGGTGGGATCTGACTTAGAGAATTCCTTAGTCAGCTTTGAAAAACAGATGTAATATTTAAAAATATCCAGTCCTGGCTGACTTTGATGCAGTGGCCTACAAGATACTATCTACCAGCTTCATTGACTTTGCTCTCTAGCCTTTCTGTAGAGTGATTGCACAGAAAGCAGCCAAGATAAACTACTGAGACATTACCTCTTGTAATGCGATAGCAAAATACATAAGCAATAACAACAGTAAGGAAAAAGAGGTCTCCTTAAAACAACAAAATAGCAGCTTTTTTAATGATTCAAAACCTGTGCTGTGAAACATGGCATTTCCACACCCAATCATACAGCCAGCCTCCTAAAAAAGTGAGTATATCATAGAATCATAGAATCATAGAATTGCACAGGCTGGAAGGGACCTCCAAAGGTCATCTAATCCGACCCCCCCACAGTCAGCAGGGACACCCCCAACTAGACCAGGTTGCCTAGGGCCTCATCGAGCCTCACCTTGAATATCTCCAGGGATGGGGCCTCAACCACCTCCCTGGGCAACCTGAGTAAATTTGGCAGGAATTGTGATGCAAAGTGTCTTAATTCTCTTTGACGGCGTATCAGCTCTCAGATGAAGTTCAATGAATTTTAGTCACTACTGGAATTGAAGGGTCTTCCTTGGGCAGCTGGAAAATTAGGAGAGGGAACTCACATCATCATGACCAAAGGCCCTGTGAGAGGACTCACATGTGAAATGGCAAGAATTAGTGACCTCTCAGCTTTGGGCCAGAAAAACTTAATGGAAATAAAAAAAGTTAAAAGCACTGACTATCACACTTCCTATTAACCAAATTCTCTCCCCACCTGAAACTTATATAAAATCCATGCTAGGCGGGTATCTACGTTTCAAAGACCAAATGAGAACCATGTGGAGGATCTTTGCCTTTGTGATAATGTTTATTTTTTTAGCTTCATATGGGGAGGAGCAATGGTCCATAAATCTATAATTACTACTATATAAGCCACTGCTGTGTACTGTAGCTGGAGCAAGTTAGAGAGAATATCAGCCTTTCATATAATACAGAGCATTGTCTGTGATGCTTCTCTGCTGGAAGACTGGGTCGATAAATTTAGCCAAGAGAATTATGTGGTGTCGGTCCCTGCAATAGCAGGAAAACAACCATGATGTTCCAGCTGTATGTGTCAAGTACTTATGAAAACAATTAACGTTCCAGCATTGCCATTTATTCAGTTGTTTTCTTTCCAGCTCTGGATGGTAAAATCTTTCTAATACTCTACCTTTTTTTCTGTTGACTAATATCTCCTGTGCAAAAGAATCACACAAAATGCTGTAGGTTAGAGATTCAAGCCTTAAACCTCCTTATACAGAAAGGTTCTGGTTGCTTGTCTTTCAAAAAGTTCAGATTAAATAACTTAATTGGCATTAAACTTGGTTTGTCTGTGTGTGTGTTCACAGGGAAGTTTCAAAGAATGCTTTCCTTTTAATAAATTATAGTTATTTCCAGCAGGAGGAAGGAAAGCATGGCTCTAGTCAGCCTGCTTCTGTGCATTGTTTCGCTACCAGATCACTGAAGCCTTTGGTATTTCAGCTTAAAGCACAATGACCTAAATCGTCTGAGAATGTATTTTTCTTAGTAGGAATTATATGTGGGAGCAGACTTGGCCTCTTGGTATCACTAAGGCTAAAGTCTCCTGACCTCTGTCAGTCAGGCCACATGTAGGCTTTTCTAATTAAATCTCCTTATTGGATTTGACTGGGCTATTTCTAACTCTTCACATAAGAAAGAGTAGTAAAGTCAAGAAGGTGATCAGATTTACAGCCAAAGACTGGATCACTGCTGCAAAAGTCAGTGCAGATTTCAAAGATGTTTGAGCTCAAGGACCAAGGATGGAAAATGGGTGAGATACAGGATTAGATGAACTCATGGGATCATGAGAGCGTGTTTGACTGCATCAAAATGCATCTTGGCAGAACTGAGTTAAAGAGGTATGGAGAATGAACAGGACTAGCATAAGGGAAGAAGAGGGTGCAGAGAACTGGGAAAGAGTATTTCTTTTTCAGAGGAGGAAACAAACAGTGGGCTACAGAAAACAGCATGAGGGCTTCTAGGAAACTCAGAGGGAGAGAGGATGATCTAAAAAGCAGCATCCAGTGCAAAAGGCTGGGTTTGGGGCGGTCAGTCACTAATGAAATAAAGATGTTTTAACAAAAATTCCGTACTTAAAAAGGCGCTTTTACCAAACTGACAGTCAGGCTGAATACATCAGAAAGGGGTGACCTAAAAGCTGGGTCATACCGACCTACCTACCAAGCCTACCAGATGGCCAAGACTGTAATTAGGAGGCTACAAGGCTAAGCTGCTGAGTTCCTAGCTCAAAATTAAAACCTTTTCTGAAATTCCAGAGACATATCTGGGTTCAAGGTGGAGCTGAATTCTGAGTGGGAAAGATTACGTATTTGGCTTCACTAATATGAGTCAATACTGAAGGCTTTTAAATCTGTCCTCTGTTTACCAGCTCCATGGGCAGTAGATTTATACAGGGGTTTCTGTGTACAATACTTACTTCTCAAAGATATTTAATTTTGTATGTTATATTTTATGCTTTGTGATACTATGATGCAGAAGACAGTATGTTCACAGTATTATGAAAGGAACCCTGCTGAGAAGAGCATTTCCTGTTGGAGTTATTGAAATTGTTGGAGGTGTTTGTTTTTTCTTATGATTTGATTCTTTGGAAGCCAATTGTGTTTAATTGCTTTTTGGGAAGCTGGCCTGTTTGGAATGACACTACCAAAGTTTGTATACACAACAGGGAACAAAATATTTATTTGCATTTCTTTCAGTGTATATTCCTCTACATAAAATAATAATAAAAAGCATATGTTTATAGTTTACTAGGATTTAAATTATTTATTACATTCAGCATTCCAATGTTCATTGTAATAGCCTTTTTATGTCTCTTTAACAGGAGCAATGGGATATTGGGTTGATTCATCAAAACTTTTAGTCTCATGGTCCATTTTCCCTCAAAGTGATTATTTGACTCAGAGTAATAATAGAGCCTGTCGTTTGGCTATACCAAGCCTTTCAGCACAAATAGTACCCCATTTAAGGTCAGTATTTCATGGGGATTTGCCTGATGTTCTGGTGTTCTGGAGAATTTGATTTTTTGGAAGAGTACAGTGCAGAAAAAAAGAACGTTAGCTGAGAGAGGATGCTTCAGTGTTGGGATTGAAAGATAGGAGGACCAGAGAGCAAAATGACTTAAAATACTTTTAGATGAGCTATAATGTATTTTTTTACTGGATGAAGAAGACCTTTTTCACATTTCCTGAAAATGTGTATATATATATATATATATATACACACACACACATATGTACATGCATACATATATATTATAATAATAAAAATTCACAGAACCATTAGGGTCAAGCTAAGGAGGACAAGGATGCTGCTATTGCAGAAATTTGGTTACAGAACTAGAGAAACTCACATTTCTTTAAGCCAACTCACTGTAAAATTAATATGAAATACGCTATCTCAGCTTTGGGTCTTCCCAGGGCTGGAGATATCACAGTCTGTCTGCATATGAGGACACGTGTAAAATCATACCCGTTATTAAAATAAGAGGTTTTGGCAGGGTGCATTAAGTTTTATAGAGAATTTATTAGACATCGATTTCCAGGAGCAATCTCCAAAGAGGAAAAACTAAACCCAGTCTTGGCCAAGGAATCATCACTGCTTCATCTCTAGTTACTGCAAAGAGAGTATCCTCTATGAGCTATATGGTTAAGATCCAGGTTTTTTAAAAAGTTCTTAAATCTTTTTTGTTGTTGTTGTTTTTTTCAATACTAGTTAGCTAGCATAGGTAAAGATAATGATAGAAAACACAGTTTGGTTTCTCTGTCTTTACTTTTTTATATTTAATCAGTTAACAAGCTTCTTGATTCTTCTGTTATTTTTATTGTTTATTGAACAGGATGTAAGTATAAGAACCATGAGCATTACACAATGTTTCTTCTGGTAAAATCTTTGGAAACCTGGATACATGGCAGACAGCAGTAACTGCTCATGCACTGGCAAGGGTCCCAAGCAACAGACAAAACTTTATGAGTTGTTTTATTAAATCATTTCAACACTGCTCGAGAAATTTGGGTCCTACTGAAATCAATGGAAATTTTGCTATTAGTTTCAGGGCAGCCTTGATTTTGCTTCTTGTTCTCAAGTTTCATGAATATCTGTGTGATTTACTGTAAATTGAAGATTATCTGTTACTAAATGATGAATTAACCTAAGCCAGACTACCTTCAGAACCATTAAAGATACCCTATGATGCACTTTTCCTTGCACTTCCAAAACTATTCTGTATCTCACCTTCTCCTTACAAAAGATAAAGGACAACATATTCTAAGCTTCAATTAACATATGCTTTGTATTATCTCTGTTGTGTGTTGTGCTTTACTCAAACGGTTTTATACCATTTATACCATGGTTTTTATCTTTTCACAGATGATCATGAGCTGAATATACCTTGTTCATATGCCTGACTTCATGTGATCGCACTCAATGCACACTTTTGATTCCCTTCTCACATCGTTCTTCCTGGATCCAACCCTTCCCCATTTTGAAGCTTTTTCTTTTACTCCAGAATGCCAAACCAGGCTCCCAATCCTATCAGCAGCTTGTGATAAGTCAGTTATGGCATCTAGCAAATGTGAGCCTCATCAGCTGAACAACTTCTTAGAGTTTCAATGTACATAATTTTCTGGCTGGTGGTACTACAATATGTTGGCATTTGGGTAGTTGCAAGAAAAAAAGTCCAAGTACTTTTGTTTTGGTTTTGCGGTTTTTATTGATACTTCATTTTTCAAATTACAGTTTTTCTTAACCTAAAAATAAAAGCTGTAGGGTCTATTTTGTGCCATATTCAAGAATCTTCTTGAAAAACTACTTTCTTGAAAGGTCTACTTTACTTGTTCAGAAAGTTAACTAAAGGAAGCAGCTTGTTCACATGTTGTGACACAGTTGCATGCATGTACAACTGTGTGACAAACCCATCCAATAGCACTGATTTTCTATCTGCTGTAAGACACCTTGTCTCCAAGTGGCTGGCTCTCCTGGGAGGTAAGTCCTTCACTGGGAGCTTCACTAGGGAAGTTTTCTGCAGATGGCTCTTCATTACTTGTACTTCCTGAAAAGACAATATAATTAAGATTACAATATGTCATATCTTTGATGCAGCAAGCTAGAAGTTACACACTTTGTCAATGACACTTAAGAGCCTTTTTATGCAGCTATAAATGTTCAGGAAGCTATTTTTCTCAGTTTGCAGTCCATTTCCAAAATGCTTTAGGCTAATGGCAGATCACCTAATGGTAATTAAGTATCATGCTTCCAGCATACTTCAAATAACTGCCACTGGAATGTATAATAGCTTGCACTCCACTTGTGCAAGACTTGTTCTCCTTTATTATTGTCTCCTGATGCTTACCTGCCAGGCAGGAACTGTGGGGAACATTAGGGTTTTTTTGTCTGTCTGGAATACATAAAGCCCCAAGCACCTGCCTTCGATACATCTCTTCTTTTTTATTCTTTACCTTCTGTGATTTCAGTCTTTCACTCTATTCCAGTAGTGCAGTTGCCTCAACAACACCAAGAAAGTGTACTGATGGTGTTTATTTAATGTGTCCTAGCCAGAGTGCTCCCATTGCTGCACAGATGTCCCTCATGCTAAAGGAATCTGTTTTCTAGTGGAGATTTCCAAAAAGAAGGTGTGAACAGAACGGGTAAAAGATGAATGCTAACCACAACATTCCTGATTCTGTCTTGATTCAAGTCTGTACTATGAACACTGTTGCTTTATTTGGACTCTTGTGTGGCTACACGTGGTGTCTCAGAGCTAATGGAGAAGGCTTCAGCTTTTCTAGCCATGGAATTCTGTACAGGTGAGGTCCCATTTGGCTAACTTAGACATGTACAGTATGCCTAAATGCCCAAATTTAGGCTCACAAGTTAGGCAGACAAGATTTCACTTTGGAGACACTGCATGTATCTCCTTCTCCCATGTTGCAACACTGCCTATGGAGGCACTTATTTTAGGAGGACTGGTTCTGTTTAGATACCAGTTAGATGAGAGGGAGATGTAGACTGGATCCAAGTCCACCTGTTTGGAATGCAGTGAGAGGATTTTTAATAAAGGGATTCACTGTTAAGCAGCACATTCCACCACACTATGCAAGGGGAATTTTAGCATTCAGACATACTGTCTGAATATGCATAAACATTCTGGAGCTGAATTTCAAGTTGTTAACACATTCCCTGGAAAAAGCCATCCACAGCTTTTTTTCCACAATGGCCACTTTTCTTGTTTCTCGTTTTGGTGTTTCCCATGGAAACCATCATGATTCAGAATATAAAGCATGTCTTTGAAATACAACCATGAGAACTCCCTTTACTAAATCCAAACATTTTCAAGCACCATCACTTTCATAATTCCCCAGGTAAACTGCCGTCCAAAATGCCAACTTTACAAACTAGTTTCAAACAAAACTTCAACAGATTTATAGATCATCTGCAATGAAACAGATTCAAACTTTCCTCCATAATTTGTAAAGGCATTTCCAGTAAATACCATGAAGAATCATTGCATTTATGACATTACTTTTGTTAAACAATCTTCAATTATGACAGCATACATTTTAATTATATGCCAGGAACAAATTATACATTCTTTCATTAAATATTGCAGTTTGATCACAAAATGAAACACCTACTTCAACCTGGACAATATTTTTACTAAATGGAAATAAAATTACAGGTAACAGTTAAGCTGGATATATACACAACAGCTTCTAGATCCAGCATTAAATAACCTAAAAGACATGTAACTTCAGCTGTATAAGAGGTTCTAAATATGAAAGGTTTTATTCCAGAAAATGAAATGTATACGTTTAGGAGTAACTCAGTGTTCTGTTGGACTGAGACCTAAAGCCTGAGCTTTGAGCTTACAGCTATGCTTAATATGACATTTCTAAGTCAAGATATTTCACACGGAATAAAGAAATGATGAAGAAAAAAAATTGAAAATCCAGTTGCAGTTAGATTTTATGATCTCTGGTTTGTCCAGTTGTTCTCTATTTTACTGAAATACATTAACTTTTTTTTTGCTCATGGATCACAGATGATATACAAAGCTGGAAAGATATTGATTTGAAGGAAGAGGTGAGACGGAAAAAGCAGGATTCATCACATTTGGTTGAGATTGCATCAGTATAGACCCTCCACCATCCACTTGAATGTGAAAACTGGATTGTTTCATTGGCAATGCCTCTTGCTGCCACACTTGTGAACTCCTTCTACTTGGCATGAGGCAACAAATTGCAACCCAGAACAACCGAGACTCAACAGTCAGAACAAACAGTGTATCATATGATCCAAAAACACTGTCATGAAGATCTATAATTATTGAAAGGCAGGAAACTGCTCTTTTTTCCACAAAATATGTGTTAGATTGGATGACACAGTAGCTGACTGGCAAATAGCTTCCCCTCAGAATGGAGTGCAAAGTACATCACCCCAAAATGGTTTGCAGCATTGCTTTCTCAAATCTAGCATCCAACATTACACCAGGTTCCCATATGACAGCCTGGCAACACTCCAGGAATGGAGTCTGGAGCTGTCAGGTAACAGCAGAGGTGCAGTGCTTCAGCTCTAAAGTGAGGTACAGCAAGTTGCTTCTGGTGTAAGGAGGTACACCAACCAAGCATCAACATGATGCTTAGGGACTTAAAAAAAAAACCCTTTTCACTGAACACATTCTACAGTTTCACTTGTCCACTCCTGCAGAGTGTAATTTTTGGGACCAATGCAAGTGACAAACTTGTACTGATGGTATGATACTGTTTTGGCATGAATTTGTCACAACCTGCTCTCAGAAAGAAATTTAAGGTGTTGAGCTAACAGCATCTGAAGTTCTTAGAGCCCTTCTAGCTGAACTGATGAATATTTTGAAACTTTTTTCACAAAGAGGTGGGTTTACATTGTCATCAAGATACCCTCAACACAAGTATCTGTGAGTAACCATTCCATGCTGAGGTCTGGAGCAGAAATGGGTTTGATTTGATGCCTATTTAAGTATAAGTCAAAAGAGAAGTTTCAGTATTCAAGGGTTGGGATAAGATTAAAGATGACTATCAAAGCAAAGCAACAAGGCAAGGTTACTACGAGATAGAATTTAGTAAAGTCGACTGTGTAGCTGCATTACCATGGTGCTGAGGCCAAGCAAATGTTGGCTTGAAGAGCAGGCAGGGTGTACTCACTTCTGCTTGAAGAATAACATGTTGACATGTACTTTTTAAACCTTCTCCTTGACAATTTATACTCCATAAATCTCACATTGTGTGGCTTGTTTTCAAAAATTTGACTCATCTTTGTGAACTCTTTTTGAGTGTTTTTCTCTCCCTCTCTAAATCTTTATGTTTGACATTCAAGTACGTTTAACATTCTACTCCTCTCTCGCGAGATCCCAACTGGAGTACTCTGTCCAGCTCTGGAGCCCTCAGGACAGGAAAGACATGGACCTGTTGGAGTGGGTCCAAAGGAGGGCCACAAAAATGATGAGAGGGCTGGAGCACTTTTCCTATGAGGAAAGGCTGAGAGAGTTATGTTTGTTCAGCCTAGAGAAGAGAAGGCTCCAGAAAGCCCTTATAGCAGGCTTTCATTACCTAAAGGAGGCCTACAGGAAGTATGGGAAGGGACTCTTTATCAGGCAGTGTAGCAACAGACGAGGGCTAATGGTTTCAAACTGGATGAGGGTTTAGGTTAGATATCAGGAAGAAATTATTTAATGTAAGGGTGGAGAGGCACTGGAACCAGTTGCACAGAGAAGTTGTGGATGTCCCATCCCTGGAAGTGTTCAAGGCCAGGCTAGATGGGGCTTTTAGCACCCTGGTCTAGTGGAAGGTGGCTCTGCCCAGAGAAGGGACATTGGAACTTGATGATCTTTAAGGTCCTTTCCAACTCAAACCATTTTGTGATTCTGTGAGTCTATTTGGTTTTGGCCACTGTCAAGGGCAGGGTATTGAGCTAGGCAGACCATTGGACTGACCCATACACAAATATGGTTGTGTTCTTATGCCAGTTTGGATGGTTTTAAACCTTCTTCATCTCAAAACCAGTCTGTCTCCTGGTCGATATTTTCCCACCTTTTAGGGGGATTTTCGGGAAGTGCTGGGAACGGCCTCTGTCCGTGGTGCTCGGTCAACAAGAGCTGTGACTCCAACTCAGTCTGGCATTACACAGTCATGATGCTGAGAGATGAAGTCCTAAAATATCTATAAGCTATGCCCAGGACTGTTTAAACATCAGAATCAACTTTTTCAAATTGGGAATATCTTGGCCAGCAGAAAGCCATCAGAAAGATCAAAATAACCCCTCTGAACTTGAGGGGTTGAGGGATACCAGGAAACTGATGAAAAGGCCTTGAGCAAAATCCTCAGTCCATTTTTGAAAAAAAAGACCATGACTAACAATTCTGGCTGTCTTTTGAACATGAGAATTGATGCTTTGTGTTTATAGCAGAGCCACCAACTTGGTGACTCTGAAACATTGTAGTTTTGTGTCACTCATACATCAGTCTCAGTCCATCTGAGATGATCTGTCAGGCGTAAATAGCCTGGGTGGCTTCATGCCTTGGAGAGTACATTTTGTTCCCAGAAGTGCAACTGCCCCCAAAGCAGAGGGTCTGGACCGTGTTCACTGTGAAGATGAGTCCTTAGGACATAAAAAACACCTGTAAGCTTGCAGGCCTCCAAGAATAATTCAAAACATCTCTGCCTGCCAAAAAGGGATAGTTTTGTTTGCTTTTCTTGAGGCTATCCAAATCTATTTACAAGATACACAGATATGAAGGGAAGTTTATTTACCAGAATAAATTGAGTGTTCAGGACATAGCAGCAGATTGAAATCTCCTCAGAGTTGGTCTTAGTGTCCTAAGCAGTAAGAAAAAATTGAAGGAATCTCACAGCTGCATTGAAATTTATAGAGACAAAGGAGAAAAAATACAAGGGGCATAAGCAGCACAGCTATAAAAAAATCAAAGAAACTTATCTAGTTTGAAGTCAAAGCATGCAGGATCCATAATAAGATATATCTACAGTCTCAGTTACAACTTTACAGCGGATAGAAGTTACTGTGTTCCTCCTAAGTCACATTAATCTCAACATTCTCAAGTTAGGAGCTTCCAGTAGACAAAACAGGCCCATATAGCTAGTCTTCCACGTTAGTCAAAGTCTATATTATGACTGCAAATAGAGAGCAAGCTATTAAAATATATAACTTCATCATATCTTGTGTCATCATTGCAGGAAGATTTCTCTATCTCTAACTCCAGAAAAATGAAACTTTATTACACACTATCTGCTATAAAATAAATTTGTTCAGTGTTGCATCCTTTCAGTCTCAAGAGAGCCTTAATTATACGCACAATGGAAAATGCAAGATGTGTATTCTATGAAAACTAATTTTCTACACTAACACAACAGGACTACAGTCAGAGGAAAACAGTAAATGGAGAATTTAGGTTTTATTTAATCACAAGAAACAGTTTGCTCACCTGTGGATGCTTTCAGTCTTCTGATATAATCAGACCAGAAAGAACAGTCCGCTTTTTTCAATCCTTTAAGAGTCGGTAAGGAAACAGTGAACTCCTTGTAGTTATCACCATCATCCCTTGGCAGATACATAGGCCAGGGGGGCATCATCCCTGACATTCTTCTTGAGAAACTATGAGGGTAGTTTGGATTTCTAAGGGAATGGGAGAAATTACCATTAGAAAACAATGACATGAACCGTAAAATGCAAAATGAGATCATGTAGGTCAAGGAAATGTGTATCCAGTCCCTCTCACCAGAAGGGTTCAAATTCAGTCCAGACTGGTGAATCATTCATGGTGTCTCACCTGACTGTAACTTGTTAGTCTGGTTCACTTCCTAAGGAAAAGGTCTACAGAACCTGTATAGGCACAGGCTTATGAACACCATCAACAGCCCTTGGTCACAAAGTGACCCAAAGTACTCTAAAAAGCAGGTAAAGTCACAGTTCCCACACTAGATTTCCAAAGATACTCCTCATTCTCAAGCATGGCCACAGACAGTAAAGCTGAGGGTTATTTGTGGAGTAGTTCATAAAAGTTCACTGGGTCTTCATGTGCTTTCCCTTTTCTTCTAGGAATAAGAGAACTCTTAGCCAAGAGACTTCAAATTGGGGTTCTAGAACTAACCTCTGGAAACGACACCAAGGCCTTTGTAGTGACCATATATTAAAGTAGAATTTGCAGCTGCTTCATGGAGATAAAATTCCTATTACTTCTAGCTAAGTGCCATACTACAGATCTTTGGTATCTGCTTGACAACTTGGCCATGAGTTTCCAACAGGGTTGACCAAAGGCCTCTCTGTACAAATACAAATTGCTAGAGGACATGGGGGCTACTTGAGAGCAGGATCTGGACTACATTCCCTCTACTCTTTGCCCCCTCCCTAGTCATAGGAATTCTTAAACATCACATACTTACCCAGAGTTTACAAAATTGGAGATATACTGCATAATTTGCAAGGAAAGGCTTTTTTCTTCCACAGTAAATTGTTCTTCATACTTCGGGTAGAACGGCAGTCCAAAAGCATACTGAACATCCAGTAAGAGCTCCTGACCTGAACTAAAAAAAATATTTATATAAAGATAACTAAAAACATCGTTTATTTATTTAGGAGAGAAAGGGATCTAATTTAATTTAGAGAATAAAGCAAAGTTTTAATAATTAATGACCATTAACTAGAGTGTGGTGAGCTGTGGGACTTCTTCAAATCAGAACATAAAAGAAGAGCAAGTAATAACATGGAGAATTTGCCACTAAGTTAATGCAGGGTCTTTAACATTTGTTACAAGAGGAAATTGTGGAAGACAGCAGGGCACATTTTCTATATTAACTGGGCATATAAGAGAAAGTGATACCGGGAGAATCCACTTGGCTATACCAGAAATGATTCTTATGTTTTGTACAGATTTTCACTAAAATTAAATTCAGAAAGTGGAAGCAAGTGGTGACATGGAATCTGGCAGCCATGAAGGAAGGTTAATTATGGTTTATTTCAGAGACTTGGAATAAATCCTGGCCCTTCTTAACAGCAATTGGAGTTTTTCCATTGACTTCTTTGGGGCCAGGATTCTGCCCCAAATCTTTGGATAAGGAAAGATGTAATAGGAGATGTTTATGAAGATTTCGCTTAGACATAGTTTTAATCTAATTTCTCTGCTGGCTGGGTGGGTTTGGTTCATACAGTCTATTCTCCCCAAGTTTTATAAGGCAGTCAAGTCAAAACAACTTGATACAATCACCTAGATCAGATTTAAGAAAGAACAATTGCTGTTTCATTCCATGTAATAATTAACACATATAATAAGGACTATTTCAACAATTCAGAGACAGGACTGGTCAGGCAAGACAACAACACTCATAGGACCTAGTATCAAAGGTTACAGAACTCAAGATATTCAAGTCCTGCAGAAAAACAGTGGCCAACTTTTACTAATAAAATTATAACTAAACTATGCTCAACACATAACTTTGAACCACAGCTCAGGAGACATTTCTGGTAGGGTCCAATTGTGTTTTCTGTATCCCATATTTAGACAAAGGTCTTATTGACTTGGTTAAATGCTGCATGAAGGCAGACAGCATCAGGGGACCTGGGAGAAGGAACAGATGTCTAAGAGGCAGGAATAAACAAATCCCAGATTCAGTCAGCAAGATTTCATCTGCAGTGGCTGCAGAGGTTGTTGTCAAAAGGTGGCACAATTGAAACTATTTTACCCTCGGACATGAAATGCAGCAGCATTGATATGACCCTGATACTGCCTCTAAGGAACAAGGCTTGTAGTTCAAACCATTATGGACAGGTGGGCAGAAATCAAGATGACTCCTTTACATTTTTTGACTGGTGGCACCAAAGCCTCTATTTTGAAAAACAAACACACAACCCTCTAAATGAAATACATCTTTGGTTGTATTTTCCTTAGTCTTATCATAATACCTCAGTAATACTTTGCATCTGGAAAGTGAATTATTCACAGATTATTCACCAAAAAAATGTAGAACTGAAACAAGATTAAAGCATATTTTTCTTCCCCAAATGTTTATAGAAGGATTAAGCAAGATCATAGTTTAATAATTTTGCTTTAAAAATAATTTGCTTGGCCCAGTATATTACAGCAACATTAGTGTCAGTATTGTAGCAAAGGTACTATATACTTAAAGGAGCTATTTTCTTTTTGATAGATTCTCTTTTGAATAGAATAGAGGACATGAAATTAGTTGAGATGGAATGAAGGGACAAATGTACCCACTTAGGGAAGCATTGCAGACATGAACTTAGCTCTAAATCTGAAACAAGTGAGCTGGGACTGAGGGTTTCTCCCAAAATGAGACTGTGCTCAGACCTCATGTTTCTGGAGGTGAAATCTGTTAAGGCTACAGCTCAGACTACAATTCAGGAAACTCCTAAACAGAGATCTTATTAGGACTGAAATTATTCCTACAACTGTAATGGGTTTGATAGAGAGACATAAAGTGATACAAAACTCTACAATTTCATGCATTGCTTTCAATGTTTCTGGTTGGTGCTACCACACCCTGGCCAGTGAGTACCAATAATACAGAGGACAAGAAAGAAAACAGAAAGTGAAGAGGGGAAAGAAGCACATATGTACATGCACAGAACAGCAGCAGAGACAACTGTGAAACATCTAGATGGCAGATAGATGGAAAATACGAGGGGAACATCTCTGTCTCCTCCCTCACACTCTGATCATCATCCCTTACTGCCACTGGGAGTGCAAAATGGCCAGAATTACCCAAACAAGGATTTTGGAGTCTTGCAGGAGCTCTGAGCACTCTCAAGGTAGCAGCAGGCAATAACACTGTTTTCACTGGAAGAAAAGCAGAGTGAGAGAAAGAGAGGAGTGACAGATAAGCAAAGAGCAGCTTTGCTGTTGTGCACTTCCAGGTCTACAGGGAATTTTTTATTTCCTGAGCTGCCCCAAACTGCACCTGGAACCCTCAGGTACTGTATAAGTGATTGAACAGCATCAAATCTAAGTGGGGAAATGTAAAGACTAGCAACTAGTGAACTTCAGAGGGCAATCTGATAAAAAAGAGGACTGCAGAGACCATGGCAAAAGGGATTTTTAAAGTGTTTTTTAGAAAGACAAACTAATAGCAGCTAACTTCCTCTTTTCAAGGGGAAGTCCCTTTTCAAGGATCAGATCTGTTATTTTAAAAAATAACAGTTATGTGGAAGCTTTGCTTTCATAATTTTCATGGGACTAGTACTTCATGCAAAGGTATCACTTCAGATCTTCTGTGTATACTTTTTCTTTTTAAGATGTCAACATTTTTAGAAACTTGTTCAAAGCCCTTATGTGCCAGTATGACAGACTGGTAAATTGAGCCAGGGGGAGGCCAGGAGCCAGACCCTACCACTTTGTTCACACTAAAATGAGCTCTCCTTGGAGAATTATTACTCCACTTCAGAAGGAGGCACTACTGGAGTTCAGCTATCCAGTCTGCAGAAAAACAGGTGGTAAAATCAGAAACTCTGTGACTTTCATAGCCAACGATTTAACAGCAGACTCTGAAATATCACTTGCTGGGAATTTTCATTATACAGTGCCAATCCATTTAATTGGGAAGGTATTGGTTCTGAGAAAATTTTCCTTAAGCCTGAGATGGAGTTTCCATTTAAATGTTTCCAAGTAAGAAAGAGAGACGGGGATTTCTTAGCCATCAGATACTCCATTGCCCTCTCTATAGGACTGTGGCTAATTTCACATATAAAGAACAGCTTCAAGAAAGAAGAGTAAAAGATGAGAAGATCAGAATTCAGAACAAAAATACCCGGGTTCTGGTTGATTTGGTTCAAAGCCTTGTTCCAAATCAAACAGAGTATAGATGTAAACCCGGATTTCCAACAGTTGAAGTCAATATCTTAACCACAAGCTTTTGGAACAGTAAAAGAAATCAAAAAGAAAACAAAAAAGAACCTAACCCAACAAAAATCAAAACCCAACACCCTCTCAACCCAAAAATTCTCAAAAAATTTGTTTGCAAAATGAGATTGTCATTAGTGGCCATCCATAATCATGGCAGTCAGAACAGAAGAATATGATCTGGCAGACCACCGTGCTATTCTACATTACGACTGAATGCACAACTTAAGAGCTGGGGCTGCAGAGACCTCACACTGTGATCCATTGTAAATTACGACATATATCTTATTTTGAACTTTGTCCTTGTTCTAGATCTGGCTAATTATTTCATGCTGGAAACTCATTTGGATGATTAATGACTGACTATGGCCTAACAGTTCTATTTTTTTTTCTTCATTTAAAAATAGTCCTTACTCTTCTAATGTAACAATTTCAGCTAATCTCAAGGCATTTTGAGTCTCAGTTTCTATTCTTAGCTGGCTTAATGCAGTTTTTGGTTCTTTTTCAGAACTCAACACACAGATAGAAGCCAATGTAAATTAACTCAAAATTCAAATGACATCCTATACAGTACCAAAATACCAAACTTCCCACTGCTATCCAATCGTTTGAATTTTTAAATAACAAGATAAACATAACTCTAGCTAGAGTCCAGCCAAAGTTACCAGTAAATTACTCAGGATGAAAAAGAAAGTTGAAGTAGAATCAGTTGGTCATTAGTGAACATACCAAAGGGATATTTATTTATCAATCTTTTAATCTGTATTAACAAATAATGACAGATATTTTAGTCCTCATAAAGCACAGATAATTATTAACAGAGTACTTTTCTAACATACATGGTCTAGAACAAGAAACTAATGCGTGTCCATGAGTTTCCTTTTTGTGTTTTAGAATTTTTTACTGATAATTAGGCATGAGCTCCAACACAAATAGAAATTTAAACCTGCTGAAGAACTTGACACCACCACCCAAATAGTATGTGGGAGGAATTTAATTGACATTTTCACTCCAAAATTCATTCTAGCTTAATTAATGCAAACAATTTTAACCCTGTTTGTTTTCAAAAAATAGATTTTAAATTAACTTCTACAAGAAGTATTGGAAATACTAAATGTGGTTTCTTGCACATATCTACACTAATTCTACATCATATTAATACTAACAGATTTGCAGAGTGGGACCAAATATCTGAAGCTTTTAACAGGCACCATCTCATCCATGTCATGGGAGATGAGCAGCCTACCATAATTGCACTTTGCCTGGACCGAAACGTTCATTTTTATGATAAACAAAAAAGAATAATAAAAAAAAAATATAACAACACATCTCAGAAAAGGTAACAGTACATGATTGCAGAGAGAAATAAAATAATCAAAGGAGAGCTGGATATTTATAGAAATTTAATGAACCAATATAAGGCCTGGTGTGACCTCTGTAGTTCTAGGGATGCATTTGGCTGATTGTGTCTCCTCACATTAGAAAGTCTTGCCAAAGAAATGGGGCAAAGCATGTGAAAAACAGACGAACATTTTTTTTTCTGTCTTCTTTTCAGGAAAATTAGGCCATATGGAAAAAGCTTAACTCCTAACGTGATTAAACTGCCAAGTTTATCCACCTTTGTACCAAAACCCCCTATAGATACATGTGACTTGCAAAAGTACCCTGGAGTTTGCTGTGTCTTTTCCATTTGGATTACTCCCAATACACGCAATGTTCTACTTTGCATTATAGCTGTGCCAATTGAAGAAAATAAAACTGAAGTAGCAGATAATAAATTCAAGAACCTGAAAGCTCACATTAATTGAAAAAAAACCCCAAATATAGATCTCAATGCAGAAAGAAGGCACTTCTATCATCTTCTCAGAACTCAGATTACAGAGTTTTGTTTGGGAATTACTGTATGAAAGGTCTAGTAATAGGCATATTGACACCTGAGTGCATCGTTGGGGGACAGCAATTCATGCATTTGTTCAATGTGCCTACCCCTGAGCTGAATGAATGGATGAATTTCCTTAAAAAGGTGATGTGTCCACTCGAAGACACCACAGCATCAAGGAAGGTCTCTCTAGATATGTGCGCTTTGTGTTTATCTTCTAAACTACATTTTTTGGGAGCAGCCTGCTCCAGTGCAGTACATGCAGTTCCCACAAAATTGCTTTGTACTTTTCTGAGTCTTATAGCTGAATTTTGATTTGCTTAAAGCTGATTTTTGTCTTTTCTGAGCTTGGTACTTTGCCTTTGCATGTTTATGGCTAATTTCCAAGATCTGAAAAATCTACTGAATGATAAAGGCCCCTAATCCACTCCGTGGGAAGAGAAAACAAATTGCCTAGACCTCAAGCCTTTAGCAACACAGAAACTGTCTAAAGACTTGAGAGTGGCATGATGTGGTTGATTCAGTGGGAGAGTGTTTTCATAGCTGCATCTGGCAAAACGCAATGGATAAGGCCAGAAGGATGAAAGGTAATTTCAACAAGAGTGAAACAACAACTTTTAGGAGATGATTGGGAGTGCAACCTTACAGAGAAAAATGACAAGTTGTTGATGCAGCAAATATATGTAGCTACCAAAGGTGATTGTGGTGTCTGCTCAGCTATGGAGGCAACTTGCATTATACCACCTTATCAGGACCTTAACTGCCCTCTGTGTTTAGATGAGTTTCTTTGAAGCCCAGAGACATAAATTTCTGTTTGCCTCCACAGCACCCAGTTCACACTGTGGGCCCCCAACCTATGGGGTGTTGGTACTCATGGACTAACAGCTACAGTCACAGTGAGAGCCTCTAGTGGAAAACAAGTGGTGGACAGATTAAAGGACAGGGATATGATTATTACAAAATCAAAAGAGTAGAAAAATCTCCTTTAATTAAAGGGATATTAAGAACAATCAGAATTAGCACAGCACATATAATAAATAAAAAATGAAAATATTTCACATAGCTGAATGGGTTTATACATAAACATTTGGGGTTTTTTTATCTTGTCTTCTGTTACCAGAATCATAAAAAGTGTCACCAAAATCCAGCCAACTATGTGAGCATTGGCACGGAGCAGTCTTTTAACAGCTCACACCAACATACACAAGAGTGCATAGTCAGGAGGTAAAAACAGCCCCAACTAAAATGACTCAAAACAGGCAGCAGCTCATTAATCTTGGATGAATCCATCCAGTGCACAACAGTTAACAAAAGCTTTTGTGAGAATTATTGCGGTAATGTTAATGACTACAAGATAGAGCCTCATTAAGTCTCAGTTTCAGCCCCTTCAATGACAATAATGATGCTTTGCCATCCTGCTGCAGCTGATGATCTGCCTCCTCAGTGAACAGAGCGATGATTTTTATGCATCATCTTTAAGGCAGCACATTTGGCACCACAGTGTGACTTGGGAGCTATGCTGGTGTGGCAAGCAGTGCTTCTTCCTATAATATGCAAATATCACCCAGAAAACTCTTGAAGGGTTAACCAGGCAAAACTTTGTGCAGTTAATAATATTATCATTAATAATATTATTCTTGAAAAAACATAATCCTCCTATCGCATATTTCTTTACTGTAACTAAAGCTGTACTCCAGCCCTCCCCACTAATCCCAGGCAATGCTGAGCCGTCACATTCCTCCCGCATTGTTTAGAATAAATGTTTACTCCAAGGCCTAAGTGTTCTCAAAAAGAGAGTGAGAAAATGGCATCTGAGTTATGTATATATTCTTCCCACAGATCATTAAGCAGGAGTTGGCTATGCATCCTGCTCCTTACTCAAATGGGAACTGAAGACTAAAGCAGACACGGTGTCACGCCAAGCTCAGGAGAATGCAAACACGTGGAAAGAGATATTAGTTTGGTCTCTGCAAGGTCCATTCATCTATATGAAAACTGTCAGTTCATGGGTTTATGTGATTTTCCACATATCATAACCATCAGTTTAGCATAGCCTTTTTAACCCTACCCCTGTATCTCTGCATGCTGGAATGTGTGTATGTGTATACATTTTGGAAATATCCAGTTGTGAGAAACTTTTGCTAATTGACTTGTACTGTAAAAATTCCTCTCTGTTTAACAACTTTCTGTCTATTTTACATCATTGCAATTGGGCCTGTCTTTACTGGCTGACTCCTTTGTCCCTTTTGTTTATCTTGCTGTGAGTTATTAAGGGACTTCTCCACGTGAAACAAGAGGAAATACCAGTACTTTTTCATCTCTGCATTTTAACTCTCTGTTCTGTTACACATTTTGGGAGACACACATAAAGTAGGAGAGACATGACAGAGTTGAAACTGGAGTTTGTGTTGCTATGCCTTATCTTAATTAGTGAATAGCCATTTCCCCAGCCACAATATTTTATCTAAGATTAAATAGTCTTCCATTGTTGCAGTTATCTGAACACAATAATATTTTAATGTTATTTTTTCCAATACCTCTGTGAGGTAGCTATTAGTAGTTATTATAGATAATACACAATTATATTATCATCATCATCTTTATGATACATATAACAAACAAAAAGAGAGAAAGGTTGATATCCTGTGCAAACTAACATCTTAGGAACAATTTTGACAGCAAAGACCAAAAAATCATTATTTTATCTCTTATGTTACCCTACAGACATAATATTATAGAAGTTGCCATTTACACAAGCGGAGGTATGTACCTCAGCAAACCCTGATGTGATTCACTATCAAACGGGCTAAGAAATTGCTTTTCTGTCAAATGCCTACAAGTGATTGGGAATATCTAATGAGGTGTTCTTCCAGCTACAATGCACCGAGGGGGACGTGATCCTATATGTGTACTCACAGACTATCCCATACATGACTACTACTTGCAAAACATACCATCAGATGTTACATTCATTAAGACAAAGAAATGGCTGTAACAGGATTCTTCTATTCAGGAATTTAATAGCTGAAGTGTTTTCAGGGTCCCAGATTGTCACTTCTGCTGAGCAAATTCAAACCCACACATCCTACCTTCCAGCTCAAGCTGTCGGTTACTCAGCAGAGTATCTGCCTTTGCTGCTCCTCCTAAGAAGAGTCACAATTTTGAAAGAAGAACTTGAGAACTGGCAGGACTCATTACTCTAGTGGTTAGGAAAGTCCCTTGGGAGTTGGTGACTTGGTTGCCAGATCTTTCCCCAAGATTAATTTATGTATTCTACTTGAAGACTCTTTCCTGTACATCAAGTTAGATATTTTAACCCAGCAGGGCAAATCACCAATAATATTTCCAAACACAGCATTTTTCTGTTTTCAGATTACTGATGGTTTCCCAAAGTTTTTAGCAGTTAAGGCCACTCTCTCATGCGAAGCTCTTACCCTTGACAGCATCACATCATTGGCATGCAGTGAGGTTGTAGGACAGCCTGCAGTGCACATATACTAGATGGAGGGGGAAAAGCTGTAGGGAGGTTGAAGGAGGGAGGCCACATGGCAAAAATGGGATGGAGAATAAGAAAGGATTCACTCAGGAATCAAGGACGTTTAAACAAAAAACTTGCAGTAGATTCAACAAAGGACCTAGTGTGAGGTCCCTTGGGAAAACGAGGGCATAACTTCATAAATAGTCATGTCATAGTGTCAAATGAGATCTTTCTGTCCATGGACAAGTGGGATTCTGCAGTTTCTGTTTAAGTGCTTGCCTTTGCAACCTAAACAACATTTATTTTAATGGTACTTATGCATAAATAAAGGAGTAAAAATGTAAATGCAGCATACCAGTTTGGGCCCATTTCCCCTTGCAAGTGGCTTAGCCCAAGGCATTTGAGCCTCTGCCTCACATTCCCACAAGTTTCAAACAGCATACTGGCTTTTTCTGTTCTTTTAAAGGGGGTTATGAAAAAATGAAATAATAAGTTTTGTACCAAAATTTAAAGTAATTAGCTTAGAAGACCACTGACAACATAAATATTATTAAAATGTGTAGCTAAGTGCTACATAAACTATTACTGCACTGAAGAGTGTGAGGAGAGCCAAATAACATGAGCACAAGAGGACTCTTAAATATGGTAAATAGAGAAGAGGAAATTCTCATCAGTCCAAAATAGCTGCCTTAAAGCCAGTGACTCCAAGTTGTATAAATACTATTTCATCTACTTTTAAATGAGATCTTATTGTAGATGACTGGGCCACTATAATTCTCCAAAGCAAGAGAAAACTTGCTAGATAACTTGAGAATACATCTTTTCTTGTTGTGTGGCTGGATTTTTGGCATACCATAGTTCAGCCCTGTTTGGAGCCTTGTAAAAGTCACTTATCTGAGCCTCTCGGTAGCCAAACTTTGAACACTCCCGCTGGAGCTGCCAGCGAAATAATGGCTCCCCAAGGATTAACTTCTTCCCAGCTAAAAAGAAAGCGAGCTGTGTTACCGCAGCATAATGGCCTTCATCTGTAACCTAGATCTTGGTGGTTTCTTTCAAAAGCTTTTTTACTATGCTATCAGGAAAGGGAAAAAAAAGGTGTATTTCACAGAGACCTTCACAGTATCAAATGGTGCCACTAGGGCCAGGTCCTCCCCTGAGCCTTCATAAGGAAAGAGCTAGAAGATAGGCATCCTCTGTGCTTTGCTGCCCTGATTTGTGGCTCTAGGGGAAGGAGAGGCTACTGTCACTGCAGCTTCTCATCTCTCAGCCTTTAAGAGCAAGGGACCAGGAGCTACTGTGCAGACCAAAGCGCTGACCACTGTCTGCCAACCTCAGTGTCTCATCCTGACTTCTGGAAGTGGCTGGGTCTAAAACAAAACCAGGGAAGGTCACCTTAATGGTCTCTGTCTAGCAGCTTGTTCTGTGCCCAAGGGAACAAGGCATTTGCAACTCTCACAGGCATTTAGGCCTTTCTGCCTAAAATATGATACAGCTGCTTCTGCTGAAAATTTTGAAAAACAAAGGATGACATAGAGTCTGAAAATGTTTGTGTTCAAAAGTATTTTTCCTTCCATGCGATGATCTATTGGTTGATCACAAGTCATGGTGCTGAGGCAGGAAAGATTAAACCCCAGATTGTGTCCACACTGGCAACCAGTCAGTGTAACTGTGGTACAACTGCACTGACTTCAAGAGGGGGCAGTGTTAAATTAATGTTGAGTCCTTAGAAAATGTTACCCCATCTACCTTGAGAGCTGTGCACTTCCGATGGCTTAGACATCACTCTGGTTCTTTCTGGGAGATTGCTCAGATACAGAGTAGAAATCTAAAAGGCTATCTGGAACTGGCAAAGGTAGGCAAACTGGAAAAGGGGAACTTAATTTAGACATCTAATTTGAAGTGCCTTAGTTCAGAAACAGCATTATTATTTAGCTAAGAGAGAAAAAATCTATGAGAGCCCAGTCCCTCCTTTGCTAATCCGAACTTTCATACCAACACCTATCCATTTACTCCACAGCATGCCCAAACCGACAGAACTTCTTTTTGCAAACTCTAAGTCCATGAAAAATAATAAAATACATCACCTTACCTGCTCTGTGAGGAGCTCTCGGGTACATGGTACATGAAGACATTTCCTCTGGAGGCAGCAGCCCAGTGACTGGCCATGTTTATGATGGGACACGTGATAAACTGGTCACTGATAAAAAAGGAGGAGCAGGGAACAGTCACAGTCACATAAGAGAGAAAAGGAAAGAAAACCCCACAACTGGCAGACCTCTCTCTGTATAGATAGCCTTCTATATATGCCTTGTATATATAGCAGATTGATAGCCGCCTTTAAATCTTCCAAACCAGCTCATATCTCTGCCTTCAAGTGGACTGAGGGAAACCACATTCACCCTCTATGAGCCCAGTACAGCTTAGAATTCATTAAAATTGCTGGTTTATGGAGTGTTGAACAATGCTAATGATACCAAATAAACAAGATCTGACACATAAGGAGTATCCTGGCCAAAAAAGCAATCCCATTTTAGTCTAGTTTGTGTGGGATCATGCTTGTAATATATAGAGCTCCTTCTTCTGGCACCACTAGGTTGCAGTGGCATCTAGTAAAAGGACTTATATATTTCCTGGCTCAAGAAACAGCAATACTGTTGGAGATGTGTGTGATTTTTTGGGGTAGAGTTTCCAAAGCTGTAAGAGGTAAGAGACTCCTTTTGCATATATCCTGCAGGGCCCCTGGTAGGCTTATCAATATGGTGCATTGAGGTCACCAATGCACCATAGTGCAGATGTATGTCTGGGAGAGAAAGGTTAAAGAAGAAGAGTGCAAGGAGATAGTTCAATGATTGATTTATCACCAGCTATTGCAACACAAAGGTATGAGTGAAACAAATATATCCAAAACCGTCCAAGCTTCAGTTGCCCCAAGAAGTAGGACTGGAAGGTGGGGTAAGCAGTTGCTGGAAGGAGCACAAGGGTTTCAGAGGGGCAGGCAGAAAACAGGACCTCTTACTGCAAGATAATCTTGTTCTGATTCCTCATATATCACCACTTCTCATTCTACATGTGCCCAAAGACTCAGCACACTCTTTGGGTGTTTATAGATCCACAACTGCATGAACACACACAAACGTCTCTGCTGCGGAAGTAGCAATTCTCAGTCTAGCGAATCTGAAACAGTAGCTGCTCCTTCAGACTTGGTAGGCAAAAAAAAAAAGAATGACTGGTTAAGAAAGAACAGTGCCAGAAAAGCATAAAAACATGTTGCTATATTTAACTGGTACGATTATGAAAGGCACTGTTTGGGTAGCTATCTTGGTTCAGCGGAGTTTATTTTCAGCCCATCTGTGAGACCACAAGCTATGGGCTGACTGACCACAATGCTCTTTGACAGTTATGGTTGACAACACCCATATGAAATGAAAATTAGTGTTCTTCACATGCCTACCAGCATGGGGTTTTACAGGAGCAGAATGCCCTTCAAAATTAGGGGAATGCTATGGGGAGCATTAGCTCTCGAGAAATGCTTTGAGATACATTTCATCACTTAAAACTGATTCTTAGTTGATGTTATAGAGGGAAAAAGTCAGATATTCTGGGGAAGTAATAGAAAAATTTACCAAAAAAAATAGTAACCACAAAAATGAAAAGGCTGGTTTCTTACAGGCATGGAATACCAGAGGTGAAAAAAAAAAATAATAAAAAGGAAATAAAATGAAAATGAAACTCATTTATACCTGGGTAAAATACCAGAGAATTGCAGCTAGAAGAATTTATTTTAAAAGTGGCATTATTTTAAAACCACAAAATATGCACAATGTATGTAGTTTATAACAACCGCTTCTGTTGCTTTCTTACACTTTATAATCCTGTTAAAACTTTAGCAATAAATTATAACTTCCTGACATAGAACTTTTCTTGGGTTATGCACCTATGCTGCTAGTAATACTTTTTGTTAACAAAATACAAAACAAACAAACAAACAAAACAGAAAACAAACCCCAAAACAAACAGTCACCAAAAAAACAGAACCAAACCCCTCTTTTTTCTACTGTGTAGGTGACTTTCTGTAACTGTCGTCTGCCCTCCCTTTCTGCTCGAGTAATTTCCAAAGTGTTTAAAGCAAAGGATTATCATTAGATGTTCTGGTTTCACTACTTCTCCTTCTGCTTGCTCGTGGTGACTCTTTAAGCTGTTCAGGTCTTTCCTTAGCCAAGTCATTTGCCCCATCTTGTAAACCAGCAGGTAATTAATCCCTGTGCCAGTGAGGCTGCCGCGGGGTGCTCGCAGCCCAAAATCAGTGTCTGCACCATGCTGAGCCCTGGTCTGAACGTGGGTGATGAAATGTGACAGCCCTCTGTTATAACACCTCCTGATGGAGCTATCTCCGGATGGGAAAGCTTAAAATTTAAGTCCTTCAGTCCTTTATGGCTTAAAACCTTACTGATCTGACTAAAGAATTGTAGCCACATGGATAACAGGGGTGATGGAAAGACATCAAAGATGAGTTCTGGCTTTGATGCCCATGAACCACAGCGCTTCCACGCATGCTGTGTGCAGTGTCCTCAGACGCCACAGTGATGGGTGGCCTGTCCCTGGGAGAGGCTATGAGGCAGGACAAATGCGGCACAGTGCGAGACTCAATAAATGGCACTAAGCTCAGCCCTCAGCCTTCTGGCTTGTTTACTCCATGACCTCAAGGCACCAGCACACCTGGACCACCCAGAAACCTTCCCCAAACAGATTTGGTCACTGCTGTCTTGGATCAGATGTTTCCAAGTGAATCTTGGCTCCTGTTCATCTCCTGCTCCCCGAGGCTCCCCTGAAGCAACGCCCTGCAATTCTGATGGAGGATGAAGACCTACTGAAAGGAAAACCTTGTCTCTAAGGTCTCATGGAGAGACTCACAGTGGGACGGAAAGCAGTAACACTGAGAGCGCAGATGCCAGGAGCTTGTAGTTATGATGCCTCCATTCAGAACAGAGGTGAAACAGCTTAGACAGGCACATTAGGACTCAAACCACCAGCTTATGAAACACAGCACCTTAGAAATATAAAGAGTTTTCATAATGAATCTGCTCATGAAGCAGAGACGGGAATAGGAAAGAGCTTTTTGATTTGCTTTCTGAAAATCTGTTCCACTTAAGCATTGAGCCCCTGAGTTTGCACAGGGGCAGGGAAAAGGAGGTAAGCAGATTTTGCCCTCAGTTTGTCTGTTTTCGGAGAATGAGCTCACCCACACCTCCTCTCACCCCCTCCCCTCCTTGGTCAAGATCTGTAACTGGCTAAAGCAAACTGGATCCCCCTTGGGGAAAGAGCAAAATCTATTCTTTTCTGCAGATCAAATCACCATGTGACCCAAGGTAAATATATCCACTAGACTTTATGGCCTACCATAGGTGTCGTGACTGCTGTGGAGTCCTAGTTCAACAGGGCAATGAACTCTTCATTGGACTGTTATCCAGAACTGCTGGAACCTGATGCCATACCCAATTGAGGGTTGAAGCTACCTTGAGTCAGGTATCATGTGTTCTCCTTTCGCCTCCACAAGAAGACTTCTGACACAGGCATCCTACTGCTTAATTCTGCTTTCTCTCACCATGGTAAACCATACACAAAGGGAGCAAAATGTGGATTGGGTGGCATTGTACAATTGCTGTACACTGGCAGATATGGTTACACAAGGGCCAAGGAAACACCTGAATAAGCTTAAGGGATTTATTCCACCATAGGTAAAATGGAAATTAGCAATGCACAAAGTGGGGTTGGAAGCCACTTATACGAACATTCACAAATGCATCACCATTTTACACAAGGTACTCACCTGTAGAAAGCCTGACATTGTGAAGAAATACATTTTGCAGGTTTCATAATATGAAAAATTAGTGCAATTGCTGAAATCAAATGTTTCAAACTTGACCACTCTCCAAATTTCAAAAAACTAGGAAAAGTATCTAACTGTATAATTAGGTGACTTTTTGAATAGAAGCTGGTCTATTAGTTCTTCCACTGTCACAGGGACGAGAGGAATCTAGAAACAGTTGATGCAGAGTATGCAAACCAAGACAACTTTGACATGAAAGAGTACACAAAGAAGTATTTGTAGTCTGAATCCAACATACAGTTCAGGAGAGACAATGCAAACTTTTCACAAGGCATAAAAGTCAGATCAGTTTCTGTTTACCAACGACATTGGAAACCTCACAGAAAATGAAATCATATTCCCCATTTTCTGTTCATTTGCATAAGAATTTCTCAAGTTTTTCGAAATATAAATGCACACTTAAAATAAGCAAAACAAACCTTGCTTAATCCCAATCACACAGTTGTAACAGGATTCATTTCTTACCGGGTGGCATTTTCCAAAGCCCTGGAAAATGATGAATAATCATCGGTTGAGTGTTCAAGGGAGTAATACCACGTAGCTGCATCTTCAATGAACGAGTTGGAGTCTTCTCCTCCCAGAGAATTTTGCAGAGCCTGATAAAAGGCTGTTTTACTGTTGGTTCTTCCTTGGCTTTCTTCAAATTTCTGAGAACAAAATGCACACATGGAATTTACAAACAAAGCCAAAAGATACATTTTTAATGGAACAACACAGGCTCAGATCTCCCTCTGCTGGAACAAGTCCTCTCTGCTGTGATCTCCGATTCCTAGGGGAAGAAGTAGGGGACAATCTTTTGCTTTCCCAACACTCTCACCAGCCAGCAGTACTGGCTTCCTCAAAACATACTATAGGACTGAGTCCCTAATCTAGTAAATCCAAATCATGAGTACCATGCTGTGCAGGTGTAGCTCTAATGCTACAGAAACCCTACTGCCTCTCACAGAAGCAGTCCACATGGACAGTCCTCCACTGTAGGTGTGCTCAATGCTGTCTTTCCCTGAAGGAAAACTAGAAGAGAGAGGGAGATATAACTACTTTCCTTGGAAATTCCAGAAAGCGAACATGCCATAAAGCCATATTCCTCTGCCTCTTCTGGAAATACCTACACAGATATGTGGCTGCCGTAAGGCCTGTATTTAGGTCCCTTCTAGAATATTATCTGCCTTAGTCCTGGAAGAGGAATCCCCCTCCTCTAAATCCCAGTGCAAGTAGCAGCCATGATCCCCAAACTTCATAACCCCTAGTGATTTTCAGAGAGACCTAAACAGGAAGTCCTTTTCTTCAGATCTGTGGCCTGAAACCTTTCCTGATGTAAAGGTATTTTTCCCAGAGACCATATCACTGCAGAATTACTGACAGCAGAGGCACCATCTTCTATGCCAAACTATGTACCCGATCTTATTTTTACCAAAACTAAAGACTGCTGGAAGTTTTCAACACAACTTTCTCTGAGGAATTTTTAAATTTTATTAGTTCAGACTTTTCACTTTTTTTTTTTTTTTTTAAGAATTTATTTCACCTTCAGAAATGGAGGAACTTCCTGAAAAAATATGTGGCCTGAACTTTCCCGTGATCAAGTCTCTTCTAAAGAGGGCACCTCACAGGTGCGTGCTGGCTGCATCTTGGTATAAGAAGTCCAAATCTAATAAACCACCTATATTATTTTGGGCAGTCAGTCTGACACAAAATAGGCTGGTGTCTGCCCAGTTCGGTTACCATAGATGCTTTACTGAATATATCATTTTGATGGCCCACAGCTGGTTTTCATCACGCTGCTAGAAGGTCTTTCCACAACCTTACACAGAAAGTACAGTGGGAATAATCACTTTTCAACAGATTCACAGAAATGAAAGATGGAAAATAAGTCCCCGTCTGCCGAGGCCGAGACCTGTCCTTACTGATGTCCCCTAATGCTTTGTGCATTTTGATTAAGTGCCTTTACAAGGGATTTCAAAACACTTTGAAATATCCCAAGATCCAAAGAGATCTTGGCAGTTCTCCCTGTATTTTTAATGTATTATTCTTTTCCTTGATTTTGGCCCATGCAATGTGAAAAGAGCCGTGCTGTGCCAGTTTAAGTAATGCAGCTGTACTTCGAAAAAGATCTGCAACTCACACATGACACGTCACTTGATGTGCACAAATGCCACATATGAAACTGCATAGCCCACTTGCCTGCAAAATCATTCAGATTAAATACAGCAAGGACACGTATATGTTTCTGCAAGAAGCAGAAATCATTGCTGAAGACGTAACGGCAGATTCAAAAGCAATGTTTCCATCAGCTTCAGCACGCATCAATTTGGGTCCCTACTAACCAGCAGAAGCATTGTTGCTGCCTAATTAGGAATCTCTCATTTGGTGACGGGCTGGTGGATTTGGCTTACAGTTATGGATAAGAACGGATGTATTTCTGTGCCGATGAAGAGCCCAAATTTCTATGTATAAAACATCCTGTACAAAGCAAGTTTCATGCAATGTTTTCATTTTATTGTGTTTTTTAAATGTATTTGCTACCTTATTCTACACCTGTCATGATACTTAAAATAGCAAAAAAACCCTTTAGGGTATTGATTATGTACCCTAAGAAATTATCCTTTACTGCCTTATCAACAACCAAGCATCAAATAAACACTACGCTTGAAAAACACAGAGGAGGAGATGGATCACCATACAATGCATGGTTAAACTGAGGAACCCCTTGCCTCGAGGCTTTGAGGATGTCAAAATTGGTGAAGATGAAGTTTCATGAACAAGGTTTTGAATGCAAAAAAGTAAATAAATCAGTTGATGGTTATTAAATACAAGAAGACCAATTTAGGCTAGGAAGTCCCTGAACTGCAAAGTGCTAGAGGTTTGGAGAGCATTTAGCAGAAGTATCACATTTGCTTACGCTATTCTTACAAACATCCACTCCCAGGCACTGCTGAAAACAGCATTCTGTGCTCAATGGGACTTTGATCTGACTCAGTGCGGTCGGTCTCAGGTTCTTACTGTGCCTATGTACTAGTTTCTGTGACCTTCAAAATGCCCCCAAAATTCTGGTAACCTTTCTCAGGCTATCCTTGATAATAGAGTGGGGTCCTTGAGATGCATTGAGTCAGATGAAAGAGGACTCAACAGGCAGAGACGGATGAGAAACTGGCATTTGTAACACATATTGTGATTTTTCATCCCAACCAGCACTAAAACAGCACAACCTGATACACTATGTCTCAACTGTGACTTTGGATATAATATAATGTAATTTAAACACCTGATTTTAACATGGTAGCACAAATCAAAGCAATAAATTAAAAATAAAACCCATGACATTAAAAAGACAAAGCATTTTAACTTTTCAGAAATTGATTCAATTTCACCAATTTTCCATGTGCAACAAGTGTTTCCCATTTGAAAATATATGACCAAAGAACAATTTTCAAATATCAATAGATACAACAGCTGCTATCAGATTAATAGAAACAGCTGCACGTTATGTAAAATAATTTACATTCTGCTAACTTTTAAAGAGACATTAGCAACTGACCTCACAGTTATAGTGGGGCTTTCAACTTTTTTTAGAAAGTAGGTCAGCAAATATTTGAACAACAGGTGCACCATTTCCTACTGTTCTGGTGGTGCAAAGTGGTCATAAACATTATCTAAATAATGGCATATATAATGCTTACTGTTCTTGTTGCTGCAGCATAGCTTCTGGAGCATATGAACAAATCCAGTCCAAATGTTTGTTTGTTTTTTTTAAATAGATTGCAGCAGCTGGTACACCAAATGTTTACATTTTCTAAGGGGCAAAATGTACTTTTCTGTCAAACTGATATAGTGATAACACTAACAGAGTTCGTACAGATCTTAGATCTCTAAATGGCTTTTGATAAATGTTGTTACAAAAGATGGTGAAAGACCTACCAGCCATTCAACAGGGTGCTTCAAGGATTCCATCTAGTTACAAGATGAAATAAGGAGTTGATATTAGCCCGTTGTCCTCACTGATGGCATTTATCAGGACACTGCTCTCCTGGTCATTGCAGTTAATATACACATATCTACCATCTGTTATATGTTGCTGAATACTTTTATCCATAAAGAAATTAACTGACTGTAGAACAGTGCAGGATGGAAGATCTGGTCTACACAGATCCAGTTGTTAACATGGGGCAAGTAAAGTATATTTCTATCTATCCACTTCTCTATGTCCTGGTTCTGGATTCTGCAGCCAACTATATTTCTACTAAGGAGGGAAAGAAAAAGAAAGAAAACACATAAAGTGCAACCTCAGCGTTCCAACTAAAAGGAAGTTAACAATCCTTGCAATGTGGAGATTACATGGTAGGCACAGAACATATGGAGGATACAAAAAAGGCTGTACTGGCTTACTTGCATATGTCAGAGAAAAACAGATATAGATCAGCATGAGTGACTCCATGTATTTAATGCCAGTAGGAGCCATTGGATCCTCCCACCTGAGCATCACAGAGAGTACCAAGACAAAATTTTGCCCAGTTGGGAATCGAAATCAACATTTTTAGAGGTTTCTGCTCAGCTGCCCTAATCTATGACTGCTCAAAGCTAATATCCCTGAAGGCCTGCCATGGGAATTGCAGTTAACGGGTTCAGGCTTAACCGCTCCATATGCCACATAATAGTGCATTATGGCACCACTTGCCTTTCCCTTAACAAACTCTGCTTTGTTTCTCACTTAGCTTCAGCCATCTGATGGCTGCACTGGGGATGAGTACAAAGTGCTCCAGGAAGTGGTAAATCTGTCTCAGTTCACATGAATAAGCATTCAAGTGAATGCCATAAAACGGTCATTTCCATGGGCAAGACATTGAGCGTGAATGTTCAGCATACTCTCTGCTGCAAGTGCCACTGAGAGACCTCAGCCTTTAATTGCAAACAAATCGAACATAAATGTTTTGCTAGCATGTAAGTGGTGCCTTCTGTCTTTCTCTTTTATTTTTAATTGCAAAGGTCTTAACAGGCATAAGTGCAGTGTTGTAGTGAGAATATGGAGACACCCAGCACAACCAAATGCCAGTAACCCCCCACAGAACAACATGGTGCCAACTGGATTTACCACCTTCAGGTCTGGTTACAGTCTAGAGGTTTTACTCTCACTTCTAAGACTTGACTGCTAAGAGTTTATAAAACTTGCATGCAACTCCAGTCTAAGGTGATAAGATTTACATCACAGCTCAAGCATCCAAATGTCTAAGTGTCTCCTCACCATTTACAGGATCAGTATTAACAAAGCAAGACCAGGATTAACAGAGCAAGTCCTTGGCTGAATTTGCCAGCACAGATATTCCCAGGAACTGAAAGAACAGTTAGCAGGGGTTAAATTTTTCATCCCCCATTCTTTGAATCTGACTACACTGAAATCAATCATCCTAAAGGAGATGGAAATGAAGGACTTGCCAATTCCATACACTTGCCACAGCCCTTTTATCTGTGCCATTTATCTAGCCAAATACACGCATTGTTCTTCTGTCTGCAGAGCTGGAGCAGGTCCACAGATGGATTTTCACCCCAGGGAGGTTTGGTTCCCTCTTTGTAGAACAGATTAAATAACTTTGTTGTAGTCAGAGGAAAACTAGGAACTATGGCTTGTTTCCCTGAGCTGCTGAGCTCAGTGCTTTGTCCACCAGCTAACCCTTCCCGTCTTCCTCAGTGTATAAGTAAAACCAGTTTTGGGTTTTCCCAGAAAGATTCAAGTCAGATCTACCTTAAGGGAACCCTTAAAATGAATAAAGTAGAAGAGTGGAATACAGTGTGGGTTGTCCCAAATCCTTCTTCTAGGTCTATTGTGGTGAGAGGACAGTTAGCACAGATCAAAGATCCCTTATGACGTTATGAGAGAAGAAATGGGTCACAGACTTCTCGGTAACAACCACCACCCGCACCAGTTTCTGCCACTGTAGCTAAATACATCTGTGGCCTACTCAGGACTGTATCATCTGACTTTGACTGCAACCATGAATGCTCATGGCTATGATGCAGAAACGCACTTGAGGAGGTGGAAAATGCATGTTCTTAAATAGCTCAGTGATGGCGGAAGCATTACAGTTTCCCAGCAATTAATACACTAACTGCACGGACAAGGAAGAAGTCAGGAAAATTTAAGCTTGCAGCAACTCTTTAAGAAAACAGTCTGATGACAGGAACACAGACTCGTCAAAACAGTCATATTCCCTTCCTCAAGCCCTAAAAACCTGAAAGAAACACAGGAAAATAGAAATAGAGGAAAAGGTGCATAAAAATGCCATCAGTTCTTACTGAGAAAATGAAACCAGCTTAAGAAAGTCAAAAGGGAAAAAACAAAATATAGTCACCTAGTGTGAGAATTAGGAATTTTCTGGAACAGAGATGGAATCTGACTTACAGCAGTAGCACCAAGTAACATAGGTACTATTATAATATCTAATAAAGAAGTTAACTATCCTTCTAAGTAAGAAAAGTTAGACCCTTGCCCAAGGAGACAAGAAGATCTCCAAGACTGGGAGATTTTAAAACAAGTTTCTTATGTTGAGGTAGGTATGACCTTTGGGTTGAATTGCAACTTTTTGAGTTCCCTTCCAATCTTATCTTCTGCAAGCTTTTAAATAAAGAAGGTATTCCCGATTTTCTTCTTGGAAGGGGAACATTTTATTGTTGGGCTCTCAATTACCAGTGATTTGCTTTTTCAGCCTGACAGTGCTGGCTTTTAGCACTTGTGGCTTTCCTTAACATCATGATTTGTTGCATAATTTCTAATACATCATGGAATTTCATTTTGGTTTGCAGACAACTGTCACATGTGGAAATAGTGGTAAAGGAAAGAATTTCACTTCCTAGTCTTCATCACATGACTTGTAATGAGGTTATTGAGGTTTATTCCCCTCTCACAGAGTCTGGATCATTATCTGCAGGCCTCCAGCATCACAGTCCACTTCCTATGCCTGACTTCCTCTTTTAATTGACTCCAAAAGAGGAAAATACATGAAATACAAGCAGGAAACTTTTGCTGGAGACTAAACAAGCAATAGGAACTTTATTCAGGTGGGTCAAAAAGCCTTCTTTCAAAGGGGTATTTTTGTAATTAATTCTGAAGTAAATTGGTCTATGTGTTATTTGCTACCAGCAAAGAGAAGCTGGGATTAACCTCTCTCTGCCCCCTGTAAGAAGAAATCCATACATTTAGAAAAAGATAGCAACAGACCTGCAGTTCACTTGGGTAACCCTCAAAATTATCCCTGCCACATTACATTCTCCTGTTGATTTCTTATCATATGTCTAAGCATGTTGGAACATTTAATTTAATTTGGCAGTGTTAAACAGGGAAGTACTATTTTTCCCATCATGGAGAAGGACAAATGAACTAGAAGAGGTTGATATTCCGTCCCAAGAACAAACAGTGCCAGAGGGTTTCCAAGAAGATATAAAATCCCTCTGGGTAGATCTTGATGCTTTTGAGGACACTTATTTCCAAAGTACAGCATGGGTGCAATTCTTTCTCATTTCACCAGTTCATGCCCTGAAACCTTAGCCCACACATCCATCAGGCCAGGCTATTAGTCACAGCTATTCTGTATTCAGAATCATCTCTACAAGAAAACATACTTAAAGGCAACAGAGAAAAAAGTTTGCCACAAAAAAAAAAAAAAAATGTTTTTGACTTAGCCCTGTTGCACAGTGAAGAACCTCATAACCAAGTTATGAGCTTGTTTTCTTCTTTGTAAGATACAACTAAGATGATTGCAGTATAAATAAGATTTTAGACACAGTACAACATGCTACTGCAGATTAAAACACGCTAAATCATTACATATCTCTTACCTTTTCGTATCTTCCCTAGTAATGTTAATCAACAAATAGAACGATGCCATTAATCAGTGTAAACAGAAGATGGAGAATGCCTTTGCATATTTGCATGGAGTGTAAATCATAAAGAGTCTGTCTTGGCTGCTTATAATTACTGTCATCACTATAATAATAGTTATACCATCAGTTGGTTAACAGTGAATCTCTTCCTACCTTAATTGCCTTAGCTCTGCTGATCAACCCATCCTGCTGAGCACTTCCAACGAGCAGATCTACTTTCCGAAGTGGAGGGCGCTGCAGGGCTTTAGCTAATGGTTCCCGAAGGTAAATTCCATCCATCACTGGGCCCCAGTACTGGAAAGGACCACTTATAGCTAGAAGCTAGATTAGCAAAAAAGCAACAATTAGCTTACCCTGGTGATTTCCATTTTACTGATGTTTAGAAAACTGAGCTGATTGATAGCCTTCAAATGAACAAGTCACCAGTTAGTGTAAGTGTAAACTCACCATTGGCAGGAAGCGATGCTTTTGCTGACAGTCTCAGTAACTGAAACAAGCTGAACAGGTCAAGAGAATTGATGGTCTTAGAGCCATAAAAATATTATTTTGAATTAGAAATTGGCTCTATGCCTGTTAGTGTTTTAATCTGTGGGTATAGGATCCATCTCTAGGATCATCTAAACTGCAGCTTTCACAAGTCTCCCACTTAAGAGACAGAGCATCGATATCCCTCCCTACTTCCTTTTCTGCAAAATGCAGTTACTGAAGCTACAGACACTTGATTCTCCTCTAGACTAATACCCAGGTGCAGATCAGAGGGTACTGAAAGAAGGTAAAAATTATATTTAGATTAGTTTTGGAAGACATGGTCAAAGTAGTGTAAAAGGAAATTAGTCTAAAGGAGAATCAAGCTGTGAATATTCATAGGTCAGAAGTGGATGTTATGGATATCAGCATCACTCCACTAAAGCTACTCCAGTTTTTCTTTCACAAAGATTCAGCCCAAATTATTTTTTAAGCTTCCTCAAAATTCATGTCAATAGAAGCTTCTTTTTAGTTCCTTGCCAGTGGCGTATATTTTGCAATGATGTACCTTAGTCTGTGCATCATTGAGGACACGAGCAGGCAACTGGCGGAGGCAGGCTACAATTTCCTCACTGGTGGATGAAGGGCATCCCACATCTTCAGCCAGGACTGCTGCTTGGGTCTGTGCTCTCCTCTTAGTAATAATGGATGCTGGAGAAAAAGCTGAACCTCCCTGGAAAGGAAAAACAATACCAGTCAATACATGCTGTCAAAACACCTGGGCCCTGGGTGCAGGTAAAAAAGCTGAGAATCAAAATCTACTCAGTTGAAGAATGTGAAACACTGGTATTTAAATCATAAGAAGCAACCCAAACTATTCTATGATTCTATAATAATATTGTTGAGTAACCATGAAAACTACTTATTGAAAATTCAGATAAATTAGTATAAATCTGATAAGATCTGACCTAGAACAGAAAGGCTGGAATAGCTCTGACATGATTCAAATGACTAATTTCCAAACATTTCAATCAGTTTACTATAACTGCTAAGATTAGCTTCTGTCTGCTAAAAAACACCCAAACCCTAGATGCATGATATGAAAGAGCCCGATCTATCCAACTGATTAACTTGTTACTAAATTTGCTCTAAGCATAACTATAAATCTGAAAAAGTATAAAACCAGAAGCAAGTTAAAAAGAAACAGAAAGCAAACAGCAAATCCTTACTTTGAAATTGTCTCAAACTTTTGAGCCTGAAGAGCTTACCCTGGCCAGCACCCAGGACATTTTTTATATTTCAAACAAGCAGACCCATTGATACTAATAGGATACCAGTGCTCACAACTGGAGAAACATGTTTCCAAAAATAATTAGAAAGACATTATTGTTTGGATGTAGAGACAGTCTATTTAGTTCACTGTATGTAGAATTTCCAGTGCTACTATCTTCCTGAAAGTTTTCTTTTCCTCTTTTAAGGGATATGGAAAACAAGCACTTTATTAGCCTAATGACTGAGATGCAGATGGTTGGAGACATGCTAAGGAAAAAGCTAAGGTTTTCAAACCTGGGGCACTAGAAGAGCCTTCTCTGCTTTTAAGAGAGCAGAAGGTCTAAAGAACAAGAAATAAGCACTCCTTGGTCTTATTCCTTACTTCTGCCCTCAGTTTAGATAAGAATTTGAGTGAAAAATGGGCTTTATCCTCATGTGGGATTTGCGGTGGCCTATTTTGTGTTTGTAAGGCACGATATTTGCCAGCTGCTGACTAGGTGCACTGACTCAGTTGGTCATGAGAGAGAAAGGAAAATATTCTTGATGAGAGCATCCCTCTGTGTGGGTGTGTCCCCAGGATGCAGAATGAGAACGTTGCTTTTTTGCCTGACCTTCAGAGGAGAATGTGCACCAGAACTAGGATGGGTGAGACTAGAAAAGGGATAACACAGCATGCCAGCTTCCCTCAGAAGAGTAGCTTCCTTGCTTTTCATTTAAAGCAGGGAATTATGTGTCTCCTTGGTATAGCAGAGAGGTTGGATCTAGGATTGCACAATATTTATCCATGAATCTGAAAAACATTCTTCAACATCAGAACTGAAACTGCTCGGCATGTATCTCTAAAAGATCCAGTATCTCTAAAATGCATTCATTTAAAGAAAACAAAACCAAACCATAAAATATTAAAGGGCTTCAGTTTCCCAAATTCTGAAACTCATAAATTTGGAAAGTGGCAGTTTCTGTGAAAATTCTGAAGTTGCCCTATTAGAAGGCTAAGTTTGATAGGGAAAGGGAGTACTGAGATCAGATGACATACAGAATCCAAAAATTCAGTTTGCTCAAGCAAAAAATCCTAGTGTGTGCTTGATTTTGAACACATCTCCTCCCAGGGATTTTAAACCTATGCAAAGTTCCCCTGTCTCTGAGACCTCTACAAACTGAAAGACTATGCTTTGGTCAAGCACTGAGCCAAACAATTACAAAAGATTCTGGATGGAAGCATCCCACAAGTCCTCTCTGCAGAGGGAGAGCTAAAAGCCTGGACAGGGAAACCTTCATGTCACGTCACTGGATCTGTATGGGTTGGCATTAGACATGATCCAAGTTCAATGAGTAAAAGAAAAAAATAAAACTTCTGCATATACATTTGTGAGGTGAGGACAGTTCCTGTTTGAAGCCTTAGTCTTGCTGTACCTATATTCTCTTCTTTGCATGACTGGTTAGAACAGGTTTACGTGCTTTTCTTTATTTTATTTTTTCTTCTATTTTCCACGGTAATGGCCACTTCCTCAGTTTGTTTGTGTTTGGTTTTTTTTTTAATAACATCCACATTCAGGAAGGATGTCATGTGTTCTGGGGTTTGAATGAGATGTGGTGTCCACTACAGTTATGCACGTTTAATTTTTATTGGGACTGGAAGTGGGTGATAGAGGGACTTGGGACAGCATTCAAGCAGAATTTGGAAGCAATACCATTATGTTCCCTCCTCTGGTGCATCTGAAATACGTTCCAGGCTGTGGAAACGAGGGTCCTCTTACCGCAGAAGTTAGGCAAGCAAAACTGTACCAGTTCTCTGGTTTTCAAATTCACATCACAATTCAGGCTCATTGTTTCCTCACCCTCACTAAAAAAACTCAGGAACAAATAAGTGAGAGCAGAAGCTGAAGACTGCCCAGAATTAAATTTCTTCCTTTTTTGAGCCTGCAGTTTTCACATTAAAAATAAATTTTGCCTAAACACTGTAGCCACATTAGAGGCAGACTCAGCACACAGAAGGCAGCATAGCTGCACTCAGCATTTCTGTTGGCTTCTTTCCCTGTAAAACTATAATTTATTTGTGTGATTAGTCCCAGCAACCAGTAATGAAGGAGTTGTTTGCTTTAAAAAATAGGACTATTTAGACAGAATAAGAAATAGTGGAGGAACTGTTCATTTCCATTACATGACACCCTTATTACCATCAACATGACAGAATCATGAATCAGGAAACCAAAAATCATGAGATCAGCTCAAAAATAACAAACACTGTGTTCTTTTTGTTAGTCCTCTGTTTTTTAATTCTCCAGGAATTCTCCCATACCTATAAACACAAGAGCTAGAAAATTCACTTTTAAAACTATCTTCAGATAATCCTGCAGGGTAGTTTTTTGAAAGCAAACCTCTAAAAAATATGAGAAATACAATAAAATCATGAATGTTTGCCATCTTGCCATCACAGGGCATTTCCTATCTTAGCATCATTTAGATGGGCTTGACAGGGAACTGAAGCCACAGGCAGTTCTTGTTTCAGCTTGTCCTCACAGACTGACCCGCTGTCATCAGAGGAAGATGACATTTTGGACAATGACCCAGACGAAAGCATTCAGTACCAAACTGCTGAGAAGACTGCTGTGTTGCACAATCCACAACAGCAACATCACACTGTCGTCCTAAATTTATAGGAAGAGTGGGAACATTACAACGTTGTAGTACTTACTGTAACAAGCTATGGCATTGAAAATGGAAGGCAAAGCTTTCAGTGCTATTTAGTTCAGGGACCAGAAGCTTTGCAAGCATTTCTTAATTAACCTTTTCAGAATAAAGGGTTAGGATGGATTGTAGAAATTCAGATATTAGGAAATTTTCCCACAATGGTGAGAAGCTGATGAATGCAAATCTGTATTACATGAAAATGAATTCTTGCTTTGCTGCTAGGCTGTGATAGCTGAGTCAAGGCTGGAACCTCTTGCAAACTTCTCTCTTGGGACATCACATGTCACACATCTGTGAGGGTGCTGTTCTGTCCATCCCAGTTCTCCCTCCACTTGTTGGGCACACCTAACTATTTAAATCCTAGCCAAATGTTAGCATTGTGCTTGGTATGTCTCACAGATTAGGAGCTTTTAGTTACATGGCACCCCTTCCTGTTATTCTGATGAGATAATAAAAATAAAAAATATACGGACTATTACTGTAAACTGTACCTCTCTCTCCCAATGTACCTGGAAAAGACAATTGCTGTATAAGCTGCAGTCCTGAATGTCTTTTAATTCCTCATTTACTCTGGAAACTCGCTTCTGCAAAGTTTTTTAAAACTGATTCACATCAGATCTAACGATTAGAAACTTCACTGCAACTAGCTTTTATCACCCACACTGTAAAGCCAAAATCTTCTTCCTCTGCTCACACCATGACCTCTTGTTTTTCCAACCTGACTTGAAACTGAAAACCCTGCTTGAGCCACTTTAGTCTCTTCAACACATGCACTCCCTTCAAATTAATGCACTTTTTCTGTCGGCTGCAAGGCTGCAGCCTCCTTACGAAGCAGACCAGAAGAATGCTATAGACAGCAATATTATTGCAAACAGAAATAACAGTAACGCCACTCAAAAAGCAAGGTCAAAAAATATCTAATGAAAACAGTCAAGCCAATGAACTGCCCTGATAATTCTACTTCCCACAAGAGCCAGCTGTACAGCAATATTTTATTTGTTAAAGATATGCACTCTCCAGGCTCAGTTGCATACGGTTCCCAGCAAGAAGTATCTGTCGGACCATCTGGTTTGACCTCCGGGATAGCCAAGGCTCTTCCATTTCCTGACTGCTGGGCTCAAGGGCTTCTTATCACTTAAAACATGGCTCGTGTTTGACTAAAGCCTGATCTTGCATGAAACATTTAAGTTGGGCTTGGAGACACCAAAAAATGGACACCGCAATCTTCTCCTTTGCCGTTCATGCCTGAAGTTACTCACTCCACTGACGGGAAAACTTATTTCTCTTTGAGGATGCCTTCAGTTTCAGTTGACATCAGATCAAAGAGACTGTTTATATCCTGTTTTTTCTCCCTGCGAAAACAAGCAAGCTGCAACTAAGTGACAACTAACTTTTCTTTTCTACTAGCTTAACAGATTTTTCTCTAAAAGACTGGATTTAAAGTATTTTCAGAAGTTGTTGTCAATTTGGGCCTTTTTTATTTTTTTTCCCCTTGCAGGGTTGTATTTCAGTATCCTGCGTTTCTTTTCCTTAGACATCTAATTCTGTACAGTGACAAGGGCTTACAACACAAGAAGGTTGCAGGGCTCTATGTGGAAACATGAATGACATTTTTTCCAGACTTTTAGGCAACGTCTGTCTTCAAAAACCTGGAAGAGTAGAAATCTTTGGTACCAGGCCGGGGACTCTCTATCATGGCTAAGGAGCTCAGTTGCTAAAGTGACAAACATCAGCACATGAAGTGTAACAGGAAACTGGCTGGTCGGTCCAGCAATGGAAAGGGAGATACACATTTTTTTCCTTCCATAGCTATCTACTAGAACTGCGATTTCCAGATAAAAATGAGAGAAAGGAGAGGGTCCTCTCTCTTCTGACAAAAATAACTTTTCCAAGAAGATTTCTTTTTCATACATGACTCTTGGCAAATCCCTCTTTGCTCTAACCGGAGGCAGTCCTGCAAGTGCAGTGTTCCTCTCTCAAGTGACTCACTGAGAGCCTGTCTGAGGTTAGTGACTTAAATAACAGGATATGAATACTTTTAAGATGACGTATAAAGCCCCACTTAATTCATATCAAAACTTTCTTCCATTTAGATGTAAACATTGCCTTATCAATTATCTTATCATTAAAAACAAGTTATTAGCTGAACAAACTGAACAGGAAAACTTGCTCTCATCATTGCATAAGAGTAAATCTTCACTAGAAACAGAAAGAAACGATATGGAAATGGAGAATTTTATTTATCTCCCTCCACTGCAAACTCATCTGTTCTCTACAAGTATGGTACAAACCGTGGATGAGATTAATTGTCTTCCCAATGGGCCATGTTCTATCAAGCAAGTCCGGACTCTTCTTTAAGTGTGACCAATCTTTCAAACTCAGTCGGAGACCTGCCCCGTTTGTGAGTGCAGCTTGGGATGTAACCTGGCTTCTTGCAAAGGCACAAAGACCATCAGAGCCAGCCTCAGGTAGATATTGGTGAGAAGGATCAGGGAAGGGCAGAGCTCAACCCCTGCCTACTCCCATGGGTGGTGCAGACATCCCCCAACCTGGGATCTTTCAGTCACTCCAGAAACATTGTACATCCATTCGGTGAATGTGATTAGGAAATGTGCATGACACATCCCTGGGACTTGAAGAAAGCAATAAGATCCTAAACAATCAAAATATAACTGGCAGGGATAATCATGGGGCAGTATGGTAAAAACAGCTCCCCAGAGCACTGGTTATAATGCTGTCATGGCTCTGCATTGTAGACTGATTTGCTTATCAAGCTCCCTAATGCTTTCCTGTCCATTCAAGGTGAGAATTTTTAGCACAGCCCACCAAAGAGAAAAGATATTGTCCTGTAATTACATAGCTCCACATTTTGGCACAGCTTTGGGAATCTGATCACTGTCTCCTGGTTCCGTTAATGCTTACACAACAGCTCCCACACTTTTAGTTTTCATCATCAAACTGATTGGCATTACAATGAGCACCTGCTCAAAGCTAATCCAGTGTGAATTAGGAACTCTGCTTGGGGTTCCTTGTGGGGTTCTTTTGGTTTGTTTTGAGGTGGTTTTTTTGTTTGATTCTTTTGGGGGCTTGGGTTTTGTTTTGTTTTTTTTTTTAATTTTACTATACAAAGTTAGGCATACGAGTTTTTCAGATCACATCTTGATTATAAAAGTGAAGAGCAAACCTTAATAAATCCCTTTGACTTCTACTTTCATATCTTGCAGTACTACATTCCTGAGTGACTTTAGGAGGTTATTTAACAGGCTGGTATCTTGGTTTCCCCATCTCAGACACTGAGATGAGAAAGGTCCTGAGGCTCCTGCTTCTACACTTTGTACAACTGATGCGAAAATGTGCTCCAGAGACAGGCTTTCACTCCATTTTCTTTCATTGCTGATACTGAGCTTCAATTATGTGCAGACAGAGGTGTTTTGGAGTGCAGAGTAAAGAATGAAGCAAACCTTGCATTCTCATCCAGGCTCAGTAAGAATGGAAAACAAAGTTTTGTGCCTCTTCCTGTCTGTTTGAAAAAACTAGCAAAACTAAATAAAACAAAACAGTTGGGGACTGAACATTACGGGATAAATAAAATTGGAAGGAAAAAAAAAAGGAGAATGAGAAACCCTTTCTGTGTAAGTAATATAAAACAGGTTATTTTGCTTTTTTTTCATATCTGTTCAAACCAGCCCTGGTGCAACATCTTGAAAATCTCCCTGTTTCCCTCAGCCCATAGATAAAAAGTGTCTTGAGTAGTGGCTTGCAACAGGAACCTCATCTGTTGCAAACACTTTGAGCCTTCCTTATTTCTCAGAGAGGAAGTATGTGGCCTGTTTGGCAAACGCTGCTCTACATGACAGCGTGAACTTCACCACACACTCATTCGACCGGCTGCTCCTCGACTTGATCAGCGAAACCTTGCTGGCAGCATGAGAGCAGTATTATGACGACGGCTTTTTTGAGAAATACTGCAATCTGGAATATCATGCCTAGCATTTAAAGGTAATCCTTGCTCTGATACATTTTAGATTATCTGCATATGGGACCAAATGTTTCAATTTTATTTATATAAAAGGGAGTGCTGTTTCATTAACAAGGACAGCATTCAGACCGCGGATTTCAAATACCACCAAAGGTAGAAATAGAAAAGCCTGCCTTGATCCTTTTCATAAGGAGTGGTACTAAAGATAGAAGGGATGAGGAGTGTTTCTACGGAAAGCTCACAGTAAGACAGATGCACAGGACCTTATGTTGAAGAAAACTGCAGCTCGCTCTAACCCAAAATATGAGAAATGTCACAGGGAGATTAGTGGGCTTTTTATTCAAGGTGTTGGAAGTTTGCATGATGTGGTATTTCTGTGTTGTTTCGTAGTTGCATGTTTATGTGAATTACCTTGATTACAGCATTACATTGTTCTTTCTAAGCACAAAGGTACAAGTGTCTAAAAGCTGAAAGGATGCTCATTTTGATTAATGACAAATACACAGTTTCTGAAATTTAAGCTGCTTTTTTCCCCATGTGAAAAATAACAGGATGTTGGTGCTCTAATTTTCAAATTAAATGGAATTCAGACATTACCTGTGAACCTTACTGAGAATTAAATTCTAAGACCTTGGTGGTATAGATGTGAATATCAGGTAACAAAAATAAAATAGAATAGAGCAGCTCAGGCATGATGAATGTCCTCATTTTACTGGCCTGCAGTATTCTTTGCAGAGGGGCTTTACTCAGGTGCTTATTTTGCCTTTTTATTTCTCTTATTTTCATTTCTTTATATTTACTATTTCTCAATCATTTTAAATATAACTTTGAAAAAGTTCTTACAAAGCAACAGACTTTCCTATATGGCGTGCTATTTCACTGCTCCAGAAGTGCGTTTTCTCAGAGAACAGGTTCTGCAAGAGGAAATTATTGCTACATGTGCTGCATGCAGGAACGGAAGGTGGAAATTGTACCGCAGGTTGTTGGGACCCACGATGTCGGTCAATGAGATTTCAGTCTTGACAGGTGAAGGGTTCGTATCTGCTGAGAGTTCTGCCATTGATAAACAGGACACAAAGCTGGACTGGGGCTGTAGGTGTTTTCTCACCTTCCTTTTGGCAGCAAAAATAAAGCAGTAAAAGTCATTAAACCCCAGTAGCTGGGTGTTTACAGACAGCTACGGCTGCAGACACCGGCTTTCCTTAAACACAAGAGGAAAGGGGAGGAAGAAATGCTGCAAGTGTGATCTGAACAGTTAAAATCCAATGTCCACACAAGCCTGAGGAGGTGGCCTGTGAGCAGGGAAAGCCACCTGTACATGGCCCAAGAGCACGGTGGTTCCTCTGAGCTCAAGAGCAGCTGCACTCCTCCGAACAGGGCATTGGGTTGATAAGACAAGGAGAGCTTAGAGTCTATCACCTCTCCTTTATTCTTCCCAAACCACCCTCAGTGAACAATTTTCTTTGGATCTGGCATAATTACCTGTTTCTTCGACAAAGGGATGCCACCTCTACTCATATCCCAAACTCTGTCACCAAGTTTAAGTGAGATGCAGTGCCTGGAGAAGATTTGCCATTTCAAAAGAGTATCATCTATAAAACTGTTATTGTTCCGCTATTGACATAAATGGTAAAAAATCATCTTGGCCACAAGATGCTCTACAGCTTCCTGTAAGTTCATTTTTGAACAGCATCTCAAAATTTCAGAAAACCGCCATACAGTTTATCACATAGTAATGGATTTGTATTGTGCTGCCACTACTTGATCCAGCACAAGTTCCTTAAGCCATTAAGTTCTACCACACACTTGAGAGTCACATGCACTTCTGTTTTAGAATTACTTTGGATACTAATTCATACACTGTTACTCTAAACAGCAATCCACCACTGCCAGCGAGTAAATAGAAACAATCTTCTACCTTCTACATTTCAAACAAAATTTCCCATTTCTTTAATTTCCATCACATTTTCAAATGTCTGAGACTTGAGTTGTACTTCGGAGCATTGACTCCACCACCTTTGACTGGACTATAGGCACCTTTACTCTGCCCAAATGCATAATGACAAGTGGCCTTAGCAGTAAAACCTAGTCTGATATCTGTCATTTTCCTTATAATTACTTTGGATAAGCGAATCATCAACAGCTCACGGCTTTCTATTCACTAATTTTTATTGAACATTTCTGCCATGAGTCTAGAGAACATCTTGAACTCTCTGTCCCTTTTAAGACTTTATGCTGCCACCAGTGGTTAATTAGTGACAGTAAAACAGCATGGAAAATGTAATGAAACACAGCACACTCTCACACTTATGACATCAAAGTCCAGAACGCCATGGCTCTTCACTGTTACCGTAAGTACTTTATAACACTTGTATTTCCCGTAAGTCTGATTCTTCCACCTCTAAAGTAGCAGCACGGAGCAGCATGTTCTGTCCTGTTGACTTCAGAGGTCTTTTGAGAAGAGCGATGTCATATAACACCATAATTTGTATGGCAGAAGCGATCCAGGCCAGTTTTGGATGTGCTCTACATAAAAATGAACTAGGCACGTGCCATTTGCCTGGTACTTAATCCAGCTGGACTAGACAACAAGAGGTTTAATTACAAACTACATATAAGCAAACCTTCAAAAATACGTCAGGTATTTTTAAAGCAGCGTTTAAAGTTTAGACCCCTAAATACCATCTGAGAAAATGAAGATGCCTTGCTCAAATATGCCGTGCTTTTAGAAAGTTCGTAAGGGTGAGGTAAAGTTTTCAGAAGTCTTTCCATCATAGACAAATGCGACATATCACTTTCCACAGTGACTCAGACACGCCTGAAAATTCTATCCACTCTATCTTAAGAGTAGGAAAGAAGCCCTTGAAAGCACTCTGTCAAAACTCTGGTCTCTAGTAGGATGCCTTGCTCTTCTGGCCTCCAAATATCAAGACCCAGAACAAAGGGGTACATAGAGGTAGGACTCCATTATTTTTATTTTTCCATACTTTTGCAACAGATAATTCAAGTACTATTCTCATCGAAATAATGCTTGCACGTGTTAAAACTATAGACGGGCATAAGAAATTTATGCTGCCATGCTTGGCAGCGATCTGGGATTGTAAAAAAGTTTTGGTAACTGCAGCTTGCTTACTGTACACTTAGCCAGATTTGAATTGTCCTTTTCAAGTACTCCAAAAGTGCAGCTCCTACAGCAGAGAGCTCAGAAAAGGTTATCTGTCCAGGTGTTCATCTCACTTCTCTGGCTGACTTTTTCAGCCTTGTTGAGCTCCCTACGCCCATGGCCAGGAAATTCTGCTGGCTAATTTGAAGATGAGCCAAGAACATCTATAGTATCTGTAGCCAAAGTACTGGCTGCACTTTTCCTATGCATATACCTCTCATTCTTGATGGGATACCACTGAGAAAAATGTTAAGGAAACTAAAATTGGGTCTTGTAAAAAATGTTCATCGTTAGTTCAGGAAATTATAATCTTGCAAGTAGACGGTGCCTGCCAAAAATGAATTCTGATTTCAGTTTTCGAAACCTAGGTGCCTTTAAGTTGATTTCGGTTTTGTTATCAATAGAGACCCTCTTATTCATATGTGAATGTCCAAATAGTTTACTTTAAATTTAAGGCTGCTTTTTTATTCAGCTTCTAGACTTCCTATATCAGGCATTGAAATAGTATTTTGTCCTTGTGAAAGCAGATTTCAGACACTTTTCAGAAAGACACTGGCACAGCTGCATCCTACAGATGTGCCACAAGCTAGTTCCTGACTGCAGGCAGTGGCAGGGTGATGTGCCATTTGGCTGGTGACATAGAGACTTCTAGCAAAGAGCTTTTGGGAACAAGCACTAAGAAGCTTGAAAATGAGATGAGGTGGAGTCAAACTGTGCATTACCATCTGTTTTAGCACTGATCTACTTGCATTTGGTAAGAGACGAATTCTCTTTCTTTTGAACAGCATTTTATTCTGTAGGGTGTCTCCCTAAAATCGTTCTGAGATATTTATGGTATAAAGCAATATACTCAATTCTGCCAATCTTATTCCAAAAGACAATTACTAATAAAGCCTGTCTGATTTCAGCAGCACTGCTTCTCAAGTTGGACACTTTTCTAGCGAACACAGCCAGGCTCTAGCCTGTTGTAAGAAAAGAGAAACATACCAAATGCAGTCGTCATCTTTGAAATATTTAAGCTAGAAAAGACTGAAAGAAGAAAATTGCACCTGAGTTTAGTAAATACCCACATGATGCTGCTAGGGCTCCTGCTATGCTTTTCACAGGGCAGCAGACAGACAAATATTTTTAAAAAATAATTAGCTATCAGCTAGTGGTGTTGAGTTGTTTTGCTTTAAAGTACAATTTCAAACTGATACAGTTTATTCTCGCCTCTGGAAATATAGCATAGCTTGTGCCTTGCTTGCCTTCCACATCCAAAGGATTTTTCTTTCTGTCCTCTGTCAGGGAGAACTAGGATCGGTGCAGTAAAGTCATGTGAAGGAACACTCTCTCTCCAGATATTTAGTTCCACGATTGTCCAATACTGTTTCTTGAACATCCACCAAGACTTAAGAGAAGTATCCGAAGAATCTGAACTACTGGCTTTATGCAGAAAGAGTGTTTTGAGATGAAGCACTTTGAGGCAAGGTGTTACTTTTTTAAAAAAAGAAAAAAAGAAAAAAGAAAGAAAAAAGAGGAAAAACAACATTACCTACGTTCATCTAGAGCACAAGTGCATCAGAAACCACTGAATGTTCTCAGTATTCGGCAATAAGGCAACATAATAGACATACAGCGCTGAAAACCAGATCCATCAATCTATTTTCGTTGTAGCTGCAGCACTCCAAATGCTGAAAAGACCATTTTGTATATGAAATGAGTGTATGGGCATGGCTTTGCTGTGACTTCCTATTGTGCTGAGGTGCTGGTAATGGAAACTTTTACTGCACTGCGTTCTTCTGAGCACTTCCCTAGCTGTGGTTTACTGCTATTCCCCTGATAAAAGCACCAAAGTGGTGAGAGTTTAGCAAGTATGTAAAACTCTCACATGAGTTTGACACAAGAGTTCTCAAAAGCAAAACTGTATAAAGTTGGAGACTCCCAAACTAGGTCATTTCTCATCTGTTAGCACAGCAGGTGTTATTCTGATGTTTAATTTCAATGTCTCCTTTGATTTAGTTCTGAAAAGCTTTGACGGAATTAGAGAGTGCAATGGGAAATACTGTGAAAACGCTGAGAGCCCCTGAAGAAACAACTGTGCCGAGCCAAACGGGTAAGCACTCATTTAATTTCTTTTGAGAGAAAAATATGTTCAAAATATATTCTACATTCATCCATGTGTCCTCCTTCATCCGCCTGACGTAGTAAAAGCAGGCAAGAGCGTGACTGCTGTGGGAGAAGGAGGGCATCCTCAGACAGCACTTATTTTTAGGCATGTTCTAGCTCATTTTCCAAGAAGTGCTTTAATTAAAAAACCCAAATGTTACAACTATTATTTGCTGCTGCTCCCTGAAAGACGTTCTTTCCAATTCAGAAAGCACTGAAGCACTACTTCAGAAACCAGAATTACTGTATTTTCACATACTTGCATGTGATATTGTATACGAATTTGTTCTGGAAATTTGGGGTTGCTTCATTTAAGGTTATAAACGTTGATGATGTTCTGCTTGCACTGAACCCGAAGTCCGCTGTTAGACAGTTGCATTCAAAGTAGCACACAGCCAACTTGGCAGCGGGTTTATCGATAACGGTCACACAGAAATACACATTTCACAGGCCGAGCTGCCAAAGGGAGATATAACACATCCGCCCTGGGCATCCTCGCCATAAAATAAATCAGGTTGCAAAGCTCCCTCTGCACACCCGTAGGCTGGTAGAGGTCATGCATCCGAGGGGAAAAGCAAGAGGGACTCAGTGACCTGCTGCTTCCAAACTGGGAGTAGGTGGAGAGTCAGTACAGCCTCAGCTCTCACGCCACAATACGACAGACAGCTGGTGCAAGGGCCACAATAAATCACTCCCCAAAGGTGAGGAAAACAGTTTGGGTTTTTTATTTTGGTTTTCTTGGGTGTTTTTTTTCTTTTTAGAGGGGGAAGGCATTAATCAAAATTTTTAGGTTTTACATGAGAGATGGTCCAGCTGCGGTTCTCATTATTATAAGAATAGGGAATCAGCCTGGTTTCGTTAGTGCTGGAAGGAAACCCAGCCCTGCTTTTAGCATGGCCAAGAACTAGCTGATGCAGGCAGCTCTGCAGCCTGAAGTCCAAATAAAGCAGAGACCCTGTTCCATTAAGGCTACTCAGAGGTCCATAACATTAACCGACAATTTATTTTTTTGTGCAGAAGAATGTCTTTGTTGATCTTCCCAGCAACTGCTTTCACAAATACCGTGACCATAAAGCAGAGGGACATTCACACACTCAGATCAGGACCTCGCTGAGGAACAGGGGAGTGAGGGGTCGCTGCCAGGGCTGTGACCAAGTTTGTATTGTTCCTGCACATGCTAAAAGTCAGGATTTAGCAGGGCTAAAGCCAACTACATCCCCTTCCAGTGGCGTAAATAGCACACATCTCTAAAAGATATTGCTAGCACAGCAACTACAAGGGAAAATTACACATTCAGGGATTCAGGGCTCTGTCTACTTGCACTCTTCTAAATGTCTAGCACATCTAGAAAGGGGCTTTGTCAGATCCTGCCTGCCTTTCAGCTGCCACCCATGGAGGGAACAAGTCTCCCATAGCTGCAGTGGCATCTGTCAAGGCCAAAGCCATGTCTCAGACACTCAGCCAGGTGAAATTGCATCCAAAGGCAGCTTTAAAAGCCTGCATAACTCCTTGGATCCAACTCTTGCTCTGAATCAGACCAGCATTATTCCCAATGGCTTAAATGTTGGTAATTAAAGTCAGGAATACAAGCATCAGTACTTTCATCCAAATCTAATGAAAACAGACTTTTGAAAAAGAACTCAGTACTAAAAGTATATATTGAGGTTAATTCAATAAGTTTGTATCTTTTTGTCTTCCTGAGCAGATCAAACTCCAAATCACTTCACCAAACATGGAATATTTCCCCCAGGCCAGGAACAGCCACCTTTGATTTAAGTGAGGTGGAGGACCTAACCTACAGACTTACAACAGTCCCAATAGTTATTAGGAAAAGCAAGTTTTACACTGGCTCATTTCAGTGTCACTGAATAAAAGGAAGAACTGAAACAGAAGTGAAATAAAGAAAGGAAAGAACAACAAAAAATGGGAAGAAAACAGGTAACTGGACTCTGCAGACTTCATCTGCAGCAGGAACGCGTTCATCAGACCCCTCTAAGCCCCTTGTGCTGCCTGAGAGCTGCACTGAAAGCAAAACCTTGTGCTTTCCTCACCTCCAGCGCATGAGTCTTGGTCCTGAAAAAGGGAACAGTGCACGAGCTGCATTTCCCCCCAGGAGGCATTTGAACTCCAACTATGGCTGCACTCCATCTGAAAGCACACTGCGTGGGCATCCCTGGCACAACCTAGGTACTAGTAACAGAGCAGTGACAGCAGGAAGGGGGCATCAGGGGATGTGAGCCCACCCCTTACTCTTTCCTCCCTTGGGACCCTGAATCAAGGGTTAATCCTTACTGAGCTGCACCTGCATAACTCTCAGTTCCCACGCTGGCTGGTTTAGATCTAATTTGGGTATGCCAGGGCAACTCTGCAGCCACACCTTACGGCTGCTGCACAGCCAGCCTCCCAGACACACACGAGTGCCCTCCTTTACCCTCCCTGGTAGACGCTGTGCTATAAATCACAGCACTTCTGCTGGACAGTAAAGCTGGGATGATGCAGGGAGCTGAGCTCTCAGCAGCTCGTTCCCACTCCACAGAAGGACCACACGGGTGCACAGCACAGCATTTTTTTGAGGGTGACGAGCTGGATCTGGAAGCTCTGCCTATGTTCTCCCTCCTGTCTAACAGTGCTTCATAGTCCATTCACGATGAATAATTTTAAGCATGTGATATTCAGTCTCACACTTTGCAAGACATCCAGGGATGCAGACATCTAAAACCAGCGTGTATTTCATATTCATTTTCTACTCCTAAAAAAAAAACCCACTTAGAGGTTAACTTACCACCTGATTCAGTGGAAATGACTGTGCTTCGATCTTTCCACTCCAACTTTTGAGTTGTTCCATTTCAGATGGAACCTACACTCGCGCTGCGGAGGAGAGGTTGAGCTAGAAAAACTCCGTCAAATCTTCTTTTTTCTTTTACAACTTAAAAGTATGGGGAGCTCATCAGATCAAAGCTATTAGATCACTGTAAAATTTAGGTTTGGAGAAAGAAGGTAATTATTTCAGTCCTTGTTTCAAGGTTTTTGTATCTGAAAGGAGCCAGTACGGGTTTTGTGAAATGCTGTAGAGTGTGGTGGGGTATTTTACATGACCAAAAAACCCAGTGAGGTTTGACTTAAATACCAATTAAAATGAGGTCTTGTTTGTGGAGTGTGAGGGTTTAAAGGTTTTGGTAATACAAGGCCCCTTTACTTTCACTCTAATGTAAGTACATACAGTTTATGAGGTAACGTTTGCATGGATGTGGCAGCCAACACTATGATTAATTCCTTCCTTCTCAGAACTAAAAATTAATGTGCAAAATTGAAACAAAAACGGATATAAAGATGAAAGTGTAAGCAAAGTAATGCAGATCTTGCTAGAAAAAAAGTCACATACTCCATAGTGCATAACGAAATGCAAACCACTGGTACGCAAGGAAAGTGAGCAGAAAAGCACTTGTTTTCCACCCTTTATAAAAAAAACAGCGTGTTTTTAAAAAAGCATTGCTAAAGGCACTGTCATTAACCTAAAAAAAAAAAAAAAAAAGGAAAAGGAATTCCATGTAGAATTGCTTTCAAAGAATCTGCAGTGGGAAATCAGGCCAGAGCACTTTATCCTCGCTCTGCAGTGCTTACAACCTACCGTCTGGTATTTATTTCATGTGGTCACGGTAAAGATTTTGCTTCGTTGAAAAAGGCTCAGCACCACTACTTAGGTCTCATTAGCCTCAGGTACTAAGCAGTTTCATAGACAGAGAAGGTGTCACAGTGCAGAACAGGGAAGCAATCAAAGGCACGCTCAGCACAGAATTTCTTCAGTATAGTCAAACCAATTGTATAATAAGTAGACTAATCACAGCAGTTGGCTGATTTAAACAAAGGTACTGGACTAGTCCTGTTCAGTGACACTAATCAACTAAGAGAAACATGGCACACTGTCCAACTAATCAATGTCTATTCCTGACTCCACACACCTATGCATCCATAAGGGTGCTCACTATCTGTATCATGGGCCTACCTCAATGGGCAAAGGCTAGCAAGACTAAAAATGCTTACAGTCAGTCTGAATATTAAGGTAAAATGACTCACTACTTTGCATAACACAAATACCACTAACATAACAATAAACAGCTACTCATTATCAATTGAGAAAACACTGCTTTTCATTTCCTTTAAATCACAGATGTGGAATATTTTTCTTAACACTTAGATTATCATTAACACTGCTGAAAGGATAACAAATGTAAAAGCTCTCCTCTTGAAAATACTTCTTTTCTGCAGCCTTGCATGTTTCCTTCAGCCTTTCATCGTTACCACTCTGAGTTATTTGTAAGGCTCTGGGACACAGAGGCTGAAAACACAGAGCCAGTCTGTGTATTCATTCAGGACGCTGTTTCTAGGTTTCCCTGAAAAAACTGTCTTCCTTAAAGACAAGTTGACGAGGAATCTATATTAAAAGAGAAAATCTAACAAGATACAGAAGCATGTCTATCTCACTGAGTAATTTCTTTGTCCTCTTCCCTGAATTCATTCCCACTTTTGCACGTGCTGAGCCACACAGTATGGAGATAAACCTCTTCTGCAGACGTACTGCTGGATGGTATTACTAAGGAAAGGGGTGCTGATCCTGCCGGAGGCAGAGGGAAAGCTTTGTCTCTCCATGTGCCACTGGAGGGTACTGCGAGTGCAAAGTGCCTCCTCCATCCTTCAGAAAACCTGGAGACTCATCCCGTGTCCTACACAGTGCTGCAAGGCCCAGGGTCATCCCAGATGTAAAAGGTCTTCTTATCCCTCTACTGACCTCAGTGCTGCCAGCTGCAGTTGTACAATGATTTAATTATAAACACCCATTTGCCTCTCTCCTTTAATGGAAGATAAGGGCATCACGTGCTATCTCTCCAACAGTTTCCACACAAGGGGAGAGTACAGAGAGCTCCAGCTGTTCATCAAGCTAACTATAAAAAGTGATGGGAAATGGGCAATAATGGCAACACTCTCATTGCCCTTGGTCAAAAATACTATCTTTGAAAAATATCAGCGGTGTTAAATGATGGAACAATTTGACATGGATCTTCCTTTCCTTAAACGTAATGCATCAGCTTGGCTCAAAATTGTAGCTGGAAGCATTTAGACAGTGGCATTTATCAAACTGGGTTACTTCTTAATACTATAAATACTTACTAATTTTGCTAGTTTCAAACTGAGTATGTCCTTTAAATATGGTAATTACTAGAAAAAGTGCTCTAAATTTAGTTACTTATAATTAACCAAATGACTCTTTTTCATTTCTAATATCTTCACATTCTTCTTATAAAGTTATAGGCTCATCTTCAGCTCTTTATGTTTACCAAGTGACATTTCAGAGTGAGATTTTTTTTTCCCATTTGACTTACTATGTAAAACATAACAGACATAATGAAAAATCTATTTCTGCTTCAGAACTCTATCTTGTTTTTAAGAGATATTTTCTGTCTTCCTTAACAGGTCAGGAGAGTGATTTCCTTGCTGTCCTCTATGACTATCCTTCAGCAGACATAAGCCAACCTATATTTCACGTAGGGGAAAAACTACGTGTGCTATCAGAGTAAGTTGATTTTTTTTTTTTTTTTTTTTTTTTTTTTTTTTAAAATTTGGTTTTGTTACAATTGATAATCAATATGGAATGCAGACTATTTCAGGGTTTCTTTTGAATACAGTTGCCTATTGGTACCTAATGATATTGTGGACTTGCTTTTTATTTTTTTTTTTTTTTTTTTTTTTTTTTTTTTTTTTATAAATTAGGTTTTGTTACAATTGATGCAAAGCTGTCTTTTATGCACCTGGCGCAAACGGGATGCAGTTCAGCAAAACAAACTGAGTTCAGAATTTGCAAGAAAGGGTCCTTAGTCATGGTGTTAATTTCCCTGTAGTTTAAGGATTTGGGATTTCAGATTGTTCTTGGATCCTTGGATTCCTCTGACATGGTTTCTGAAGCCAGATTCAGACTCTATTCTAAAGTAGGACTCAAAACAGAATTCTGCTTTGAAAAATGAGAAGATATCTGCTTTCTGTTAGTAGAAAACAGTGTTAGAGCAAAAATAGTTTGAATCACACAGAGAAGGAAAATTATTCTGAATTTCTCTGTTAAGTGTGTCTCTCATTTTCTCTCTCACCCTTTTCATCTAATAACTCCGTTATGATTAGGTCTTCAAACTTCACCCTAGATTTAAGCCAACTCTAACAAAAATAAAATAAAAACATAGCTTTTTTTCTTTTTTCTTTTTTAACTGATTCTGCATTTTTTTAGCGGCGGGTGGCGGGTCAAAGATTTCCTAGCCACTTCTACTCCAAAATTTGATGAACCCCAGAAGGAGGTAGGCTTAAGAGCACTACTTGACTGACCTTAGGCATAGTGCAAATATTGCCACACACAAGACTAAGTACAGTTCTTGAAAAATGGAAGCCAGCAGCCCTGATATTCCTTTGTGCACAACTTGTATCAGCACACAGGGACCTCCCAGAAGTTACTCGGCCCCACAGCCACTGTTTGCACTGCTTAAACATAAATTAAAGATATCATTTTCACAGCTGGTGGAGAAGATGGATTCAAGAGGGACTAGACACATTAATAGCAGAGCAATCCTCTGATTTCTGAATTTGTAAAAAAAAAATTCTCTACCTGAGGAAGTCAGAGTCTCAGGTGGCTGGAGGCCAGAAGTACTCAAAAGGAGTATAACAGATGATCGATGAATTCTCCAACTTTTTGCCCAGCCACCATGACCTACAATAGCCTTTGTCAGCAACAAGACACAGGGCTACATAGACCTTTGGTCTAACCCAGAATGGCTGCAGTTATGTTCTGATGACAAAGTGCTTTCCCTGTCTTCCCAAACATAAAGGTCACAAGGTTCAACAGTACCACTAGATGAATTTTCTGCTGATGGAGAGCTTCCCTAAACAAGGGGAATTCTTCTCTGGTGACCTCTAGCTGTTTAAACCTTGCTGCAGTTTGAGCAACATACACAACATGGTACAATTGCTTTAGCTTGGAAATTCCAGCTTAAAGCCTCACTTCCAGCTTTTATCAGCTGCAAACCCTCATACCACCACATAACAACATATGCCCATATCAAAGGGAATTGTGTGGCATATCATATGCATACATTTGCTGCATAGTGTGATCTGCTGGATGAATAACTTCTAAAGGAACAAGGCTTCTGTGGCAGCAGTTTTTATCATATTTGCCTGTTGTGCAGTGATCAACAGCTTCTCCTAATAGTAAACAAGAGCCAAAGCCAGCCTTGATGGGAACTTTCCTCTTCCTATTTTGAATCAGCTTGTTCACAGGAGACCCAACACCACAATGCTCTATCCAAAGCACAGTGTCCTAATGAAGGACCTGTCCTTCCCTGCCAGGGTATGTGCTGATGTTAACAGGAACTGTTTGCCTGCAGACTCTTGCTGCACATAAGCTGTATGTATAATCTTTTTCTGAAGTCATTCAAAGAAGCAAAATGCAGTAGAAGAGGAGAGCAGCATGGCACAAAAGACCACAGCACAAGTGATGAGGAGTCACCACAGAGAAGCCAGCACGAACAAGCAGCATGTACAGCTTCTATAGTGGCTGCTTTACAGCCTTCTACCAAAGCAATTATGCGTAGCAGCAATCAGCCCCACCAATCATGCCAGGAACATGATATGTGGAACCCCCATAGAAAATACAATTCTCTGCAGATATTTGTGACTGCAGGATTAGATAAGCACCACTGTCACTACGTACACTTGTCAGGCACCTCTCATTACCAGATGAACAACCGCATTTTGCTGGCAGCAGTCAAACCAGATGTCCTCTAGTGATCCCCCCAGTCTACAACATTTCTGCTGCTCCTGCCCCAGGAGAGATGTGCTGCTTTGGGACTTTTAATCATCATAGGGATTTTTCAGGGTTAGTAATACTACAGTTTGGAAAGGAGATGCTGAGTCTCACAGGTTTTTTTGTTTTTACAATTCTTGGTTCTGTCTGGGAGAGCTGCAGAGGAAAAAAAATACACACAATAACCTAAACTTCTTATAGATAATGTCACATCAGCTGGAAACCCACAAACAAAACTTGTGGTGCCCTGAAATTTCCAGCTCTGAGCAGTAGACAGTTCTCTTTTTCCCACAGCATATACATTCTGGTTAATGGTCCCAGTGGCTATAACTCAGGAGTGTTTTCAACTCAGCAGTTTTGACATATGCTGAGACTCTGGTCTGCAGTCCAGACATTATTTGGGAGCTTTTACATGAACATGCACAAAACCAGCATTCAAATACAAGATGATACACAACTATTTGGATCCAAACTCTTAAAGGAAAAGGTGGAGAGAAGTCATCAGTCAATCACCAGCATTCTTGCACTAATCACTAAAACCCTGCAGCATTCCTGTGAAAATTCTTTTTGCCCTGTCCTTCCTAAGGGATTCAAAAAGCCAAAGCCAGAATTCAGTATTACAGCAAGAACCTAAGATATGCCAGTGAAAAAACATACGTCTAGTCACCTAGACATAGTTTCAGCTATGAGGTCTTTTTTATTGGAATCTGCTCAGCAACTCATTGAAGAAAAGGAAAAGAGCAAACCATGAACCAGGTTCTGTTAGACTGAAAACTTCTTCCCAGGCAGACAAGGGTCCATTTGCTGAGTGTCTCTACCCTGACGTTACATGAGTAACTACAGGGCTGTCCAGACACAGAATACTAAGCCATTACCTGAATATCTTGGACATCAGTACAAGTCTAGCTGTGGGAAGGCAGAGCACAGCATAGTTTAACCACTGAGTATTTACACTTCTTCTTTTAACTACAGAAAAATATTTTACTACTTACGTAATTTAAATGGAACAAATGTAGCTTATTTTTGTGTCCAAATTTAATGCTGATGTGGGTTTAGAAATGGAACTGCTCTAAATGAAACAAACTTGGGTCCCTTTCTGAATGTGTAGATTCAGGAACAGACAGAAGATTAAAGGCTAATCTGCCTGTCTTCTAATTTCTAAACTGAAGACAAGCTCTGAAAGTACATCTGAAAATATCCCATCTCTTGCTTTCACACAGTGAAGGAGGCTGGTGGAGAGTCCATTCCCTTACAACAGGTCGAGAAAATTACATTCCAGGAAAATACGTAGCAAAGGTTTACCACGGGTAAGTTAACGCATTTCCTATAACCTTTCAACACTACTTTTCTACATACACTGCCCTGATTAGTTATTCAGTGTCATAATCAAAACAATGCCAATAGTGACTAGACAGACAGAAGTTTTATTTATCGACAGTCTAAAATATTTCCTTTGAAATCCAAGAACATCAAATCCACATCTAAGTTTAGATTATATGAAAAGAAAAATCCTAGTTTTACATGCTGGAAAGGGTCAAAAAACCCTCAAACGTGATATTTAAAATACTTCTGTTGCAAGTACTCATCTCTAATTTTAAGACATTGGTAAACAGACCTTGTTTAGAAAGAATTTTTAATATTTACAAAGAGTAAAATTTAAGCTAGAGTTGGTCATAGAAAACAGACCAAAAAGAACAAATAGAAAGACTAAGACGTCATTCAGGATTGTAAACTCTCACACTGGAAGAGCTAAGGAAGGTTCAGAGGTTTCTTGTTGCCCTAGACACCAGTCAGGAAAAAAACATTAAAGCACACACTTAAATTTTTTTGGCAAAAGTTTTAATACCAATTTAATTTTAAGCATATGAACTGTGAAACTCGCTGCCATTTATGCAAGTGCTTGAATTTTAATATGCTTTTATATCCTCCTGAAATAGAGATACTTTCCTAAAGACAGGGCACAGGGTAATGAAAGCTACCATCTGAAGCTTCCCCAAGATTATTTTGCTGATAGCAGACTGGATCAAACACACAAGAACAATTTTATTTTAAAGTGACAGTAACTCCTACACCAGCCTCAGTTGCATGGTTAGAAACTAAATCTGGCAAAATACAGCAGCGCACCAAGCTGTGGTGAAAATTGGTAGAACTAATTCCACTTTCCCATATCCATAAAGTCAATTAACTTAAATGGCTGGACTGTTCCCTAGAATAAGCAGAATACTTGTATCTTATTTTGGGTTTATGTATGATGCAATAAAACACAATTTTGAGTTAGCAAAAGTGGTTTAAATTAAAAAGAGGGAGTAAATCAATGTCACAGATACTTCAATATACTACAGGGATATGTCCCCAACTATTCTGATCAAGGCAGCTTGAAAAGTTTTGTTTTCCCTAATAAGTCTATACCTTATTCTTCTCTTAGTCTCACAAAAGTTAAAGGAACTCAAAGAGAGCAGGATTTTGTCCACTAACTGGGGAAATATGCCTGGATATAGTTGAGAGAATAACTACAGAAAGCCACAGTGTTATTTTTGCCGTCACTTTTCCTGGCTAATGCTGCACTTTCACGGCCACACGCTGCTCTCTGTTTCACTGGTGTCCAAATTTCAGAATTTGTTTTTTCCTGCTTCACAGCTGGTTATTTGAAGGGCTGGGAAGAGAAAAAGCAGAGGAACTTCTACAGCTACCCAACACCAAGGTTGGCGCCTTCATGATTAGAGAGAGTGAAACCAGGAAAGGTGAGAAAAGATGATTTTTTCCCCCTTGGTTTTGGGAACTAATAGTCTTATAGCTCTGTAATCCACTCCCTGTCCTGCTTCATATGGATCAGCCTGAAACCAGAAAATGTATGTAATGGGAAGGCAAAGGCACCCAGTGCAGCACACCAGTCTTCACCAGTCACCTACGCTGAGAGGGGTGCTGGAAACGGGGTTAGTGATGGCCGCGGAAAGTTCCACAGGCATCAGCACAAACAAGACACAGTTGTTTAAACACTATTATTTACTTTGGTCACACGCAAAGCTTATTCGGCACCAGGACTTTTCAAATGGAGAAAAAGTCACAGCTTTGCCTTCATCCACAAAATATTGCCTGAAGAAGCTAAAAAATACACAGCAAGCGGCGGGGGTGGCTGATAAGTGCATTTCCTATATAAACAGGTGGTTCTTTTATTTACTTTGTTAAAATGACATGCCTTCAATTTTATTTTCTTTCATAGCAATTCTGTTGCTACAGGGGAATTGTACTGTACACACTTTATACTTTTATTCTCTTCAATGGGAACACATCTCCCACTGTGCAGTGTGATATCTTCCCTTCTTCTGAAGCACCAGGATACATCCTGATATCATGATACCACAGATAGAAGGGAATAATAAACCATTTACTCTGCATAATACAGGCCAATTTGTTTCCTAATACCTATACTAAATTCACAGAAATTTAGGTTCGACATTCAGTCCTTACCCCCTAACCGCTGCACAGTAGTTTTGAACAAAGAAACAGGAAAATGGAAGTTTTCATCTCCTGCCAGGACTGCATTATCAGGTATCAACTGCTGCGTTATTGGGAGCTGAGTAAATCAGCATACCAGCACACGAGCCTGGTCCCCTTCTTCAGAGGAAGACTAACAAGTTCTGTAAAGTCCTATTTCCTTTACACCATTTCAAAAAAATCCCATACCAGAAAAAATACTGGAAAAACACACCAGGAATTTAAATTCAATCAAAAACTCAGGCCCTGATGTTGGGCTATTTATTCCCTTTGTTATACTTAAGTATATATATAAAGTATACTATATAACTAGAAATTAGGGTGGCCACTGCTTTTTTCAGGAGTTTCAGGTACCACAGCTTACAGATACTCTGGTTATGGTCACTGCTATCCATACAGAATTAGGGCCCTACTTTGGTCTAATTAGTTCTTCTCTTTCTCCAGGTTTATATTCCTTATCGGTGCGGCACAGGCAAGTGAAACATTACAGGATCTTCCGCCTTCCAAATAACTGGTATTACATCTCTCCACGGCAAACCTTTCAGTGCCTTGAAGACCTTGTGAATCACTACTCAGGTAAAAAGAAGTACAAAATAAACATATTTTCCACTGGCAACTGTAAAACTATCTATCAAAGGTCCAGAACAAGAAGTTTTGCTTGAGACTGCAATTACTGCCAGAACAAGTGATGGAAAAACTTTTCATTTATATCTTTTACTTTACTTTTGATCCTTAATACAAATATGCTACCCTTAACAGTACAACTAAAATCAACCCAAGAACTCAGCTAAATAAAGATATATACACTCTGTCCATATCGGTAGATGATATTGTATGGCCAATTCAATAGAGCTCTCCTTGACACTATTTAGCCCAAACACTAGTGTTTAGCACTTCCCTAGACAACTTTCAAATACAGTTTGGAGGTTATCACAGGCCAGGGATGACCAGCGCAGCTAAAGTAAAAGTTTAGGTGTCCAAAAATGTTAAGGTGTACAGACGGAAGTCAAGGTTCTGGGTCCCAGGGCCAAAGTTCAACTCCTGGCTCACTTTCTTTACCAGCACGGACATTTATCTGCCATTTATTTACTTATCATATGGACAGACAGATAGAATTAGGGCATGCAAGAGGAGGTTTTGTAACCCCATTTCTCTTGGGAATCACTACACCACACAACCTTATCTACATCAGAAAATTATCAGCAACGTTGTTAGTTTTTTCCCTATTGCTTTAGGAGAATATGGCTGGATTTTATCAGCAGAAGTTATCTCAAGGGGCTCAAGCTGTTATCTAGATTCAGCTATCATTTTTAATAATATTAGTCCAGTTGATCACACCTGTTTCAATTATAGTTTTCCAGATTTATGGCAATTTAACATGTGTCAAAGAGATAACTTGACAAACAACACAATTAAGTGGCTGCAGTTACCATGCATTGAAATGAGAACATTTTAAAATGAGGAAGGAAGATTGCAATAAGTTAATTGCACAAAAGTTAAAAGAGAACAATAGGTTCTGTGCTTTAATTAGTAATAGCTACTCTGTAACTTTAAAAGCATGAAGCTACTATATCTGCATGTAACATAGATAAACAAAATAGTGTGTTGGCCTAAGAGTACTCTGACCAGCTCAGGAGAAAAGCCATATTCACATTTGAAACATGCAAAAGAAACTTTCCAGTCCAATGATATAAACAGAGTGAGAATTTCAACAGGATATTTTTATTTTTTTATTTAAGTTAGCTGATACCTTTCTCCATGTAGAAAGAAGCAAACAATTGAAGCCTTAAATTTTAGATGGGTGGAAACGCAAAACTTGTGGAAGATTTTTACTTGAGTTAGTTATAGGTGTAAGAGGAGATATAATGAGATTTAGTTCTCCTCTTTCCACCACCATGAGATGATAGAGAATCTCACCCTGAAATAAAGCTCAGAGATGTAAAATACTAGTGTTCAACCATAATGTTCTCTACTTCCCTGGAGGTGTCTAGGGCCATGGGTTAATGGTGGGCTTTGCAGTGCTAGGTTAACAATTGGACTTGATGGTCTTAAAGGTCTTTTACAACCTAAACAATTCCATGATTCTGTGATTCTATTTTGACAGAAGTACATATAGAATGTTCCTAGTGGAGCGAGGAGAAAAGGATAGAGAGAAGAAACATAGACGAAAGTAACACATGAACCTTAATTCATTCCATAGCCACGTCCCACAGCACAACTGGTGCACATACAATTCAATCTGAGTGATTGTATATTGCATCTATTTCACACTCTCTTTGCATGGCTGAGGCAAAAGCAGAACTCACTGAGGACTCAGGAAACCTGGGTTTAAGTCTGTGCTCTGTCACAAACTTCCTTCCAGAGTTTGGGCAAGTCACTTTTTAATTCTGTATCTCAGTTCCTCTCTTGTACTACGGGAAATATCCCCCGTGAGAAATTAAAGGGCAAAGGTATGAGGAAAGGAAAAGTTAAGCCTGTGTTACAGAGTCCTTACTGAGAACGTACAATTTATTGACTGCTACTACTGTGCCAAAAACTGTTTATTTGAGTGTGCACCAGGGGAGAAATACAATGAACATAAGAGTGAGAAAAGATTAACTGCCTGTGTATTCATTTCCCTGTTCAGAAGTTGCTGATGGTCTCTGCTGTGTCCTTACAACACCTTGTCTTACCCAATGCACTAACAACAACAGCGTGACAAATCAAGTTCCTCCTGTGGTGATGCGGAATAAAAACTTCAACTGGAAAAATATTCACAGGTACCACATACAACACAAGCTGCCAGAAATAACAAGGCTGGGGGGTGGGACAGGGGGAGGATTCCAGCCTTCTATATATTTGTTCTTACAACACAAAAAAAACATCCATTTCCTCCTTCTGAGACTAGTTTTAAAGATTAGACAATCTTCAAAGCTTCTGACAGCAGGTTAACCCATGAAAAGTGGATATCTATCTCTCTGATAATCTTGGTCTAACTTTGAAAAAAAATATGGTTAACATGAAATAATATCTCCTATCCAACAAAGAGTGTGGCTACTTGTGCAGTTCCTTTGGGACTCGTAAGTCCTCTCCACCAAGGGAGCAGGAGCAAGAGCCAGGCCATAAAGTCTAGTCAGATCCACTACCAATGTCAAACTAGTGTGTGATGGCTTATGGGTGAGCCCCAATAGTCAGAAAAGGCTCCCCTTGTTCATATGGTGGCCATCCATGAAGCAGCACAAGTGCAATGATCACATGCTCCCAGCAGAAACCTTTCCTACTGTGTCTTTCTCAATACACAGCCCAACTCGAGATTCATGAGATTTCTAATATCAGGACTGCAACTAGAGAAAGTAGGTCAGGTTTCAGAAGCTGGTGAAACAACCACCTTCAGAAACAAAGGCACCTCTTATTTTTAAAGTATAAATTTCCCTCCACTACCCTTTCTTCACAAAGTATATTCATTTGCTTACAAATGCAACACAATTCTGTGCAGTATCGAAGCCATCTTTCCAACAGATTAAGAAGAAAGAGAGAAGGTACATAGACGTTATTTCCTTTTCAGATGCTGAAAAACATTTAGATGCTACTGTTGTACCATTTGTTTCGGAAAATTGCAAAGTGACAGAAACGTTTGGCGACTGATGAGACAGGCAATTTGTTATACAACATAATTAACAAAATTTGGTTTGACAACTGTTAATATTGTACTCATAGGTTCAGTTCAAGTAGCTGAAATGGTAACAAAATTGTGTTCTTTTAAAGGCTGGAGATGACTGAAGATAATGAAAGCACCTTGGCAGCAATGGATGATTCTTGTCTCAGCTACGGCCTGAGGGAAAGTATCGCTTCCTACCTCTCCTTAACAGGGGATGACAGCGTTTCTTTTGCAAGTGCCAGAAAGAAGAAAGCCCAATCTCTTATATACACAGGGAGTAAACGGAAGAGTACCCTTCATTTGCCACCTACATACTATGAGGACGAAATGTAAGGCAAAGGGGGGAAAAAAAAACACAAACGAGGGATTAGAAGAGAAACCCAGAGCATCCTGTGGTCCTGCAGTCCTTCAACAGCTGAGAGATACAAGCTGATGATCAAACGCTGGCAATGCTTCTGCATATTCTCTTCTGAATGTTAACCAGAGACCGTCTTATCTTACCGGTGACATCTCAGCTATGGCATATGCTGGGAACATTCCCAGTGCACCTGAAATTAGAACCTGCTCACAAGCAGGATAAACTGAGACAGACTCTAAGTCAAGAGGCGAGTGAGGCAGATGACTCTTCAGCAAGGGTGATGCCCACCATTGTACAAAGGTGATTGCATAGGGAAGGACTAACTACAGCACAAGAACTTAATTTAAGTCTTACTCTGGTATTCTCCACAAGGCTGAAAACCATCTTTACAGAACCTGCCTACATTGAGAAAAGGAACCTTTTCCTTCTCCATACAGAATCATTCATTGTCATTGACAATGGGTCAGAAAGTCATCAATAACCCCAAGAAAGTGTCTAACATCTGTCATCGAAGAAACATCTGATGACATTGACTCAATATTTCTGTGATTTTTACCTTTTAGGGGAAAAAATAAAATTGTTGACTTTCCAAGTGGCATGTCATTTAACAGCTGGTAATGGCCTGAAGCGTCACAAAGTGGTCACAAAATTAAGAACAGGCTTAACTCACTGAGAAAAGTAATTTCTGCTTATCCCTGAGCTGGGAGCACAGGCATATCCAAAAGCATAACTCAGCTGCTCATAGTATAGCAGATATATAACAGAAATCAAAGGGGTTTTTAAGCAAAGAAGTAAAATGTGGTAATTCCATGCCTAAGTGCAAAGGTAGGCTTGTAAAGATGTGACTTTTTATGTACGGAGGACCAGATTTTAACCTCATCTCCTAAAGGCATCCCCATATTTATGTATAATATTTATATTAATAGCAGCTTTTTTAAATAATTAAACTAAAAGAGCAAATCAGCAACAGTGGATGTTAAAGAGTTTACTGAATTTCTTGTTTGAATAGAGTTATGTGAAATAGTAATGACACACTTCATCAAACTGCTTAAAGATGCACCTGGGTTATCTGAAATTTCATGAATTAGCGAATTTTTCAATATATATATGCACCCTTTGCTAAGTGACGATGGAGCAACTAGCATGGTCCTTTGAATATGACTTGTGATTGCTTTCTAAATCAAGTAGTCACTCACATCTGGGGGTGTAAAATGCTGCAATCAATGTTCTCGAGCTGAGATCTTTCCAGTCTAATATATTGTCACACCTTTTCGCACAGATTTGAGTAGCCAAGGTTCGGAGAGAGGAAATTGGAGATATATATGTATTTTTTTTCCCTCTGCAAATACCTCTTAGCACAAATCTGTGCGCTCTTTAGATCTTGTAACAGGTAATTTGCACTAGTAAGAGAGATTTAGACATCAAAATAGTTCACAGCCTATTTAAACATATTTCAGAACTTAAAGGATGAATGTAATTTGGCTGGTAAACATTGAACACCACAAAGAAAAACAAACTCAGGAACTCTAGGCATTTGTATAATCTCATTACTGTTATTGATCATTAATATGTTATTGTGACTGCATTTTATCCAGTAAAATGTATGTGGGGAGCATTACAGATTTGTAAATCATGACTTGTATTTATTCATTAAAATAATATCCAGTAGTTACTTTGTATTGCTTTTAGAAAATTGAAAACCCAACGTGCAACAAGTACAAACACTCAGACTTGCAATGACACTGCCAGAAGATATCTTTGATGGAACATAATAAAAGAAGCCAAGAGCACAAAGCAACCAGTCAGCAACTGGAACATGCTCTGTAGGAAGGGGATAACACATGTTCCGATGACAACGGATTCACCCAATCACAGACAGTGACACACAGTTTAGGTTGGAAAGGACCTCTGGAGGTCACCTGGTGTAATCCCCCTGCTCAAGTAGGGCCACCTAGAGCTGGTTACTCAGGACCATGTACAGACAGCTTTGAATATCTCCAGGGATGGAGACTTTAGGACTTCCCTGGGCAACCTGTGTCAGCACTTGGTCATTCTTACACAGTAATGACAGGAACAGGTGACAAAAACTTACGAATTGTGTCATAAAGGATGGCTGGATTTCACAGATGGTTATAGGGAAATTCTGTGAGGTCTGGCCATTTCTCACAAATAACTGAAAGACTATATTGAGGACCTTTTGTGAAGCCCAGTCTTGTGAGGGCAAACAGCACTGAGCCAATTATCTACAAATCTGAGATTACCTAAGAAACAATATCAGAAATACCAAATTTGGGTAGGGATGTAGCAAAACTAGGATCAGTGTCGAAAAAGTAATCAGAGGTGATTGGTTGGTTGGTTTGAGAAGGAATGAGTCTGGTAAAGGGAGAAAAAAAAGGAGATGGGAAAAGAGGGGAGAAGGGGATCTAAAGGTTAGCTCACTATAGGATCAGGGAAGTCAGGTCAGACAGCCCAGCACCTGACTGCAGCAGTTTTCAGTAGGGCAATCTATTTGCTCCTTCTACCATTGGCTGACCTGCTCCCATGGCCAGGAGACACCTGGTGTCTTTCCTTGCATTCGGTGGAGGAAGCCTGGGAGCTCTCCTGACACCCACCAGGAAATGCCTGGAGGGGACACCTAACATCTGCCCTCCACAGCCTCCTGCGAGACATGGAGGCAATCTATACCATTGATCCACTCTTCTATATGAAAATTGCACCAGTAAATAAATCAATTAATCAAAAGATGAAGTCTAACACCATGTTAGTGCTTTTAAATGATTTAAAACAAAACCATAATCACTGAGACTACATTTTTCTAATCATACTACTGAACAATGAAGTAAGTTATAAAAAGTCCCCATGACAGCTTCGCATTGATTTTGTACAATCTTTTTTTTTCAGATGTGTTCTAAACAAAACCTATTCTAGGACAGACATAGGAAACTCAACAGCATTTTGCTATCCCAGGTACACATCTTTTTGTAGAGAAAGTTTCATACATCACATCTCTCTGCATACTAAGAAATACCATCATTTTTTAATACATGACAAAGACCCAAACAAGGACCGCAAAGCTAACTTTTGCAAAAAAATTGTATTGCTTCATCGGATTTTCCCTCAGGAAAGCTATATCTGGTATATATTCTCAGTTTCATGATTCTTAGTCTGTGTGCACCTCCTTTTTTTACAGTAAAGTGAAAACTATGCAATGGTTTTGCTGTCTTGGAACAAAAACAAGATGCATCCCTTTACAAGAGGTCTTGGTGAGAAATCTGAGTAAACCAGCAGTTGCATTCTGCATCAGATCATTAAAAAAAAAATAATTTAAAAATCGAGTGTATTTTAAAGCCACTGCTATTACTGCTTGCTTTTTATTTTATCGGTGTATTTCTCAAGGAACACTAGATTAGTGGGAAGAATTGATACACCTGCCTGTTCATTGCACTTGCCAGTGTTTTCCAGTATTGCTTGTCCTGCTGTAGGAGAAAGAAGGAGTTCAGACTTTGTTTTATAAAAGAAAAGATGTAAGGTGGAACTACATTCCGGAAATAACGATAAGCAAAAAAGGTTCTTGCATTTCCCTTCCATCAGTTGCTCAACTGGTAAATTGCACTGTATCCTGTTACAGCTTTCACACAGCCCCATCCTGAGCCATGTCAGTAAAGGGGGTGTGACTTCAGAGAAAGAGAAGGATGAAGCTCTACCCTGAGCAGAAAGGATTCTGGGTCTACTAGCAAATTAATTGCTACACCAGAAGCTGAGTAAAAATCTAGGAACTCTGTGAGGAATTATCTGAGAACACAACTACTGAGCAGCAATGTTCTCTTGCCTTCTCCACTAGAGTGATGCAATTAAAATAAACTTATTGAGACAGGGGGATGCAAAAGGCAAATTACATTTCCTGGAGCAAGGGCTTACTGAAGAAAAACCAAGGAGTGAATAGAGATGTCATTATTTTCAAGGCAAGATTTTATTTAATTGGGCCCTCGGTTTCCTGGACCAAGAATTTGGCTTATCTGCTAACTGTTCCAAGTAAACAAAGCTAGCAGAGAGATCATTTTGTCCAAGGACTATTTCTGCTGGATTTATAAGACTCACTTCAGAGCACACTACTCTCATCTGAGGCTGTGAAGATCAATGGTAGTATCGAAGCTGACAAAGTTAACGTCAAAGACCTGAGATCTGATACAGGAAGGGCTGTGAAAATATGGATCACTTAGGGTGTCTGTGAAAATGGTCCAAGCTGACAGCAAACAAGCCCGTGGGTAAACGGATTTTCACTCTCTCTCTGACACTTGCTTTTTCTTTTAAATGAAATCTGTCATGAGATCAGATAAAAAGATTGGATACTTTAAACATGCGGATGTTTGGCTCATCGGTTTTAGAGTCTAAAACCTGCTGATCAACAACTGTATTTATGGAATGGAAACTAACCTATTGTACCTATAAGTTATGAAAGAAAACTATTTATATAATACACAAAAAAACCACAATGACGAAAACCAGACTCTTGCTATGACTAAATCAATCACTAAAGTGCATCTCGTGTACATCCCTGTGAAGCACCCAGCTCCTGGAGATAGCAGTCACAGGTGAGATGAAAAATAACTGTAGCAATAACAGCCCTTAGAGTGCTGCCGAGGTATGGATGAAATAAAACCAGCACCTACACACTGCAACATCCTCGTGTCTGTAACAACATCCTTTCACAAAGAAGTCAAAGTGGCAGGAACAGGACTTACCATCAACAACACCTTCCTGAAGAGGCCCATACCCACTGCCTCTGTGAGCAGGTGAATGCTGGTAACATCTGCCCCGCCACGGTCGGCTCCTAAAGAAACCCGACTTGGGTCTCCTCCAAAGCTTGCGATGTTCTGCTGCACCCACTTCAAAGCTGCCAGTTGATCCAAAAGGCCAGCATTTCCACTCGCCTCAGGAGAGCCTATTGTGGGAAATAAATAAATAGGTCCAAAAAGAAATAAAACTACAAACATTTGAAGTTTTGATTAATGTTACATTTTTAGCAGCCTTTGCAGCTGAACCTTGACAAAAATGATATTGGAGCTTAAAAGCCTGAAGTGGTCTTCCAAGGTTATCACTATATAAATAGACTCCATTTCACTTTTCACCACTCCAATAATTTAAAAGAGCAAGTATTCAGTGCTATAGTTACCCTGTATGCTTATTCGCTAAGTCCCTGAAATAATCCGATATTTTGTAAGACTTCCCTATGCAAACTACCAGAAGTTTAATGTTATAAGCCTGAGAGCCATTATAGAGGGCTCTGTGGTCCCTATCTGCAAAAAAATATTTTGCACCCATGCTTGGGCAAAGATGCAACTAAGAGTAATTAACCATTATTCTGTTTGATTTTCAGTACTTTCAAAAACATCTGATCTTTTTTTTCCCTAGCAACCATTCTGCATTTTATCAAAGCCCCATAAAATAGTGTTAGTGTATTTTGTTACAAGACCAGAGCAAGCTCATAAAAATACAAGAAATGACACTTCATAGAAAATTAATATAATAAGCAGTTCTTCCAACTACATCCTAATTGGCTGTCCTGATTATAGATAAATAGCACTCCAACGTCTAAGCTTCATTTGACACCTAATGGCAGAAGACATGAACCCAGCCTCAAGTATCCATAAATTGAGGCCATAAGATTCTTTTTCTAGATAAGTAGCTTGATATTGAAAATTAATTAAAAACAAACAAAAAATCAATGTGTTTGCCAAATTCAATCAACAGTTTCCCTGGAGTACACCTAATTGCGTCTTTCCGCTTCCTAGATCCCTTTTACACTTATCTGTCTGACCAATCATTTGTAGGTCACATCATCCTGCATTTCTTTACACACATACAGATATTATTTTATAATTTATAATACCACCATACATATCGTTTGAGATCTACCTATGTCTAGCTGATAGAGAATTGAATTATATGTATTCATATTTTTGTTCTCATGAGAACAAAAGAAAAATAATTGAACATCCCATGCTTAGGTGTCACCACTGAAAAGACTACCTTCTTTTTAATGCCAACGAGAAACTTTGATTAATAGGAAACTAATGCTGAAAGCATCTAAAGATGCTTGCCCTTTGGCAAGCTTAATTTTATAACAACAAAAGCAGAAATAAGTAATTCCTACACAATCCCTAAGAAAGGAATCGAAAATGGTTATTCACTGTCTACTTCTTTTTAATCCACAATGAGCCATTCATTTTTAATGATTTTAAATTCTCCACATTCAAAACTGGGAAGAAAAAAAACAACAAGACAAGACATAAAGCCAGGAACAGAAACACAGCTGAAACTGTTTCTTCCATTGCCAAGACCAAATAGTACAATTTTAAAGTAAGGGCAGGCTCAGAAACTAGGGAATCAAAATGAACAGACAGCAGAATAAAAAGCTGCCACTTTATTGACAGGTAGCCTGGTCTCAGGCAAACAGCAATGGAAAGTATACATCCTGTAGCAGATATCCATATGCCTACCATAATGAATTACTGAGATATCATAGAGACCAACTTAAGTGGCAGAACAGAATATAGAGGAGACCAAATTATTGACAGCCTTGCAGATTTTACAGATAGCGTGTCACAGTAGCCATCACTGTAAGTGCTCTTTCAGCAGGACAGCCAAGAATGAAATGGCCCTGGAAAGTACAACCTTCCACCTAATGCCATAGTTTCAGACAATTAGGCCAAGCCACACCAGTGAAGCGATGTAGAAAAAAATAATTCTGTGCCTTAGTCTTTAGGGTTTTTTGAGTCTGTTTTGCACACCACGACCAGTTCCCAGGGTTCACAATCCCGCAATAAACCCACTTCATGTTGTTAAAAAGGAAACCTCACTTCAAAGGCTTGCAGCATGCCTCATGACAGCTCCCCAGAGGAACTGAAATCCATGTAAATGTTTTAGCCACACAATGTGCCTCACTACTGGTGGACTAAACAAGGAGAGCTTCTGCCCCGGCAAAAACCACAGTCAGGTTGTGAAATGTACCTCACTGGGGAACAGATGCATGCACGGATATGATATTCATGGTAGCTAGACCAAAAGAAACGTGTCTGTCAGGAATCTTTTCCATTGCCTTTTTGCAGGAAAAGATCACATTCCTAAGGACCAAAGGAGAATGAAAATAAACCAGCGTTCAGGAGGAGGCAAACAAGGACATACATATGTCCTGTTGTTACTAGACTGGAGAAGAACAATAGTGCTAAATTTAAGCATGAAAACCATCCTGTTTTATATAAAAGCCTGGCCTCTTAAAAGAATCAGGCCTAAAAACACGACTGTCTTCCTCGTACTCTTGCCATCCATACCGCCGGCAATTCACTGCAATTTTTCTGGGTGCAAAGCAAGAGGTGAAGGCTCTAGGAAGAATGTGCATCACTTTTTTGCAACAGTAACGGGTGATAGTAAATTAAATTAAAGCTCTTTTATACTTAGAAGTAAAAGAGCTCTTTGACTGTTTGCAAAAGCCCTGCCAAAACAACTGCACAACAAAGAAAAAACGCCAAACAAACACAAAAGGAAATCTGTTGTTTTCACTACCCTTCCTCCTCCAAAAGCTCCACTTAACTCCTCCATTTCTAGTTTTGCAATTTACAATGAGTCAAGGTGAGAGGATTCAGCACTTTGCTTAGTTGGGCAATGAAACTGATATTGCTCACAAGATCATAACTTTTGTTTGTAACTTCAGGGCTTTCTAACAGTCCTGCTGCTCATGTACACCCACAGCCCTAAGGGCGAGCTCCTGCCCCCTTTGAAACTGAGGGCAAAAGTTCCAAAGGATGAGGATTTGCCCAAGTCTTTCAGTAAGAATGGAAACATCCCTGGAATATCATTTGAGTCTTGAGAAAAACCCTTTTAGTATTTGACCCAGCTTGACAATCTTCACTGAAAATCCCCTGTGTACAGAAGGAGTTAGAAGGTCTCCACCAATCTGTGGTTGACCCAAGGATAGATCTTGCAGTGGGAGGACTTCTCACCAGAAGGGCTACAAGTGAAAACCCACGCTGACAGGGAATCTGGTACAGACGTACCACAGTTCATCAACCCCACATGGCCTACAGGGGATATAGAGGATACAGGAGTGTAGCACTGAAGGAATTTTTAGGGCTCTGATGAATGTGGTGTTTAACTTGCTCCAATGACTCTTGCAAAGAGCTCCTCCTACTTGCTCTAGTTCCCTCTGGAGCAACAGGATCTTCCCAAATGCACACCATGGATTTTCCACAGGGGAAGCAGCCAGGAAAAATTGCACTTTTCCTGGGCTGCAGCTCCACAGTACAGAGAAGTAGAGGGCCCCCAAACACTCCCTACTCATAATGAACCTCCTCCATCTGAAGGTTTGCAGGAAGGCAAATTTGGTACCTTCAGCTTATGCATTGAATTTTTGGGACATGCATGCAGATCCCCATGAAAAAGAGGATGGAGAATTTTCCTGATCCCTAAATTATGGACCATCATATAAGCACTGCTATATAATATTCAGCCCAGCTAGCAGTTTCCACTTAGGAAGAAACCTAGGTGAAATTCACAGGGCTGAAGGAGGTTAGTGGGTAACGCGTGGGCAGTGCTGTGTAATGGAAGTTTGCACGGCACATAATCCCACTGCATATGGCTCTAGGCAAAACGAAGCCACAGTATCACTTTCATAAGCATCCGGTTCACACTGATGAAAACAGTGATTCTTTCCCCAGATACAACTATTACCAGCTTCATATCTAAATGAGTAAGGAGATCGTAGCGCCAGCTCTTTACTTACTGAATGAAAAACAGGCTTTGCTGAGAGTGAGCTTTGAATAAAACAGTAAAACAGAGAAGGGAAACAACAACCAATAGCTGTAGCTATAACCCCAAAATAGGCAAAATCCAACCAGCAGCACAAGCAATAAATACTCAAAAGAATCATGACGTAAAAGTATGTCAGTCTGGTGTTTGCAAACATGGCAAATATAACCTCCTAAAGGTTATAAAAGTACTAAAATGTGCACTAGAGAGATCAAGGATTGCCACTGGACTGAGGAAGACAGAGCTCCACTTGCAATTGTTGTATTTTTTTCTCCGTGGTTCTCTACTGTAAGTTCCCCTGCCCCTGCCAGAATTGAAAGATGGCAGAAAGAAAACTGTTCCCTACAGGCAAAGCTAATAAAAGGCAAAATGAAAAAAAATAATCCCAAAGATCAACAGGGAGACACGAATGTGGTTTTCATGTGTACATGCCTCTTCGCACAACATAAAATCCTGTATGTAGTGGGACTTTGTATAATTTTTAACAGAAATTGGTTTAGGAGGCAATAAGAGAGCAAAAGTGTCCCTTATACTAGAGTATGGGAAAGGGATGCAGAGTACATGCAAATGTTCAGTCACGTTCAGAACAATAAAAGGAGCTAAGACAATTAAAACTAAACGTAGCAAGTCCTTCAGAGAAGTCAGGCTGAACTACTGAGGAAACAACCAACTATATTTGTGCTGCACTTTCCATGGTTTCAGATCCTTCTTACCACTAACCTGCAGTTATCCCTCTCTGCCTCTTCCCCGCTCCAATATGGGCAAAATTTCATGGGTGGAACAGCCAGAAGTTGGAGACATTGAAAACCATATCCACAATGACAGGCCACTGAAATTAGCAGGAATTTTAATGCCTAACCTAACTTCATGTGTGTCTACAAAACCCAATATCCACCGTTTCATCTGCAAACTGAAGCCTAGCCAGATGCTGGGGTTTTGTTTGTTCTTGTTACTTTGCCTCCAGTCTCTACTCCTTTCTCTTCAGATCAAGTCCTCATCATTTCTTTTCTTGCCCATTTTTTCCTCCCAAAAACCAGAGAAAGATACAGGTTTCTCAAATTTAAAAATAGCTTCCTTTTTTTATTTTTTTTAAAATTAGAAACAGAATTGTTACAGAATGCAATTTAGCCCGTAGTTATGTGTGTTCTAGAAATCCATGACTTACCAGTACTGAGGAAGCCAAAAACACCGAGCCGGTAGTTTGCTGTCACGACAATGACATTACTGATGGCAGCTAGGTATGATCCATCTATGGTCGCCTTTCCCGCCTCAGCGTTGTAACTCCCTCCGTTGTGGAAGAACAGCAGCACTGACATGTTTTTAACCTGTCACGACAACAACCAGGTTAATATTCCTGTAGCCAACTGCTTTTGTAGGTCACTGATGACAACGCAAGCATCTTCCCCTCTAACATTATCTGCACCATTCATAGCTCTTTAACAGTGACCATGCTGATGGGATATCTGGCCATATGTCTGAAATTGTAGGCCTAAATTGTCCACAACGACCTATATACTATTAAAGAGGACACTATGTTCAGTATAAGGAAGATTCAATGGCACTGCCAGTGTTCCACCAGCCAACATCTCTACCAGGTTAGCTCAAGTCAGACCCATCCTGCTGACTTGGCCATTGAGCATTGTCTTTGCTGTAATACGCCTGCTTTACACAAACACTCAGGAGAAGTTCAAATGAGTGGGAAACAGGAGAAGGAAAAGGCCTGCTGGGTTGCTTCATCTTGAGCAGGATTAACTCAACAGTTGTGCAGGGCTGCTTCCTACTCTCTAGTCTTCAGCACTTAAACACTGCCTAGTCTCAAAAACCTCACTGGACAAGAGGTCCTCATTGCTCCTTCAGTCCCCATGGAGGTTTTCCCCTACTAGATACATGGAGGGGTCCTGCAGAGAATGCTTTTTCTCTGTGTTGGAGAGACTGACCTCTCATGAAGCCCAGAGGGTGTCTGCTATGGGAGAGCCCAGCAGGACTCCCAGGAAGGGAAGGAGCTATGGTGAGCTGCTGCCCATGTTAGCACTCCTTGCAGAGCCATCCAATTTTGTGCAGAAACAGAGGCTATTTCCCAAAGCAGCACCTCTCTGTGTGGACCCTCTCTGCACACACAGCAGGGCTGCGGCCAGGCTGCTGCTGCACAAAAGCAGAACTGCCCCAGGAGACCTCAGCATTTACCAGCAGATTACAGCTCTGTCTGACGATGAATAAGACGCAGAGGAAATGCAAGTGAAACATATGGAAGGGGTTTTGTTTGGTTTGTTTTGTTTTTTTTTTATTTGTTTTGGTTTTGTTTTTTCTTCCCACTGCAAAATGTGAAATAACCTACTCCAATACTAAAAGGTTTTTTTTTCCAAGTGTAATCTCAGTTTTCCAGTCAGCACTTTCATGCCCTATTGTGCACTTTGGGACTATCCTGAAGGACGCTCATCTCTTCTCTGTTCAGCAATGTGTCATGTACACCCACCCGCCCACCCGCTTTCTGCTTTGGCAACTGCTGGTGTTTTTCAAAGAAGGACTGGTGGCCCCTGCAGCAGCATCAAAGGACATCTGAGGTTTGTTTTTCCCTGCAGCTAGAGGGGATTGGGCTCTGTGGCTGTTATTTTCTGGATGGAGCTTAGCTAAACACTATGACATCTGCACAGGCAAAGGATGTCTCCAGCGAAAATACGACTGGCTATACAGGAGAAGCAGCAGAGAAGTGATGGTTGCATTACAGCCATTATCCTAAAAAATTACAGAATAGGAGGCAAAATCCTCTCAGCTGCCCTAAATTTGTCATGTTTGTGTGCACTCCTTACCTATCTGTCTGGAGAATCACTTCAGAGGCTTCTTGTGAACACGAAAATGTCACAAAGAAAACCCCAGAAATTGCAAGCACTGACACATGCTGCTCCCTCTCAGGAACTTCTCCTCCTGAATAGAAATTGCCTAATTCACAGTGCCTTGCCCCTGGTTCCCCTTTCTGCACCACACGCAGCACAGAGGGAGAGATGGGGACAAAGAAAAAAAGGAAAGACTCTGTTTTCACATTTTAGAAATTCATTCTAAAACATGACTACTTCGAGTCATGTCAGCTAAAATGGTATTAAACATGATGTTGAACCTCAGCTCATCATGGTTAAGCCTGAGGTTCCAACTAGGCATTTCTCATGTGTCCACAGCCTGCATAGCACCACGACCTCCAGCTGTCCTGTCACTTCTATATTACATTATGCTGAGCAACTTTACCCAATGCTGTAGGGATGCAAAGCTTAAGAAAGGCAAAGATGGGAGATAAAAATTAAAAGCAGCAAAACAAAGCCTTCTGCAACAGCTATAGAGCAATTTGGGGGAAGACTTAGCACCAGGGCTGTGCCTAGAGCCAAGTGTCTGGTATTACTAGAGTAATTGCCTTCCCATTTCTTGTTAACCTCTTTTTGATACACAATTATTTTCATGCTGTAATTGAACTATGCCTCATAATATAAGATATTTCCTAGCGCCTACCTATATATTTTTGGTAGCCAATTAATTTTTTACTGTACTTCAGTTTGTGGATAATTTATTTTGAATATAAGTGAATTTCCCCCGAGCCTTGTTCTCAACCACATTCAACCAACCACTGCAATTAAATATGTGAGGCAGAAGAGCTGCCAAGGCAGAAGAAATGCAAGGGCTGAACTGAAGCTTGCTGGAGCCAGTCTCTTCACCCCCCACCAGTTGGTACCAGGCTCAGATGCAGCACAGCCAGCATCAATGCCAGGCTGCAGTGGGGTGATGCTGGGCACAGTGGGGCCGGCATGTTCCTCGGGGACAGGCCACGTCTGCAGCCCGGTGCAGGGTTTTTCTCCATACTTAGCAACAAAACACAGACACTTGCACTTTGAGGGGTAAAATCTGTGCAAAAGGTTCCAGCTGGAACATGGTCAGATGCCTCCTTGGCTAAGCTAGCAGGGGACGTCTTCTGGGGAGCCCAGCAGCTCCACTCTGGTCTCACACCTGTAGGGGCTTAGGTCCCATGTGCAAACCCTCGAGGGGGAGAGAAGTTCAGCATTCACCAGGAAGCTGCAAGTCAGCTGGAAATCTGAAAGGCTTTATAATACTCAGAACCATCTTCTCCATTCTTCTGTAAAACATTTAATGAGAAACTTGGCAGGGCTAGATTTAAATCCTACTGAGCCAGGCAACCTCAAGTACTTTTACTACTGTACAAAACTGCTCTGTAAAGAATTGAGTGTGATAAGGATGGAAATAACACATGCAGGGAGAAGAGGAGAGAGGGCACACATTCTATTCTTATTTAGTGGAGAGTTTCAACTCTTGATCTTACATTTGAACTCTGAGCAAATCGAGCTGAAGCACGGCTTTGCTCTGCTAGTGTGACAGCTGGTGGTGGTTCTACACGGAAAAAAGCCTCTCAGAAGTGCCAGTTTTATTTGGAGGGCTATATGGTACATGCAGCTGTGGAAGCAAATTGAGGTGATGTCATTCACCTTCTTCACTGCTTGGCACTTAAAGAGTCCTTTGGTGGCAGGCAGAAGCCCCTGCACCGTGCCCTTGTTCAGGCTCAAAACACTCCTGAACAACCTCTGCATTCGCTGCTCTCAAGGAGGTTTTATATTCAGCATTCAGTAGCTAATTTAACTTTCCATGGGCTGAAAATATATAACTCTAGGTCTCTGTATGTGAGTAAAAAATAGACCTCACCACAAAAAGAAACAGGAAAATGCCATGCCTTCTGCTCCCAGCTACTTCTGCAAAAACAGAAGTTTTGGTTCTCTCTTGAGCTAGACTTACGCATGTGAAACTGATTGACTTGATCAGACCTACTTTACACATCTACAAAAGACAGGAGGGATTCAGTTCTCGGTGCCTCCAAGGAGCAAAGACAAGCCTATTTAGTCTATCAGATGGTGGCAAATGCACTGCTTTCAAATACGCTGTCTTGAAAGCAGCACTCAGGCAGAGATGGCAAACTGCCTGGGACAGTGACCTGATGTTTTCAATAAGCGCTGACTGTTCTTAAGGCAAAATGACATTCTGGTGCTGCAGGGAGAAAGCAGGCTGCTGGTCTTTCTGGTGATTAAAAGGGCCTGCAAGGGACTGTGTGTGCTGCTGTCAGATAGCTAGACTAGCTCTTTCTGACATGTAGTATGACAGACTCATAAATTTCTATTATAACCACCGTCACCTCTGAAAATTACCAGTACTGTGGAAAAAAAAAAATCTCCTGTGCTCTGGGCCCACTCTTCAGTGGGATTCACATGTTATTCAGTATTTTTATCCCCAGCCCCCCGGGGTTTGGCCAATCATCTAAGCTTGGCTTTAACTTGAAGCTTTATTTTATATCTGTTTGGAATGAGAAATTCAAGATCTTTCAAATGACAGCTTCGCAGATTGTACCATTCACCCAATTGTCTTTAAAACATCTATTTTTATGTTCTGCGGGCTGGGCACAAATCTAGCATTGCTTGCTGCCCTCATTCCTCAACAGCTCCCATGGATGTCAACACAGGACCAGTAAAGATGAGGGTGAACAAAACCTCATCTGCTGCCTTTCAGGTGGTGTAAGTGCTGATGTGATATGTTGCTTTACATTATTCTGTCCTGGACAAATGGTCTCATTTCAGGGACACTGATGTTTTTGTCCTTAATTTCTCCTCCTTTGCTGCCACCTTCCTCTTGTGTTTTGTTTCCCTCTTTGTCTCTCATTTCTAGCTTTTTAATTTGCTTCCCTCCTTGTTACCCAAACACAGCTCACTGAAAGCCTACAGGGAATACTCTTGCACCAATACAAACAAGAGAGTGCCTAATTTAACCTTGCAGGGCTCTATGAACACCACATGAAAAACAGTCATTCATACCAATTAAAAGTACTTTGAAAGGAGACAATGCTCAGCTACAAAAATAGAAAAATTCGACTCCTCTCCTACTTACAGTGGTGGCAGGAACAAAGATGTTCAGATATAGACAGTCTTCACTGACGGAGTACGGCGGGGCGTCTCCGTCTCCTGGCTGCCAACAAGCTGCCCTAGAGACATGGATTGAGAAAATTACAATAAAAAAGCCTGTATTTTTTTTCCACCGTTGCTATTTCCTAATATTTTGATGCACTAAGTTCATAAAATCTTTAAATCTGTAGATTTCAATCCCACTTAAAACTCTGCCTACCTATACATTAGTAACAACTATGAGTTTGTATATACACATCCAAATGCAAAAAACATGTATTTTCATGTCTAGAATCCTTCCCTCAGAAAATCAGCCTCATTTCAAAAAGATTAGAACTTGAAAATAAGCCTTCAGAAAACTCACGCTTTTCATAAAGTGCACAAAATTAGCACCAGATGTAAGGGGAGCAGGACTAGGGGACTCAGGGGCAGGTCTCCCCCTACTATTGCCTGCACACCTAAATAATTCACATCTTTTGCTAAAATGCCAGTTATTTATTTGAATTTCTAATAGTCTGTGGGTTACATTTATTTATGTTTATTTTCATTTCTAATGGTATGTGGGAAAATATGGTAAGTTTAAAATTTTATTGCATTTTTAAAATCTTTTTGCTTTAAGAATCATAGCAGACCATTAACAGTGGCCAGCAATGGTAAAAGTAATCTTTAAATAGGAATTCTGCCAGCCAGTCCCATACAGAAAATAATTTTCTGGCCATCATCTGTATGAGATTCATGTGCTTGAGCTCCATCCACAATGAGAATCAAGTGCATGACTTTTGCAGTTCAGATATAAGCTATTTTGAAGCCAGTTCCTTCTCCTTCACATCCATATTTATATCACATAATGAGTTATGGAAAAGCATCGCAAGTTATTAAGGAAGAAGCCAAACGAGGCTATGGAAAAGACAGTAATATCTCAGACAATCATTTCAAAATTATCATTTTTTATGTCCTTGTAAAATTTTACACTGCAGGTATGAAGAATTTAATAGAAAACCACAAGTAAAAAGACCAGCTTTAATACAATGCTACAAAATCTTTCCATAAGGGAGGTTCCTAGGACAGAGATATCACTCAACAGCTTTCACACTAACATAGAGAAGCACCGAACCAAAACTCCTCAAGCCATTTTGGGCCGACAAAACACAAATTCCCAGGTAGGAACCCAAGTAGAGCAACAGGTCTAAGGCTACTAATCAGGTACCCTTCAACAGGGCTGCAGGAATCATCACCTGTGCTCATGAAGATTTTTTTTCTTTTTTTTTTTTCAGCAACTCATCAAGATTCCCAGCACCTCCAGCTCCTCATGCCAGGACCGACTCCGGGGAGAGGCTGCCACCTGCTGAGGCAAGTCCACAGCTCCTCCAGCAGCTGGAGACTTCAACAGCAGGAGATTTTTTGGTTTGTTTTTTTTTTTTTGGTGGAGGGCTTTTGGAGGTTTTTGGGTTCATTTTTTTTTTTAATCTTTTATCAAGTCCAGGCTGATAAATAAATATTTCCCTTCTGTCACTAATGGCACTCTCCTTTCATACCTTGTTTCTTGTTGTTGTTGCATTTCTATTTACTGTGGTTTGTGTTTTTTTTAAATAAATCCTTTGTTCTAACATGTTCCACAGCACGCTAAGTATTGTCACCCAAACCCTCTTTTCTTCAAGAAATACACATTCAAAATTTGTCGTTTTGGTTCCCCAAAGCAACAAAATTAAGACTCATATCCTAAAACTAAATGAAACACAATCATGCAGACAAAGGCTATGCCCATGGAGTGCCTCCAGCCTAAGCTCACCAAACAGCAGTGTCTGTACAGCCCTGGAGAGGCAGGGCCAGCCAACAGGAAATATTAGATGCAGCGACTTCAGAGAAATTTGGCCCATCTACTAAATCCAGTTCTGAGTGCTCATTTCCTCTTAAGGCATTACCTAAAATGTTTATAACTTCTGTACTTCTGTCCAAGCCATTTAATAAGTATTTGCTTTTTAATAGTTTTTGGACTGAAAAGACTATCTGGGTGCTTCAGCCTGATTTTCTAGACGCCTCTAGGCAAAGAAGTTCTATATGAGACCCACAGGTTCTGGTTACATCAGCGTCAAAGAGCTGCTTTATGGCTCAATAGGAGTAAAATGTATTTGTATAAAAATTATAAATACTTGTATAAATATGCAGAATGAAAATGGACTGACAGCAGACAGTCAGTGGGGAGTTATGCATAGATTCAAGGCAATCAATTGGAATCTGCGTTTTTTTTCTTGAGGTGCTTACATAGATTAATATATAGACAGAGAAATTATTGTTTTTGTTAAACAAAGTCCCAAACTTCTATCAATCTGTACCCTATAGGTTTTTTTTCAAGAAAGAACTGAATATTGTGGTCATCGCTCCAGCTGCTTTCATACACCTGGATGGACAAGCACTCCTGCAGATGATCAGAGGGGTCTCTTACCCAGCCACAGTAGCATTCCAGGTTTCCACCCAAGCAAACGGCTCTGGGGGACTGAAGCGCCTCTCTGCAAGGGGAGGTGCAGCGTATGGGATCCCCAGGAACTGGCTGATATTTCTCCACTCTGAGCCAACGCGGATCACCTGGGATTTGCCCACTAGATCTCCATGGGATGGGATGTACACAGTTGGGGTTAAATCCGATTCAGAAATGGGCAGAAATAAATCTATTCGGGAGGGAACAGAAGAAGAATAATTTTCTTTTTCAAGTTAGCACCATTTCAGAAATGAAAATTAATCCAGTTTCCCTTCATTTTAAGCTGTTAAGTGTCTGATTCACTTTAAATGAAACATAGGTAAATTTGTGTTGTTCTCTTCCTATAAAATACTTCCTGCTATGCTAGATGTTAGCTACTGGGTATGAACATTTAACTTTCCAAACTCTTATTCAACCATTTCTTCCAGACCAGACACCACATTAGAATATAAATCTGAACATTTCTACAAAAAGGGAGAGAGATTTTCAGACTTATTCCTCTCCCTTGACACTTAATCTACTGCAGATGAAGAGGAAGGAGCTGGATTTTTCTTGCTGGTTTTTTGGTTTGTTTTTAATGTTCTGCACTTTCCAAAATGTCTTTTATAGACCAAACTTCCTTTATTATACCTGCTACAATATTAGATGATAACATTATGATTTTGTGCATTTTTATGAAAAATAAATGGGGACGTTTTCCCATTTCACTTGGCTGTAGCTCCACAGAAACAGCAATGGGCAATTGTCTAGGAGACATCCAGACTGCTTTATGCCTACTGAGCATTTCCTCACACCCCTTCAAGCAAATTGTGCACAGGGCACCACAGTCGAGTTCCTGCCTCCACAGCCTTCACCTGCTCTTACCTTGTCTCCTGTAGATATATGTAGCTGGCTCTTTGAGCAGAACCCAGCAGCTGTGTCCTTGCAGGCCATGTTTGCATATCTGCGTATCAGGGTAGAAAAGGCATCTTATAGCTGAAGGCTGGATTTCCAATGTAACCACTGTACATGACTGGTTCTTTGAACAAGCTGTGAGGTAAAACGTGAAGAAAAAGAGCAGGTAAAAAAACATATGCTTAAAGTATTTTGTATGACATTGTTAGAAGATGCTTAAAATAAAAGTTTTACAACAGATAAAGCAAAAATTATTCTGCTCTAAAGCAGAATAACAGGACATAAATGATTCCCAGAAAATTCTCCAAAATAGTTAAAGGAGAAAAGGTTATATTTGGTTTATACAGGAGTAATATAGCAAGAGAATTTGTATCACAGCTCTTAGGAGAAGAAAAGCATCTTCTAATAAAGTACTGAAGACCTCAGCTGAACTCAAACAGTCCCCAGGGGAATGTTTCAGAATAAGAAAAGTGATCCTCTCGTCCCAGTTTGTGCTCAAAGGTGGATATCCAACACCTTTCCTTTAGAAAGGTTCCTTCAAACAGTTATGGGAGAAGGAAAGGGAAAATAATTACACTGCTCACCTTCATAGGGTGAGGACCATCCACTGCAGAAAATGGGACCATTCCAAGGGCCATCTTCTATGGTAGGTGGGAGCAATACCTTCACTTTTCCTTATTTCTACCACTCTGTGGCATTTGAGGCTTTGCTAGTCATGTGGAATTAAAGGACTCTTTGCTGTCTAGTCAGGCTCTTGATTAAAGTTCCCTTTGTTGTTACTGCAGCACAACCCTGCTTCATCTCAGCTCTCAGTTAACCTGCCTTCACTCACCACAGCTACAGATAATGGGAGATGGCTCTACCACCTGTCTCACTTGATAAGCACCCCTTAACTGTTCTTTAGAAAATAATTAATAATTATCCCTTTAATTATTTGCTACAATATTCTCTAAGTTGTACAATCCCTGAAGAAGCAGGAGGTCTCTGTGCCCAAGAGATGTCAAAATTACCCAACCCCTGTATGACACTTTATGTCCATCGTATCTTTCACCAGATATTTTTTTTTTCCTTCTCTCAAAATCACAGACATTAGGGTAGTCTTTAAAAAAATAAAAAAAAAAAGTAAAATCAATGTATTTATGTAAGAAAGGGGTTAGGGAGGAAGGAGAGAAGATATTTGTGGTGTTTCTATCTCATGAGTTGATTAAAGGTCCTTTCAAACCTAGATGATTCTATGAGCCAATATTTTCTGTAAAGCTATGAATAAACATTTCTTACCGGATAGACAAAAGTCTCTGGCAGTGGAAAAGTCATTGGATATATCTCTACTAACTTGCACAACTTCAAAGTTTGAGATGGATGAATCCATGAGAACAGAGGACATGTTTAAGGGTTGCCATATATCCAAATACTCTGTAAAATGAACCATACAAAAATAATATAAATAGATAAATCATTAATAACTTCAGAGTAAAATAACAGAGAGGGAAAAGCACTGGAGAGTTCCGAAATGACTTTCACCTTTCTTTGCATCAACAGGGAACAAATGAAATATAATATTCAAAGGCTTCTGATTGACTAGAGGGTCAAGTCTCATCTTCAGAAGTCATTTAAAACTAAATTTACAAAGGTATTCAATTAATAAAGAAGTAAATGAGGAACAGCTCCATCCAGGTTTGCATGTAAATCCAACCAGTTTAAGTAAAATATTTCTGAACAGATGTAATTACATTAAGGGACGTGGGTCACAATGCCTGCACGCGAGTTCCTGTGCAGGTACAGCCACTAACTTCTTGGAAAGCAACTGGGCATTCTGCACGACTGAGCACTCCCAGAACCTCCAGCAGACATCCCCACATCTGTCTCAAAAAGGAGCTGGTTTCCTAAAGTAGGCTTCACCTCAGTCACCTGCAAGGTTGACATCTACAGCTGAGTTAATTAAACCAGACTCCTTGTACTCTGAGGAGGAACAAACAGTTTACTATACAGTACCTCCATCCTGCTTTAGATATCTGCTTTTGGGTGGAACAAATCACCCCCAGGAATTCCCTGATTACAGGAGGCAGATGTCTAAGTTGTGTCTATAGGGAACCTCATGTGAGTAGCTGAAATGGAAATGTTTACGTTGTCTGCATACATCTACATTCAGAGAGCAAGTCCCAACCTTACAGACTAAGTGAAACATTTTTCACAAATGCTATATTATTTTCACTTCCCTTATAAGCAATTGACCAAAATCCCACAGTAGCACATACAATTTTCACAGATTTACAGACTTTTTTTTCTAAAGGTCATAAGGATTGTTTTGATCATTTTAATTTGATTTCCTAAATGGAATAACCTTAAATTTTATGAGCTGTTCTAATGTCATGTAACTTTTATATAATTCTGATTTAATTTTATTTCATATGTATATATAACACAAATATGTATATATACACCTGTGTATATACACATTTACAAACGTATATTCACATATATACATGTACACACGTATATGCTCGTGGGAGTGTATGTATACACATACATACTGACTCTAGTATTCATAAAAAAATATTCTTCTGTCTCACGGTGCATTTTAAAAAAATGCCACCAACATTCTTTTCTCATACACAAAAAGATAAAAATATCCTACAGGCTTTTAATTCTGCACACAGAAGTCAAAAAAGAAAGCTTGGGAAAGAATGGGCCTTTAATTATTTTCATTCCTTTCAACAGTTCAGTATGTTTTAAAAGCAAAAGGGTCCTGCTGTGGCCACTGAGTTCTAGACAGGAGATTGGAATTACCCTCTCCATGTAATTTTAGGGGGAGGACAGAGCTGAGTCAGCTGTTGACTTGCTATTCCTGGTAAGCAGATCTTCCTTGAATTCATTTACTACACAGATGCAAAAGTTATGACTGGTCATTTCATTAAATATTTCTTATAGTCTTCTGAGAAATGAGTGACTTGCAGAGGTGGCCAAAGTTTCCTTCCTTTCCCTCCTCACAGAAAGTCAGCTGTGACCATACCACTCAACATTAAATCTGAAGCTGAGGTCTGGTGTTGATACAATCAGGGCTGTGGCACACCCTCTTTGCTACTTAGAAATCCTGATGTTGATGTACTTGTCCAGTTGATGAGAACTCAAAACCCAAAAGAGACCACAGACTAGCCTGGTTGCATCCTTCTTTGAGCAAATAGGCAGGAAATAGTGATGACTAAATTAGATTGCAAAACTATTTTATTCCAAATAATGCATCATGACACAGGGCAACTACCACAAGCCAGGGCTCTATATCAGTGCTAAAAGTCATTGCTTTTGGAGCTAAAACCTTCCCCAGGAAGTGTAAGCCTCAAGCATGGATTATCTCCCAGAGGACAAGCTGAAAAAACGTATTTGGTACCACCATTGCCAAGGCTGTTACCTTAACACTAGCTCCTTTGTTCTCACCCTTGCTGAAGAAAATGTCTAATGGATTCATGGAGTGATGAGCTGACCCACTGTACTCCCTACATCTTCCCAAACAGCCAAGCTGTGAAGTAGGCAAGAAAGCACAGGTCCTTTTCAACCACTACAAAATCATTCTACTCCTGTTACATTCGTGGGCAACTTTTCCAAGAGACAGAGACTGAAAGTCTCCAGCTAAGTAAAAATGAAGGTTGATTTAGTATTGCATTGTCATATGTTAAAGAGCATATACTTGATCGTAGAGTAGTAAGGTCATCGTCAGTGCCATATTCAGAGGAAATCTGAACTGGTAATGGAGCATGACCCTGCAATCACAGCTTGACTTGTGCAACAGACCTACTGCACTGCACTTAGTTTTTTTTCTTCCCCTAGAGCACTGACTATTCAATTGTTTTAGACAAACACAGTGATTTTAGTCATGTGGAAATGACTACATTTCATATTGTCAGTGGTTTTTCTCTTTATTTTAAAACCATCTAATATGACCAGTTGCATGACCCATATTAGAAAATGTCAGCATCTACATCCAGGATGGCAGTTTGTGGTATTTATTTAGAAAGATACTTAAAAATAGAAACAAACTCTGTAAGTGATGGAGAATCAACCATTAATACCTCTCCAGAGATTATCTGCACTACTAGATCCCCCAAGTCTTAATTTTCCAGATTATATCTCATTGGTTTGTGTTTTCAATTATTTCTTAAATATCTTTTTTTCTGAAAACCTGAACAAGAAAAGATTTTTTTTTTTTAATCAATATGTTTCTACATAAGAGCAATGTTGCCATCTTGCACTGTGTACAGTACTAGTAACTGAGGTCCTACTGCTGAAACAGAGCTTCACATTACTAGCTGTGGTTTCTCCAAAAAAGAGCCTTGTCTGGATTCCATTGTAAGTCAATAAGTCTGGGTGCATCAGTGGTTGTGTAAGATACTTCACCAGATTGACTCTTTCCCCATAGCTTCCCTGACTCACCAAGTGACCTTGGCAGGTCTCATAATTCTCAGATGTCTCTGTTTGTTCAAAGGTCAAACATTCAGAAGTGTTCCTGCTAAGCTAAACTGTACTCTCTCAGGAAAGAAATCCAAAACAATTCCACAAAAGGAAAAAAAATCCTTTTATTTATACCTCTGACACTTGAATTTGGCCTCCTGTATCTATTTCCCTGAGGTTTACTAGCTTATTGTTACTAAAATCTTTTGAAGATACTCAAGCTTGTGAGTGCACACTGCTGTTATTAGACACATGTAATGTGGTCCGCATTTGATCACAAAATAAACTTCCTACTTCTATATTAAAAGATTTTTATTTTATCCCTTTACATGGGATAGAGTCAAGTTAGTAACATTCATTTTAAACACAAGTAAGACACAACGGGCCTTTTGCAGACCTTGCTAGGCACAGAAGAGCGAACACTCATGATGCAAACATCCATAGATCATCAATTCATACCTAAAACATACCTATTCTTTGACCACCAACCCACTCACTCCAAACTCCAACCCAAAAAACAACCCCTTGTGTGTAGTGGGAGGTTGCATGGATCACTTCTGTGACATCTGGGGCATTCTCAGTCCTGGATGAAACATTCCTAATCTCAGACCAGATTTAGATAGTGAGACTTCCAATGTTTTCCCTTTCTGATCTCCTGCCCAGCTGACCACAGATGTAGATAAATACAGAAACACTAATGCTTATTTTAATGACAGAGCAGAGCCCTTTAACCCAGAGCTGTCTACGGATGGCACCACTGTGGACATTGCCAGCCAGCAGTTAGCTGCAAGTGAGAATTTGGCTATTAGTTGTTTCCTTTTTCCCTTTTCCCGGCAGCAGATCCAGCAATGCCCACAGCCATGCACAACCACTTCATTACTTGGGCCAAACAGAACTTTCCATGGCTGATCTAAACTTGCCTCCTTCAGAAACTGCTCTCACAAGGCACAAAGCTACAACCTGGCACCGCTTCACTGAAAATGCATGGTGCACCTGCTGGGCTGGAAGACATTTCTGGTTTATATATAGGTTAAGCTCTGACCTTCCAAACCACATTTTGGCACATGCTTTGATTGGATAATTACAGCACTCTGAATCCAGCCAGCTCTGTAACTTTTATTGCAAAATTATAGATGTCCCATACAGAGAGCCTCGCTCTTCCAGATGTTCTTGTTTGGGTAGGCAAGGTTTAAGGCTGGATTTGCAAAAGGACTCACACTGGCCTTACTCTGTTCCCACTCAAGTCATAGGATCACAAGATTGGAATAGATTTCCTGGGGGCACAGAGTTCAGCCTCCCACTTTCGCAGGCAATGACATTATAAAATCCTTTTCATAAGTCACAAAAGTTTCATCACTGACTTCAGTGGGAGCAAAGAGGGGTCAGTTCTGGATTTGCTGAAAAATTTGACATTTGAGATAAGGACAGAGAGATACAGAAGTGCAATAAAGTAACAAGCTAAATTTAGAAGAAAACTTGTGAAGTTGAGGAGGTACATAAATCAGATGAGGTTAACATGAGGTTAAGGAGGTACATAAATCAGATCTCTGGGTTCAGTATGGCTAATTCATGTTTGAAAGGCAAATTCTCATCTTAATTCTGAGATTTGTGAGCCGTATTTAATAGCCTTGACTCAAGCCAAAAACATGCTTAAAGACTGAACTCAGTGCTTTATATTCCCAGCATTCAGAGATTTTTTTCCAATGAAGACTGCTAACCTGTCTGAATACCAGCAAGCTCTCTGTATACCAACAATCTCCAAAACCAGAAAATCATCAACTCAGAGTGGACCTTCAGAAAATATACACTTTCTAAAATATAGTTGCTTCTCATTTTTGTTCATCCACTGAGATTCGAAGAATTCAAAAGGAGCAATTTTCTCAAAACTGCAGCACAATAACTATAATCACACCTCAGACAAATATGTCCCAGACTAAGAAAGGTGTTATTTACGGCCTTTAGCAATGAGCAGTCTTGCTATGCTCATGTTAAATGCAAGCATTCTGACTCCTTCGGTAGTGCCAATTGTAGTAAATAGTATACTAAAAACGTACCAGATATTTATCCAGGTTTAAAATAAGCTATTTTCAAAAGATTAAATGTTTACAAACAGAATAAAAATTGAATTTAAGACCAAAGATAGAGTGATTCTACACCAAAGGTCCAATATGCTGTATGAGGGAATGGTAAACCACTTCTTGAAGGTAGATAAAGGGAGGCTGCTTTTGTTTCAGACCAAAGATCTCTCTGACATATCCTCAGCGTTGTGGGAAAACAGGAAGACAAACAATGCTATTAACCACCAAAGTCAGCTACATCAGCACGTGTACTACCATCAGCATCTCTGCTGAGAATGGAAACACCCCTCATGTGCTGGGGTGGCCCAATTCCCACGTCGGAAAACCCCATAGCCACTTCTCAGTCCTGCATCGAGGGAATAAATCATTAGGGCATCACAGGAGGTAGAAATGGATGGGACTAACAGATCATTACATCCATATGACTGTGTTTTCTCAATGAATTACTTGATTTGAATGGAGTAGAAATGGAGCCCATATGATCTGTTTATGATCTGCAGTCCCATGCAGAGATCACCATTGTCTTCTAGCAGTTGCTAATCTAAGATAGATACCCATATCCCATTAAAAACTGAGGAACCTGAAGACACAAATGCTCATTAAAGTTTGGATAATTGCTGTATACAACTCATAAATCTCATATTATAACAAAACATAATAGCAGAAGTTACATATCAGTTTCACTCCTCCCACATTCTCACATGCACGGGAATATTTGCAGGCTCTCATTTGCTTTCAGCACAAGTATTCCTTCTAAAAAAGCTAGGTAACATGTTTCACAGGTTGTTTTGCTACTTCCAGTCTTAACTGTAAAGACATAAAAATGTCCACAGCTCAAACTCCCGTGCATAGATCATTTCAATAACAGCATTATGCAGCTGCAAAATACGAATACATAATTTCTCATAAAAAAACTTTCCTTATCTTCTGATATCTTACAGCTTGGCTGTAGAAAGTTCCATCTCAAACCAAATTGTGGGACCCAACTGTTTTCTCTTTTATATAACATTCCTCCATATTCACACAACCCAACAGAGTTGTTACTTAAATTCTAGCACATGATGTATTAGCATTTTCAGCCCAGGCAGTCTTAAAATAACATTTGTCCTCCCATCATTAAAGGTCATAGATCATACCTGAAACTAGCCACAGATGGTTCCATACTCAGTGTCATCACAGCACATAAACTTCTTCAGGGGAAAAAAATGCTCCAAACGTAACAAGTTGGACTTTCCCAGTCTGTTCAGCCTATTTTTCAAGCCTTATTTCTCAGATAAGAGAAACTACATGAAAATCACAACCGACCAGCAGGAGCGTGCTCTGCTCCATGTGACAGATGTACAGAAGAAAAATAAAAGTATTCATTTAGTTAAAGATGAAAACCACACATCCAGTTAAATGCACTAGAGATCAGTGATGAACATGACTTGGAGAGTTTAACCTTATATCAGAAAAGGTATTGCAAGAATACAAATAGGCAAAAGACATTTAAGCCACAAAAAAATGATGAGAATTCAGGTAAAAGTGCACTGCTCACCTCCCTCCTGCTCGAGAGCAGTGACCTACAGGCATTACAGAGCACTGAGTTCCCCCTTTTTTGTGGGATAATTGGGCATCTAATGAGTGTTAGAAATGCCTAGCAGCACTGCTTATAGGCAGAATAACCCGGGGAATCCAACAGGAGCCTCCGGCTGTCAAGAGGAATCACAGAGCTACAATGGGCTGCTGGATGAATAATCTGGTACAAATTAAAGAACGAGAAAACCCCCAAGCCTTCCCTCTTGCTGTATCTCTCCTGAGGTTAGCCTCACATGGGGAGAGGACTTTTTTGCACCTCCCCAGTGGCTTCAGGCTGCTCTATGAAAGGGCATGAAAAGAAGCTGCTATTGAAAAGTATTTCTGGCATTGCAGGTTCAAAGGCCCAGTGGTTTTAGGAAGATTACTGCTCATGAACATCTTAAAGAGCCCTGATTGGGAAATAGAAGAAAAACAAATACATGTTTTTACTCAGTTTATTTAGAGAGAGTTTCAGTAAAGGACACTCCAGCAAATTATTTGACAAAAGAATTTGGTCTCAACTTTTCATCTTTCAAATCTGTAGTGACTGCAACAGAACTCCTCTTTGTGTAGAGTGGGATTAACAGGGTGGACAGTACCTTGCAGCTTTTTGGCTCAACGATTTCTGCCTTCAGGCAGATACTAGGATAAATTAAATCATTCTAGCTGTCCCTTGATAATTTTGAGCAGTTAAAGAATAAAATGAACAAAAAGTGACATTCTGAGTTTAAATAACGCAGAAAGTGAGAAACTAAGATCTGGTAACGGTCTAAAGAAAGACAATCTAGCTCTGAGGGAGCTGGCTTAATGGTAGAACAAATGGACAAAAAAAGTGGTTTGTGGGCAATAAAATTTTCTGTTAAAGTGTATTCTCCAGCTTATTCAGGGAGAAAATGGAAAATCTTGACAGGTTTGTTCGTGTTGATTTTTTTGTTTGTTTGTTTTGTCGTTTGGGGTTTTTTGTTCTAAATTAAAGAATGGCACTTCACCATCTCCAGGGCAGAAGGATTTTACTGGCTCTTCAGAGGTGCTCAAATCTAAAGCGACATCTTTCCTTAAGGGTAGAGATAGAGAATTGGTAGATAACAAGCCTCCTGCAGGATGTCCAGAATTCCTGAAACTGTACCTTCATACAACTAGATAAGCCAGGTAGTGTCAGATGTTACTTCAGCCTGCAAATCTTGCTCTCCCAACCATATAAGGAAAACCAGCAAAGTAGCCAATAGCCCTATTAATTTCAGATAGAAAAGCTGAACCATGAGTGAACATGAGAGAAAAGACCTCTTTTCTCTGAAGGCTAAACATTAAAACAGCTTCTCTGTACAATTGCGAGATGAATATCGGAAGATAAGGAAAGTTTTTTTATGAGAAACTAGCCAGTTTTCAGACAGAGCTAAAAGACAACTTGATGGAAAACCATTTGAGCCAAGATGCAAGTCTGCCCATTTCTCTAGCTTGATGAGGTTCTCTGAATGGCAGCACACCCACCTGGTCTATGAATTTCCATAACCTGCCCCCTTCAGCAGCAGAACCACATTTTCTCTACCCTTCCTTTTGCTGCCCACATACTTGTGAAAATCCTTCTCATTGAGGCTTTTTCTATTGTTCAATGACTGCACCTGCCTCTACCCTCTCTATCAAGAAGAACAATGAGTAAAACAGGCAAAGCGTCTACTTCCCACAAGACTGAAAATAAGTGTGCTAATCTGGGTTTCTTCACAATATGAAGAATTTCCACAGGGCTGGAAACACCACAGACATGGAATGAAGTCAGCACCCTGACTGCAAATGGGTGGAACCGAAGTGCTGGGCACTCAGTCCTCAGCATTTCAAATTGGACAACGAGAAAATGAGGCAGTCAAATATGTTAACTGCCTATTAAAATATAGGCCTTAATTGTGCTTCAGTAAAGTCAGACTCTAGATGGGACATAACATTAACTTCACTATTTCACAGAATATTCTGGCAAAGTATTCAAATTTAAGTTTCTTTCTGATATTTTGATGGAAAGTTTTAAATATATTTTAAAAAAATATATAAATATATATGCTTACATGCACACATATACACATACGTACACACACAACCGTGCCCTTTACATAATGACATTTTCTTACACTCACCATCTGGTTACCACACAGGAGGCACAATATAACTTTTTTTCCCCCATGTACAAACAGTACCATAATGTAGCAAATTCAGTCACCGCTAGTTTTTCTATGATGCCCAATCCGAAAACCATTAATCTTCTATAGCATATATTAATATAACATATATAATCATAAAGAGTTTGGAAACAATGTTTTTGAAAATTTTCCAAGACCACGGACAACGTGACAGACACTGAAATTTGACCTAAATAACCAGGCTGTTACTTTTACTATCAAAATGAGGCAGAACATAAGAAGGACAGATGGTGCCCAGTTGCGTTTTGAATGTGTTGCTGCACACACTGGTGTTAGAAACCCAAATAGTACAGGACACCAGTGCTAATTTGTCATTTGGGCTAGTTGTCATCTTTGTCATTCAGTGACTTCTCCTGACTGCTGTCAACCACTCTGATCCAGAATTCTTCCCCTTCATAGGAAGCTCCGCTCACTTGGGTGGTTAACCAGACCTTTGCAAAACAGAGACATACCCACTTGTTCTGCATTTGGAAACATGACCTGGAAATGGGTGTGACAGACCAAGACTCTTCCTGAGGCTACGATGAATACCTTGCTGTGGCTAAGTTCTGAGCAGTCTTTAGAGTAGAAAGCAAATGACAGATAGAAAGGCCTAATTTCCTTAAGTGCTGTTTAGGTCACTATTTTCCTAGACTTAAGAAAGCAAGAATAGCATAAAAGGAAAATGACAAAATTACTACAAAGTTTCATAGTGGGAGGAAGAATGCTTTAATCAATAAGTTTTCTACATGCCATGGGAAAAACAGTTTGCAAAGGAGTTGAATTGCCCAACCTACACATTAGCCCACTAGCTCCTTCATTTTAGACAAAGACATATTTTTCTTACCAATAAAGATAGATGTTTTGCGTCTATTACATTAAAACAATCATTATAAAAGCACAAATTCTACTAGTAATACAAACTTTCTGAACATGATCATGACTGGTAGTCATAGATATGATGATGAAATGGTAAGTAATAAATTCTGAACTCAATATTGAATATTAACCATCTCCTGCAAGGCCAGTTGCATATAGATTATGAGAAGACAGACACAAACAGATTAAAAAATTTGCTCAGATCAAACAAATAATCAAGGGCAGAGATTGATGAGACTTCAACCTTAAGTTAGGTTGAGTTATCTAATGACTAGTCAACCTGCTTCCTTTCCGTTACGCACAGCTTTTAGCAAATATGCTGTATATTTCTGGAAAGGACACATCAGGGAAGCCTGTAGCTGTTGACAATTTGCATATATCTTTAAGGCGCAATAAACAAAAAGCCCTGAAAGACAGCAGTTAAGTTTCATTTATTAAGAGGACCCACCCACTTTTAAAATAACTCTTGAGTACCATAAGATTAATTTCCTGCAAGACTGAAATAAATTTTTCTTCCCAATACAAAAAAAAGAAAAAAGATGGTTTCATAGCAAGTTACTGCCTCTCTTCAAAAGTGGGACCCAACACACACCTCAAATACTATATTTTTTGTGATCCAGTTCTGAAAATCTTTGAGATAATACTCCCACCCTTGCAGAAAACCACAAACAAGGATTAGAGGCAGCACAGTTTATCATCCTTCTGTACCACCAATTATAATGCACTATAAACCTGACTCTTAATTTCTGGAGGAATTTTATCCTTTTTTTTTTTTTTTTTTTGAAAACCAGATTTGCTAAATTTGACTTTGCATCTCTAGTGTAATTTTTTATTTGGAAACTCCTTGCTGCTCCTTCCATTCAGCATTACTGACAGGAGCTGCTGGTGATTTGCCTAATCTGTCATCCCTCGCCATCCTGGCAAGCACCAGATGCTACAAGAAAGGCACTAGAAACCCCACAGCAGTGGACAATAAAACAATAGACAGCTTTTCAGGAGGCTGTCCTTGCCAGAGCTTTTCTTCCTTGGCCACTGCACTAACATATGAAGTCACGTCCATTGAAAGTGACGTGACATCCACACTTATAAATTACATATTTCTTCATTAATCCTGACAAATATTTTGCCTCAGTGATCTCTTGTGGCAGTGAGTTTGAGAGATATCCAGCATTGTGGATAACAATAATTTTTCCATTTAAATGATACACATTTAATGGAACAAAAAGTTCCGGGGAAAGGGGCCACAAAAAAAAAAAAAAAAAAAAAAAATAGTCATTTGAATTTTTGGGAAATTTTTTTCTTTTTTTTTTTTTTTTTTTTTGAAAACCAGATTTGCTAAATTTGACTTTGCATCTCTAGTGTAATTTTTTATTTGGAAACTCCTTGCTGCTCCTTCCATTCAGCATTACTGACAGGAGCTGCTGGTGATTTGCCTAATCTGTCATCCCTCGCCATCCTGGCAAGCACCAGATGCTACAAGAAAGGCACTAGAAACCCCACAGCAGTGGACAATAAAACAATAGACAGCTTTTCAGGAGGCTGTCCTTGCCAGAGCTTTTCTTCCTTGGCCACTGCACTAACATATGAAGTCACGTCCATTGAAAGTGACGTGACATCCACACTTATAAATTACATATTTCTTCATTAATCCTGACAAATATTTTGCCTCAGTGATCTCTTGTGGCAGTGAGTTTGAGAGATATCCAGCATTGTGGATAACAATAATTTTTCCATTTAAATGATACACATTTAATAAAAAGAATACATGCTGTATCTGAATTAATAAACTCATGGGGTAAACAATCATTTTGTTATAATGTCTTTGAGTAATATATAAAAATATTAGTAATGTATAAATATATAATAATAGTAATATATAAAAAATATATATACAAAAATAGAGGATGTGCCCTTGTTTTAGCTTAATATGTGAATACACTTACCATTTTCTGGCCTGAGAGGTAAACTAACAGGTGGACACAGCTTAGACACGGTATTCTTCAAGTCAGCTAAAAGCAGATAACACAGAACATTTTAAAACAATTATTCTTGAAGGTTGAAAATTAAAACTTTAATATTTCCAGTAATACATCTGGTATCTGAATGCTGCAACTTCTCACCCCAAACAGCAAGAGTAAGGATGCAAGGCTGCTTTGATATCTCACTCATATGCGACACCATATTTAAGTTCCCATATTTATATACATTCCCACAAACACTTTTCAAAACACAGATATTTATGACCAACTCAATTCAGTAGTTCTCTGTTTTTTCCCCCTGTATTTGGTTTCCTATGTCATAAGAGACATGAGATTTTCTCTGCTTCCTGATTAGCAAACTGGATTTTTTTAAAACAGGAATTAAGAACAAGTCAGTTTCCAACAGGAATCTTTTCAAATTAGAATTCAAATAATCATTTATATTTTCCACACACAAAACTTCTTATTTGGTAACATTTCCCTTAAAGATCTTGTAATTTTAAATAACAAACAAGAAGTTTCCCCTGTGCATTTATATTTTGTAAAACATTTCAGCTAATCAAATCAGTTACAGATTCTCCACTAAAACAAAACAGAACACCATCCCTAGAGAAGCTGAAGACAGATCAGATTTTCTGTTTGCTTCCTCCACTTTGCACTGCACATGCACATAACCAGTAGGTTCAGGAGTTTTACCATTCACTTTGACAGGGGTGAGGATTTGGAGCTACACAGAGCTCTTTTTAAAACACTACAATATGTTCCTCACTGAATATGCTGCAACCATGACTATACACATGAAGTCAAATCACTAATGAGCAGAGCCACGTGGGCAAACAGCTCATACATCAATTTAACATACTATGAAACGCGGAGACACAAGTACCTTCCTTCAACAGAAAACTGTGGACTACCAAAGCAGTGGAAAACCAAAGACCCTGTTTTATGCTAACGTCCCACTGCCTACAGTAAATTCCTCCTTCAGATTTCACTCATTTTTCCCATTTAGACTCAGAGCTTTCTTGTTCCTCTTCCTGGTTCCCAGGCGTCCAACACACCAGCACAACTGACACAAATTTTGGTCTGCAAATATCTCTATTTGCATAAACATCTGTGCATTGCCGTGCGTTATGGTGGAAACACATCTGAAGCCTTTTCACTACATAAGGAAACGAGACCATCTCTCCTAACACTATCCCCTTTGCATACAGCCAAAGCTCCTCTTCATCATCCTTCTGTCTGTGAAGTAAGAAAAGTACTTTATTTTTAGGTGGCTTTTATTATCAATGAGAGGAAAAAAAATTCCAAGAAGTGGAAGTTTATCTACACCTGTCATCTACTCTTCATTTTGCCTTTCTGCCATTTGTTGTTCTTACCCCCTGTTGCCTCTCAGCTCCCCCTGCCCACAAGCTCTTGCCATTCTTTTCCTACTTTATCAGGCCTGTTGTTCCCTTCCTCTCAGCACTAGACCCTCAGCTCATCCCTCCCCAAGCCCACACCGAGGGTCTGGGAAACCCTATAAGGTTCTGTGGTGCCCCCTCAACTCCATGCTGCGCCTCGTCTTTAACAAGGGTGGAACCACAAAGGGAGGAAATGGATGGTGTAGGGGACAGAATGCCAATGTGGGACTTGAAAAGCTCAGGACTGAGTTCATCTTTCAGACAATTATAGTGTGAATGAAGGTTTGCTTTAAGTTCACCAACACTGTAAAACACAGTGCATTGCAAGGATATCTGATCTAGCTCTACTCAACTTTAACTGGATTATCTTTATATCACATGCACGGAGCAGTATATATCCACACTTCAAGCCTTCCCTCTCCACTTCGATATCAATTTTAAACTGATAAGTTTAAAAGCAGAAAAAAAGTATTCCTTATTCAAATTTTATCTCTCATCCTGTCAGCATCACCAGACCTGCCCCTGTGTCGGTTCTCAGTGGAGTTCAACAGGGTCCTGCTCACATACAGGCTCAATAACAGGCTATCCTTCCATAACGGGGAATACAGTCACACAGGTGTTGATTGTCCTTATTGTTTCAGATATGCCAAATCAAAGTTTAACAAAGAACACCTAGACCTACCCACAAGGAGTATAACAGATGACAAACCCATTAAAATTCTTCAACAAATCAATGGAGTTGTTTCGCTATGGAAAATAAAACTCTCTTTAACTAGATCCACTTTTGATTCCTCTTGAGAAAATAACCTAACCTACCATAAATTCTTTCTGCTTAAATGCATGACAGTTTCTTACTCCTTGAAGAACACAGTGCTATCTTGAAATCTGGTCTTGGCCCTTTCTTTACCAAAACAGCCAAAAGTGAATTTTAAATTCCATAACAAAACATATCCTTTAAGGCAACCCATTCACTCACACTGTTGAACCATAAACCCAGCAGGGAGAAGCAAAGAAGGATGTCCTGACCAGGACTGTGCAGTAAGACAAAATATATTTAGATTCCAACATTGGCTACAGGTCTCCCATACAATCTAAGAAATACAATTACACCTCTTTGAGATATTTCTATTCCTTTTCTGAAAAAAAGGAGATTAAAATGCACCTTTCTTTCCCTTGCACATCCTTGACTGCCCTGTCTATTTGCAGTCCCTGCAAATGGGTCCTCCTTCCGAAAGCTGAAGCTTCTATAAATTGAGGCTAAATAATGAACTTCAATGTACAGAAACCAGTTGGAAAGATCATGTGCCCTGCATCACTTACCAGGCTTTTGGTACCAGCCAAATGGGTGTATTCTGGTTTCAGCCTCTGGCAAACTACAATTCGAAATTTGCCAAGCACTTCTTGCTTCCTCAGCACATGTCTGGATGCCCAGGCTGTTCAGAGTGAGGCACACAATCTTTCCACCTGACAGGGAAAGACAGGGTTATAGAAATGATGAGGAAAATTTTCCTATTCTAGGTAGTATTTTAAGGAAAAAAGAATACAGCACTGTTCTACTGAGTGTTAAAAAGAAACTCCACTAACTTAGAAATCAAAGGAAGGAAATACATAAAGTGGGCCACGTATTACTGTTGTTGAAAATAGTGTTGAAAAATCTCAATTAATTCAATGTGAGGAAAGATAGGTAACCAACATGAACACCCATTAAGGTCACTAGGAGTGTTTCCACTGAGCAAAGATCAGGACCTCATTTTTGAGCAAGCAGTCCTCTTTGGTTAATCCAAACCTGGAAATTAAAAATCTTCATTTATGTTGAAACACAGCTCCTTCTTACATCAAGATAAAAATTCTGACTTTCAAAGACCTAGTGTATATATTTCTGTGCTTGAAAAGACTCGGAGTGTTTTAAAGACAGTTAGCAGTTTCTTCTAGCTATTTATTCTAGCCTATGTTAAAATCAATAATGAAAGTTCTCTTGACTATATCAGTGCCAGGACTGGATGTCTGGAATGCCATAGATAAGAAATATTGATCAGATGAACAAAAAGGTGTCAGTTTTGCATGTTTGGTGCTTTTAAATCCTTAATTTGTGTTAGAACTGTTTAAAGAAACTTAAGCCGTATTCAGTTAAGACTTCAGATTTCATGTGGTCACATGGAGGTACGAAAGCTGTCAAGTATTTTTGATTTGTGCAGTAATTCCAATCTAAACTATATTTGTCTGCTCAACAAAAAAGGGAATTAAATATATATATTTATGAAGTGCTCCAAATTCTCAAATCAATTGTAAAACTGGCACATCCCAATGACCTCAGGGAATATTGATTAGCACATGACACTTCCAAAAACAAGGCTGGCAATTTCAGTTGTCTAAACCTGGATTTGGAATAAAATATTAAAACGTATTTCATTGACTTTGACCTGGTTTGCATCCAATTTTAAAGACCAACTGAAGACTTTCTTTTAAACAGAGCACTTCCTTTACAGCAGGTGGAGAGAAAGAAAAGTACCAGAAGAGCATTCAGTCAACCAAAGCTCTTAATGACCCGATAGTTGTGTCTACACATCCCTCTGCTAACTATAGAGGAAGCATTGGGTGACAACACCCCTTAATTAGCCATCTCAGGTGAGTAAAATGTGTTTGTCTGACTTTCTAATGGCTTTCAAGTCACACATCTTTTTAGAGATCTGATTTCCTCAGACTAACAGAAATTCTACTTGAGATGTCTTAAGAAGCTAAAATACTAAGGTGGGAGAAGATAGGCAACCCCTATCCTCAAACAATCTTCTGCAAGTAGAATACTAAAATCTGGGAGAAGTTCAGACATCCAAGAAAGCCAAAAGGCTAAGCTGCTCAAAGCATCCACAGACATTATGTGCTTAACGTGCATTTAATTTCAGTAACATTTAGTTTTATAAGTCCCTTAGGTTTTAAAAATGGAACAAACAAACAAACAGAAAAAAAAAAAATCACAAAAAGAAGTCAACAAACATTTTGGAAGAGAGGTTGATAAATGAGAAATAACAGTTCCCTGGAGTTTTATCAGTTTTAACTTTATTTTGTTCAAACTGCAGCCTCTTAAGGACTCATTCTTGTGAGGCTTTCTTAACAATTTCTGAGTTGTGGAGACTGTCATTGCACTGAACTCCTAGAAATGGCCATAATAGGCTGCTAACGAGAGTTGCATAAGATCTGCAAGGGTTTTAAAAATTTCCTTCACAGCAAAAGAATAGAAAAATTTGTAATAACATAGGAAGACTGAAATTATTTTTAAAATACAAATAGTGAAAAAATACCTGATAGCTGGGAGTCATTGAAAAAGCCAAATCCTGTGCAACAAGGGTCAGCATCACACCAACGCTCACACTCAAAAAAGCTGGAAAAATAAAAACAAGAGATGCCTTTCACGATAAGATCCCCTCAAGGTTCTTCATACTGCATAGACACTCCCATACTTTTTCTATTTGTAGATGAAATTACATTCTATCAATATAGATCCACCAGACTACATTTAATAATTTAGATAAGTATTTTGATACCTGCCCCAAAAATATCATCTTACATTAATTTGGTGCATTATTACCACGAGATTTAAATGGCCAACCAGCAATTCAGTTACAGTATGAGTAATAATTCACATATACAAAATCACTAATTATACACATTATTATTATAATTCAATTATAAATTTCCTTTAATTCATATGCTTTTTTATCTTTGTTAAATATTCTCAAATAATGCTTTTCTTGGATCAATACATCTGATCCCCTTCATGTACATAACAGGGTCTTGGTATTCCAGGCATGATTAAGTTTCCAGTAAAAACAAAGGAACAGGCATGTCCTACCCATCTGAAACTGTTTTTCTGCTCATGTCAGTCTTATTCCTCACTGAGATCTCAGTTACTTTCTGGAATGGTACACGTGTGTAGAAGCTCTTCACAGAACTTTTTAGAGTGACTTAAAGGAAAGAAGAAAAACAAAATTAGAAAAATCAGCTTAACCTTGTAATTTATATATACCGATCAAGTAATCACATGATAAAGCTAAAGTTTATGTTTATATGCTACAATGGTCTTGATGCATGAAAAGGTATTTTTTGCATTATCACAGTAAACTTTTGACAGTTATGCCTGACTATGAACAAAAATCCATCAAGTAAAGATTCTAAAAACTTAGCAAAATACATCTCCCAGATAAGACTTTCAACCCAAAGTTTCTGAGATCTCTATAGATATTACTACTTCCTCAAGGTCCAAAAACTGGGGAGCAACTCCGGATTGGAAGACTCCAGCGTACTCATACAGTAGTCAGCTTGTGCTGCACTTTGAGCTCCCTCAAAATACACAACTTAATAGTTTTTTTTCAGTGGACCTCTGCATTTTTCACAGCAAAAGTATAAGGTTCCTGTATAGAGATAACAGGCTTGTTTGTCCAGCTTCCACCCATGAGCCCTATGAGAAAATCAATCAACTTCCCAAGTATTCCAAGTATTCAAAGAGCAAAGGTTAAAATCCACATGTCTATAAGTCTGGATTTGCTAAAGAAAAAAATAAAAAAGGAAAAAAAAATGCACTCAACAACTTCCAATTTTTGCATTGCTTAACTACCATGGAAATTTTAATGGTTGAAAATGGGCTTGGTGACATACCAATGACATTCCCATTTCAATCACATTATAAAAAGACCTAAGGCCTGGTATAGAAATTATTTGAGTTACCCTTGGCCTCACTGAATTAGGAATAACTGAGGTGGAGAGTGGAACTCATGGTTAATATCTTTCCATTCTGAACCGAAAATGAAAATACCCATACCCAGAACAGCCTGGTTTTCCCCTGCCCAATCACAACCCAGGACTCATTCATACATTCAGACTTTTTATTTCAGAATCAAGAGCCAAAACACTAGCTTGCATTATCAGGGTTAGAGCACACATTATACATCCAAATCCCCAAACTTGCCTATTTTACGATACAATGTCTGTGGTTGCCGGGGTAGCACGGTTCGACAGTTTTCTGGTATTTGATTGATGCTGCCATCACAAATCTGTGTCTCTGGGTAGAGAGTGCACACAAAGTATATATCTGTGGCGTTTTGAAGATCTGCCATTCGACAAAACTCATCTTCTTGTGCACAACCTAGGAAGCAAAGTTAGTAAGAGTTACACACACAGAGGGATTTCTTCTCCTCTTCATTCCTCTTCATGTCTTCAGTGTACTTAAAGCTGACCTTCAGAAAACAGCTATAAGTGAAAATGTCAATATTACTCCATTATGGTGCAAGAGGAACAGGGACAGACTGTTTCTAGTGACACTGAAGAACAGCCTTACCTGGGGAGCACAGAAAAGAAGCTACACCACAGGTAATTGTCCCAGCTGGGACAAGTATCAGCCTGCTATATTGGTGTCACTAACACAGTGATTCATAAAGATATCTCTCTCTTTCTTTCTTGTAAATTTGATATACAAACTGTACAATCATAAAAGAACTCTGCATCAGTCACACGTCTATTTTAAAGAATAAAAAGGAGAATAAAGTCTACAATGTTTTAGGAATTTTTTGCAAAAAAAATACATGAAATGTTCATGTTACACAAAAATACAAATAATTTTTGCAGATTCAGCTTTCAAGCCATTTGCTTGTAGCAATTCACACTGAAATTTGTTAAACCCATTTCTTAACTACAGTGGCAATAGCTTCTGTAAATATATACCTCAATGCTTCATTTTAAACAGGCATAGCTCTACTGACCTCTTGCAGTGATGTTTTCGCACAGCTTAGTACTCTCGGTTCTGCCTTCCTCTCTCTTCTCTATTTATTACATGAAAATATACTGTATCATTAACTGCAAACATCTGAATTTTACATTCTCTTCTCACAACTATGTCATCTTTTTGGAGGTGTACATTTCAAGAACAGCAGGGTATTGTCTTAGCTGTTTCTTCTACTTCTCTTGCCCATAACAGGGATACATTTCTGCCACAATAGGCAAAAATCGTAAGGAACAGGTGGCCCTATTAGCAACTTCCATGAAAATTTTGTGGGGTTTTCTCTGAAAAATCTTTCAGTCCAGAGTTTCTACTCATCATAATACCTATTAAAAGTTATAATTAATTATTATTCTCTGTAGAATAACAGTCTCCAAGGTGGCTTACGTGTGAGACACCAAAGCACAGCTTCCTCTGCTGAGTACTTCTGCCTGAAGACCCAATACTGCTGGTAAGGGAGAGAATAGTTCTGATCACTTTGTATCTGGCTGCTGTCCATTAGGTAGAAAAGATCCTTTGTAGAATCTGCAATTCAAACAAACAAACAAACAAACGAACAAACTGCTCAAGCCCACAAATCTTAAGTATGATCTGGAATAAATTAAATTTATTCCATTTTGTTGCAGCATACACCAATACAAATGGGATAGCACACACAAAAGGCTGCTTTTAGTAACAGAATTGTCCACCCACAGTTATTGATGCCTGTGTAGGCACTGCCTCCTTGCTGAGCTCCACTGCACAACATAGCATTGTCAGACTATTTTCACCACCCAAAAACTAGGTGAATTTCACAGTTGCTAGAAATAAGAAGGTTCTCTCTACTCTGTTATACAACACATCAGCCTAGCAGTGAAGTATGATACTTCAAAGGATGTTTGCAATACCTTAATCAATCTAGTGTTATTAATCCAAAATACAGTTGTTTCCTTATATTCCCTTGAGAAGCTTTTACACCTCTCAATGTTAAATGTTTTCTTAACAAGCTTAATACCTATTTCAGTCATTTAATCATTTCTTCTAGCTTATACTCCCACGAACAACATTAAATAACTCCTTTCTGTCTCCTGCTTGTGACTTTAGATGTGCATATAACACTTTATATCTCCTGAGCTTCCACTGAATCAATATCTATTTCAGGCAGTTCTCAAATTCATCCCTTTAAATAACAGTCCAAGTAAAGCATTGAAAGAAATAAATACTCTTCACTGATCTTTTACAAATTTCTTCATAACATCTTTTTATTCATCAAATGCCATTGGCAGTTGCCATCCCCAGTTACTCCACAGGAATGATTTCTGTTATTTAATCTTACACGCACTGAAACAGCCAGACAAAAATGAAAATAGTAAAGACTGTTTGCAGCTGAAATGCTGAAGCACCTCCTGGGAGTGCTCAATAGCTTTGAATTTTCCATCAGAAAACAGAAAAGATATGTTACCATGTGCTTTAAGGATGATCATCAGAGCAATAAAAGCTGTGTAGACATTTTCCCAGATGTATCCGTAACTTTTTTAAAAAGGTGACTTCTAAGTCTTGCTACCTCTCAACTTCTCTCAAAATAGTTTGTGTCATGATTAAGACTAAGGGATGGAGCAAGAAGCTGCATTCCTTGCATAACTTCAGGTTTTAATGATATCATCAGCTGCAGCAAGGTAAACGGAGAACCCCGAGGGCTGCACTCATGCCTTGGCAGGTACACGCAAGAGAATTTCACCCAATATATTAAGTGCGGTTTTTTCTTACTTTTAAGTCTAGACTTTAAAATACCACTAATTATATGGAAGCAGAACTAGGTAAGTGGACATTTTAGTTTACTTTCAAATTCCATTAGCAAAATCAGCAATTCACTTCATGTAAGGATTTTACAGGTATTAGATCACACGCTCGGGTATTCATCAGGGCTCCTCAGCAAAGATTACAGTTCATTACAGATAAACCAAAGTGCTCTCTGAAGGCCCAAGGGAACACTAGTAACTTAATACAAATGATTTTTGGTATATACATGAAATTATAATGAAGAGCAGACTGGTGGAATAATAAAGAAGCTAGAGAACTTCACATGTCCCTCACTTTCATCATGTATGGAGGAAACACTTGTGATTGCAGTTTCATCCTGAGTTCCTCTAAGCATTGTATTGAAGTCGTATTGTCAATAGCAATAAATATGCCCAGGTACCCAGGCTAAGGATTTGATTCCTGAGTTTATTTGATTTTTTTTTCCCATCCAAATAATATTTCCTGAGTCTTTACAGTTCAGTAAGTCTGAAAGAACAAGCTTTCACAGAACATTTTAACACTTTCTTTTCCAGACTTTTCTGACCTGGAAAAGTAAAAACCATAAAGGCAGGAGATTCACAATTTGAACATGTCTCTCAAAACCTGTATTGCGCTTCTTACCCAAGAGAAATCCCCCGGACTTCACAACACTTATATCATTATGAGATATATATGGAAATATATGATATTTTTCAGTCAAATTCTGCACCCCTCTGAGCTATCTTCTGCTGCCTTCTCTGTCCACCCTTACTACAATACCTGATAACATTAGGTCATTCTCTGTCTTCAAAGCAGTAGCACTGCATGCAGAGGTTTTAGTCCGGGTTACCATATCAGAACCTGGAATTAAAAAGCATAGTAATTTCATTTGCCTTTCATCCACAAGACAAGTTCACCCTTAGTGCACTAAATTTAGCAAACTTTTTAAAGTGCATCATTTAAGGAAAACTCCTTAGATAGTTCCACCAACTGATGAATCAAAAATGATGAAAACCATCTATGAATAACTCAGTGGGAAAAAACCATAAACCAAAACGTGTTGTTTAGAGTATAAAAACAAATTGCATATCCTCAATCTATATATTAATCATCAGTGGTCTGGGTGCTGTGTGCACCAGTATCACAAATCATTTGTCTTTCTATCTCTGTTGTGATGTTATGAATGTAAACTTGCAAAACCAAGACATACATGGTTATTGCACTAATAACAGTAACCCACCTAGTTATTCATAAAGTGCCAAATTATTAAGGTTCCTGGACACTGATGGGACAAAGGCAAATATCTCTGTGATCACATTTTTCCTGGGTATTAGAAGTTATAAAGCATATTCCGAGACATAAGAATTTACCCAAGTTTCATGAAACTGACAGTAGCAGAATTACTCCAGATTACACCCACCTCACCTGGAAAGATTGCTAAGTAATGTCTCTAGTTGGATGCTATAAAATAAAGTGATTATAACACTTCCAGTTTAAATAAGTTTCCAGAACTACTTACACATCTGCCACTGCCTACCATTCATCACAAGTTTTTATGACAACTTTTGTGAGACAACTCACCTCTCCACAGATAAACTTGCTGAAAGGTAGTAAAATTTCTTTCTGCCTCTTCTGCCAGTTTAGAAGCTAGGAAATAAAAAGTTTGTTAGAACAGCTGCTAAAATTAAACAGGTAGTACTGAAATGCTCAGAAATTACATTAAAAACACATCACTAGACTATGCACAACTTTGTTTACAATACAAGACTCTGAGGAGGAAGGAGCCAGGTGCCCTGGTGCTAGTTTGGGCCCAGGGTTTTATTCTGTTTTCCATCATTATTTTTTTCTGTGCAGCTCTGGGCATCTCTCTTCTTGTCTTTGCTCCAGAGTTAATCTTTATTTCAGATTAGTGTCTTGAATCTGCCTAAACTTAATATTACAGGATGATATACTTAAAGCAACACATTCTTGACTTTCATCAATGATCACACAGTAAAGTATGAGAGGCCCTCTGTCTAACAATGCATCCAGTTGGGGAGTTCTTATTCTCTTTGATTGTACAGATATGGATTTACTTGAGAAAAAGCACTGAACTACAGGAGCAGACTGGTGAAAAAGGCAGAGTCTACAGAAGAATTAAAGAAAAGGCATGTAAATTGAGATAATTCATTGACATACTTCCACTGAACGCTTGCCCTCCCAGTGTGAAGAAAAACTTCTTCTCTTTTTCGTCATAGCTCACACCTTTACATATCCCATCTATACCAGGTGTTGGTGTTGGACTCAAGCCATTCACATTGCAGATCAGCACATCCGGCTGGCTCATCAAACTACACAAAATGGTACCTAGGTTCAAGCAAAGAGAGAGTTGCATCACTCCAATCACTTTGTAGCTACACAGAGCTTTTCACTCCAGCATCCCAATTCTTTCTCTAAAAGTCAATTGAACTTGTGCCACTGGGCTAGATCCCCATACATTCAAATTGGAGCACTAAGGTTTGCTATTCATACCTAAACCAAACATTTGTAGCTTGCTTTTCAGAGATTTCAAGCACACACTATTACCACCTAATAAAATACTACTATTATCTGATAATACCCAACAGTGTTCTCAGCACTTTATAGCACCACAGACAGATATTCAGTCCTTTGGCGGTCTTACAATCTCAGGCTCTGAACCAAGAAAGCACTTACATTTTTCCTGGGATGGTTTTCTGGATTGGTGCCTGATTTCAGTCAGTCTAGGTCTGACTCTCCCCTACCATCGCAGTGCAAGTCGGGGGGCACCAGCACACTTAAGGCCAGATGTTTTGGCATCATTCTGTTACCATAACGTCTAGACAATATTTAGCTCTTGCTTTGTACTCGCTGTCACAGCTCAGACATTTCTATGGTTTTACAGTGCACACTCTGATACTATATTTTTTAATGGGCTGAGTACGAGATATTGAATGTGTTACTTTTATTTACTTACTTATTTTTAAACAAAATGTTAGTCAAAGTAATGCGTTTACCTGTATTACTGATCCAAATAGGCCACCTCAACTAAACAGGGTGCCCTACAACACTAATCTTCTCCCCATCCCCTTCGACACCCACAACAATGTAAAAAATTGATGCTATACATATAAAGTTTTCTTAAATCCAGGATAAGGTTCCACTCAAAACTAGAGAGATGCTTGCCACATAGCAGTCAGTAGCACATGCCTGGATTTGTAAAAGCTCATTTTTAAAAAACTTGTGATGTCTCAATTAGAACTATAGGAGATGCACCTCCAACAGGAAAGTTGATCCCATGTGACCTCAAAAAGAAACTACAAAAAGCAGGCACTGACATTAAATCCTGAAATTTGCTGGCAGAAATCTGCGCTCTGACTAAGTCCCACCTGTTCCAGAATCTGTCCATCCCACTCCCACCTGCCCTCCTAACTAGACACCCAGACTTAGGCAATTATAGCATTCCTGCATGCAGTAACTTTACATAATTCCCTACTTAGCATCCTGTTTTCCTGCTCCAAAAGAGGAGCTGATTTACATTTGTACTACAAGGACTCTGTCTGGAGGCACCTTCTTAATTCCCCCATCAGCTGAAAGGCACCAAGTTCTGGCAACCAAGTGGAATTAAGTAAGGAGAAAGGCATTTTCAGAACAATTTATCTCATCCAGATGGAGATATGGAAAGCAGGTCAAAATAATTATCCTTTCAAAATGTCCATTTCTCTCCAAGAGCAGCTCACTAACTCTTTATCTCTATTGCTCCAGGCCAAGTCTTGGGCATTACTCACAGTCTGCCTACACCAAAATATGTGGATGATATAGAGGCAGGCACTGGTACGATGTAGAGGTAGGTGTACCACGTCCAAAAATTAGTTCTACTCAGTTAGCATTGGTTTTATACTGCATAATTTTGTATTTTGCAGTTAGACAGTACCTCCATCAAGTGCAATCTGACTCAAGATGAAGCCGTCGCAGCAAGAGTCCCTGCTGCAAGTCTGCCGACAGAAGAGCTGAGCATCAGTCAGAGAGGTGCTGGCTGCAGAGACCACCACGGAGCGATACACACCAGAAAGCACGTTCTGAAAACTGGTCCTTTCAAAGGTCTTGAGTCCAGACGAGTTAAATTCTTGTTCTGGGTGGACAGAATGGGAAAGAATTGTTCAAAAGAGCTCGGGAGGAGATGGGATGCTTTTGGATTGCCTGCAGACTGGAGCTGGTTGAAAGTTTTATGATAAAAACTCAGCCTTAAAATTTCTTTTCTGGACATTGAAGTTCAAATGCAAGACAAGATCACCAAATGATTTGGTGCAATTATACCTGGGTAATTGGTCTCACTGGAGACCAGCTGGTATATTAGTAAGACAGCTTGCAGTCAAGATTAATGTAAACTGTTAAATTATATACAAACTGGTCAGTGATAAGGCCTTATATAGTCAAATAAAGAGAAATCATAGTACAACAAAACAGAACAGGATAGAATATAGAATAATACACTGGATAAAATGTAAGCTCTTTTGGGACTGTCTGCCATTGCAATGGCTTACAAAAGCTGTATTCCTACTTTCTAGGGAACAAGACATGACAGGAAGATTTGCTGAGGTTTCTGGTCTATGACTAAATGTTAAGCTCTGAAAAATATTATGTCACCTTGAACAAAGATGCCCTCCCACATTTAATTATGATCCTAACTAGAAGTAATTACAAAGTTAATCATGGCAGTCTAACATTAGATGAATGATTTGCATGTGGTACCTCTCTTCAAATAGAGCATCACTGCATCTCCCTCTGGATTCCTGACATGAAGCAGGCAGCTGAGGCGATCGATGCCAGAGGCAGCAGGGTTCCCCAAAACACCTTGCACCTGAGACAGAAAACAGGCACACACAATAACTACAACCTCATTGATTTCCTCTCCTAAAACACATTTTCCTCATACAAAAACTCATGTGGAGAAGTTAGCGCACACGGTTTGTGGCGCACACCTCTGTGTGGTCATTTTTTATTCTGTCAAATGGAGATCTCGATTTGTCAGTGCCACTTTGCTGTATTTAAAAGTAGTGACTAGGAAGCTGTTACAGTGCTAAAGAGGACATGATTCAAATCCTGGACCGGAGGACTGAAAAATGATGACTGCTTCAGGTGACCTAATCACTGACCTGGACACTTCTAGTTTCCAGATTAATCTCCCTTTCAAGTTAACCTGATTTCCAGATTGTGGGACCTCAGCACATTTTAAGAACAGAAGTGCTGTGTGATGTTTCAACCAAACACTGAGGCATTCAGATGTCAGTTTTGGGAACACTTGAGAGTAGCTTCTTTAGCAGCCTGCGGGAACTTATTACTGTCATAATGAAAAGCAATGTGCAAACATCAGGAAACAACCTCCCTTCCTTCTGTGATGCCTTCTATTTATATTGAACCTACAGTATTATGATAAACACATATCTTTAAATATGATCATTTTTACCTGTTCAGAAGTGGTGCAGTTGAAGTTGACTTCAGCAGCACTGTACAATTCACACAGAATTTCAGCTCCAGCAGGAGTTACTGTGGCAAAACCACAAGCTTCTTCCCTCTCACAGCCTGAAAAACAGGAAAGAAACATTAGGTTTCCTAGCAATTCATGTGTAAAATTCCTGCTAAAAATTTCACTGTTTACTGCTATTTACCCAGTTTGTCATATCTCTGTCAGACAGCAAATACATGAATTTCATTAACCAGATGAACTTTAGTATTCAACTATTTTAGTAGAGGGTTAGGTTTTTTAAGTTAACTTAATGCAAAAAAAGTACATTCATCATCTGATGATACAAACAGCTGAGTTAGGTCTAAACCCCCACCCAAATATTTAATGTCTGCTGGATAATTTTGCCTGAGGTAAAATTTGCCCTCGTGTTCTAGGAGCAGAGTTAGTGGTGAGTGTGCAAGGGCAGAAGGATCTTCAGCCACTCCTAAATCTGGGAGGGGATGGCTGCTTGCTCACTCACACTGGCCAGGTGATTGCTGCACAGACGGCCAGCACAACTCAAGAATTTGATCTTTCCCTCCTTCCTATCACTCCAATATTTGTCACAACCTGTTTCCCATGGGGTTACTGTATCAGAGAGATGTGATGTGCTGGCAAACTGGCTCAATGTTTCCAAGTGTCTTTAGTATAAAATCAACCATCTTAGAACAAAACATCAGCAGAACTGTAAGATAAGCTGCCTGACTTTGTTGGGAAGCAGAGAGGGAAGGGTTAACTCTTACCCTTCAGTGAGCAACTCAACAGTAATATTTTGTAGTAGTGCTGCCATTGGACAGTGGGTGTAACTTATAATGAAAATAGAGGGTACGTGCACTTGAATCAGATTGCTTGTCAAAAGGGCATCTTTTCCTCCCTAAATTCATTCCCACCGTCCTCTCAGCTCAGTGCTTTGCTGTTGAAGGCTGTTGGTTTCAGAGAAAGGTGCAAGAAACCCTGCAGTGTACACCTAGGGGATGATCTGCTGCAGGAAAATCATGCCAGTAACACATATAAGGCTTCAGAGATTCATCTCTTCGCATGAGGTTCCCCGCTAGAGCAGGGAATGGGACACAAAGCCACTGACTTTGTCAGACTCTGGTGATGTCTGCCCTACAAACAGAGCACCTGTGTTATTATTGCCAGGGTGTTTTTATTTTGAATGTAACAGCCCCCACACCACACCCCCTGCCTCTCTTCATAAGTCTGAGCATCAGGAGACACAAGGCAAGGCATTGATTCAAAGCACCCTGACAGCAGTGCAGTGATCCCCCTTGGTTTTAGATGACTTTGAATCAATATAAATGAGCAAACAAGACACATCCAGATGTAATATAGTACGTACATTGTAAGTCTCAGCAGAGGAATATCCCTGCACTGCTTACAATATCCTTCTGACATAAGCAAGGACAATTATTCCTCTTTTATGTGCCAATCAGGTAATTTGGGAAAGGTGAAAGCTTGCTTTTCACACATGCTGAACACTTAATCCTTCTTTTGTCTGCACATTTGAAAAGGCTGCTGAATGTTTCCTGGTCTGAATCTCAGCTCTCATCCATATCGCAAACTATACCAACTGGCTTTAAAGTCAGATGACTTGTCTAACGTGGTAGATAAAGTCAGAAGACTTCTTTCTGAAAGAAAGACCAATCTCTTCCCTGAATCAACGTCACCAGAAGTTGTAAACATCTTGCAGTGAACTAGTGCGGAATTGCAAAACATACAGTTCATCTAGGAACTTAACTAGAAGTGCTTCTTATAAGAAGATTATTATTTTTCATGATGATTAGTGTTGTCTCTACAGATTTCTGAGAGTTTTCCTCACCTGAAATACACTGAAAAGCCGAACTTTGCAGGTCTCCTCCAAATGACTGGGACTGAAGAATCTGAGCTTCTTTTGACCCATAAACCAGTCTGGAAGCAGGTATTCTCTCAAATTTTCTAAGTGCTATAAAAAAAACCACAAAAGAACCAGGTGCTATTATCAGTTCTCATGCTGCAAAGAGACAAAGACATTTTAGGTAGAAATAAAAATTCATTAATTCTGTAGGGAAAAAGGATTGTTCATTAAATGATGTACCATAACTCCGCAGATAACACAGGAGACAGCTGGGCTGAGGATATAATTTCTATTCTAAAAAAAAAAAAGTGTCACAAGATCTTTTAAAAACAGTTAGCCAGGAGTGGGCTGGGAGTTTATGTTCAAGTGAGACTTCTCTTCCAGCAGCAGACTGGGCTTTTCTCATTACTTGTCCGTGGCACAGAACCAACTATTGAGTCAACGCGGGGAACCAATTTTCTTCAAAACAGCCACTGAAACAAGAGCTGGCTCCAACAGAACTTGGTGAGAAAAGAAATCTAGGAGCCTTGTCACTTGTTTACAGGGGCACAACAGCCTGATCTCCACTGACTTCGGGATCTACCCATGGTAAAATGTCCTACATGCTCATTTTTCCCCCCTTCATTCAGCCTTTAACTCCAGACTTTATTTAACAGACTCTTTTATCTACTCTCTCTGAATTGGACCCGCTGCACCTGAGTGTAAGGAAGTCTGACAAGCAGCACCATTTATGAACTGGGAAAACTCATGGGGTCTAGAGATGCAACACCCAAAGGTCACTAAATGGGGCGAGGAATCCAATGCAAGCTCCAGAAGGTTCGGCCCTGGCTGTGCCCTGAAGAAGATTATAGTCTGGTGAAGGGACACACAGTGGCACCACCACTACCCTGCTCAGGTTGTTACTACCTGTATTTCAAAGGGGTTTTGGTACTATGTGTCCACCAGTTGATTTACTAATATTTTTCTGTGAACACAGCATATTAACGAGGAGGAAAGAACATGGTGACTTAGCATCACCAGACTTATCTTCTAAATGCTCAAAATGAATGTAAAACTCTATCTCATCACAGCCAATGCCTGGCCTAGACCTAAAAGAGCGCAGCAGCTGGAGCCCTGGTCTGATCTCAGCCCATGGGAGATGCCTGTACATGGAAGGGCTGGAGGCTCAGCCCTTCCCTCCCCTGCACACAGGGGCACAGAGATCCAGCAGGGGGATCCCAGGCCTCTCTCCCTCAAACGTCTGGATAAACCACAAAATAAAAGTCAGGGATAAGTTCTTAAAACAATCATTTGTACTCTTACAGCAAAACAGCCAGGGCTAAATCAGAAGCAAATGTCCTCTGTTGTCAGGGCTGAGGCAGCAGGTGCTTTTGATAAAACCATCATTTCTGCTCAGAAAAAAACACAAGGACTAGCCAAACACTTAGCACAAAAAATTCCTTGCACTCCAGCTCGGCTGGGGACAGGGCTGAATGATGGTGTAAGCAGAGGTGGAAGTTTTTTCCTTCCTAGAAATACAAGACACTAAAATATAAGCATTAGCTTAATTCTGCACTAAACAGAATTCCTTCTTCATCTGCAACTTCCAGTTGGTTAAAAAGAAAATTCACATATTTTCTCGAAACTGAAAAGAAACAGTGTTTTTATGTTGTTTGGATTTTTTTGTTGCTCTCATTTCTAATGCAAAATTCAAAATAAAAAATGACATTTATAAATGTTTTTCTTTTCTTCTGATTGTTTTTTCCTAATTCTGGCTTTATTAGTTCACATTGCTCTCTTCTCAACAATAATGTAACAATTTAACAGGCCTAGTCTGTAGCAGGAATTGTCCTTCATCTCGTGTTACTAGAGAGTAAAGCTCTAGAACCCAGCCCTCTTATTGCAAAAAATGTTAATTGTGCCTTAAAATATAACAAGAGAGAACAATAAGAATGAGAGAACAATTTTCTTTTACTGTGCATTAATAAAAGAAAATTCTTACTCCCACTACAGCCTCAAAAAACAAAGAACAGTTGGTTTATTTATTGACCCTGCCTCTTCACCAGCCTACTGTGAAACCAAGATCAGTCTTCAGACCCTGCTGTTTCATGCTGAATTCCGTTAAGGGAAGTAGAAGAGGTTGGGGGAAATAGTAAAAATAGAGCTAATTGGTTTAATTTCATATAATGCTTTCTGGAAATGCAGTATGATTTTTAAAAGAAAAAAAAACAAAATTAAAATTAGCCTCTATATTATTATTATAAAAACTAACCAGACTACTTGGGTGTTTGTTATTGTTGGTTTTTTAAACCCTGAATTGTCAACACTTATAAATATTTATTTGTAGCAAAATTTTCTAGCACAGTTCACAAAAATAACCAGATCTCTACAACTGCTTCTTCATGGACAGAGTCAGGCTCTCGCAGGACGGCTCAAGGTAAGTAACAGGAAAATTGAGCTGCTGTGAGTCCCGTTCCCAGAGAAACATCCCAATTAGCAATTAGCCTATGACTTGGAGCAACAGAGGCTAACACCTCAGCCTCATAACTATGCTCAGTCTCTAGTATGCTCAGAGAAAAAAAAAATAGCTATTTTAGCTGAAGACAGTTTTGCAACCTCTTCACAACTGAGGGCTTTCATTTCAAACTCCTTGGACTGATCACACTTGTCATAAGACATTGTCTAATTCAGAGAACACTATGACATTAGTTTCTAAACTGAGTATTCCATTAAATTTGATACCAATCATATGATGAATAAGAAAACCTTCTGGAAAACTTTTTGGTCAAGGCAAAAGCTTTGGGGCCGAGAAGCACCATTAGACCTTACTGCTGGCAGTTTTGGGACTGTTTGATGGATGACTTTTTTTAAAAATTATTCATCCTTGAGAGCTGGCATCTCACAGCTGTGTTCAAGCAGAAGTAAATCTTCCCAGCTTGCAAGGACATGTTCATCAAGTCAGATACTGTACAGCAGGAGCCCAGAGGGTGACGTTATGCTGTGGCTGTGAGGTCATTGCCAAACACAGTCCATTTCTCCTGAACATGCTGATGAGTGATAATTTTACTAAGAAATTCATCATTATACTTCTTTCCCATTAGCCCTCTCCTTATTCTTTTGAGTTTCCAAGCAGAAGAGCAGGAGATCAGCATACATCAAAAGCTGTCAGCCATCTGAGAGTGCAAGGAACCTGCTTCTCCCTCTTCACTGGGAAATGACTTCCCCAATGTAGTCAAGAAACACAAAATTAAGGAGGAATGTAGCTTAAGGCAGAGGCCACAACCACAGAAAAGTGAATCCCCATACACTGGCAAGCCAGCTGTGGAGCAGAAAGTCTTTTCATAAGGAGTTTTCACCTAAGTGGGGGTCAAAACATATCCAAATATCTGAAACTTACTTAGGCACTGGTAGTCTGTAAGGAGATCATCTGTTTCAGTCCAGTCCAGCACTGCTCCAAAGGTATCAATGCAGAAGGATTTCTTAGTGTCAGGGTTTTGCTGGGAAGGTCTATACTGGCCATCTTCATCACACTGCAGACCCTCCTCATTGCTTTGACAGTATGTGATACCTGTTACAAGTAAACAAGAATTTAAAAAAAAACAGTACTTTGATAGTGCTGTCACTGGGTTTCACAGAATAGTTCTGTTTGGAAGGGAACTTTGGAGGTCATCTGGTCCAACCCCTCTGCTCAAGCGGGGCCACCTAGAGCTGGTTGCCCAGGACCATATCCAGATGACTTTTGAACATCAAGGTTGGAGACTCCACAACCTCCCTGGGCAACCTGTGCCAGAGCTTGGTCAGCCTCACAGTAAAATGTTTCCTGATGTTCAGAGGGAACCTCCTGTGTTTCAGCTTGTGCCCATTGCCCCTGGTCCTGTCAATGCAGTAGGACAATGTTTCAACACTATAGGACAAAAGTGCTCAAAGACTTCACTGAAAATCAACCTATAATTTTCATTGTGTTTCATGCTCTGAAACATGGTAGTCTCACTGATTTATTGTTACTGCAATTCATATTCCTAACATTTTTAAGATTCTCTGCCATGGATCGGATCTCATTTAATGAACTGTGCACCTGGGCCATCCTTGCCACAGAAGCACAATCTCTGGGAGGAGAACAAGGTAGGCCACTGAGAGAATGCTTCAGCCCTCCAGTTTTCCTGTGCTGTGTTTGCAAGACAATACTTTCCGTTTTTTTATCTGGCAGCTAATTCAGAAAAAGTCTTCAGACTTTTTGAGGAGACAGCAGGGAATGAAATAAAAAAAGAATAAAGCTAATTGTGTACAACATGGCCCTTAGGAAAGCCTGGCACTGAGTCTCAGCACACAGGTGAGGTGGAAACCGGGCAGGGAGCAGGTTTAGATGCAGGCCACTTGCAATAAAGAAAACTGCAAGTGCAGTAAAGAAACTTTAGGAAGCAAAGTCGTAAGCACAGGGGTCCCATACCTACACAGGAAACACACACAGAAATGAAGAATGATATCTCAGTCTACTGTCTTATTTAGGCAAAAGTTAATTACAATAAGCCTTTTTCTTTTTTTTAAATCTCACCTGAGAGAATAAATAGGTTGAAACAGAACAAAGCAGTTCCTATACTCACCAGTACTTCCAAGAAACTCATTCTCACTACTCACTTTTATTTTTACCCATGAGCTATCTCTGTAGACAAAATTGAATTTGGACTTGATAAGCAATTTTCTTTATGGAACTGAATGCAAAACCAAGTCATTTAAGCTGAATACACCAACTTTAGTGAACATATCAATATTTTTTTTGTGAGAAGTATTTGTATTTGCAGGGGGAAGAGCTGCACAAAGACAAGACTACTTTAGTGTTCATGAAAGTGCCATTAAATGAACTATGTTAAGATGTTTCTCACTGATACTGAATACCCAGGTGTCATTTCTGAGGACAATGAATTTATCCCAAGGAACCACAACATCCTGGATAGACTGACCACTCATTTCTCATACATTTTTGGTCAAAACACCAGATGGATTTTTCTGCCTTTGGAAAACATCTTTCAATGTATGCAGAAGAGATCTTATCCATCCAAAAAAACCCAGAGGGTTTTATTGGGTTTTTTTTAACTTACAGATGAAAAAAAAAATAGTTCCGTTAGTTATTTGAAGCCAGAATACAAAGGATAAGAGAAGAAATGAGTTCAACTTACAATGATCAGCACTGAATGCTCCATAGGAGTTGGTAGTTTTGCCCACAGGACACTTGATACAGGAGGAATGTCCTGTCTGATACTGATAGTAGCCAAGAGGGCAGGGAATGCATTCATCCTTCTGGAAGTGACTGCCTGGAGGACAAACAACTGGACAGAGAACAGCCACATTATTACTCTTTTTGAATCCCACCACTTCAGGCATTTGCACACATATGTGTTCGGGTATATATAAACCATGCTGGTAGACTTTCCATGGGCTTCAAGCTCTTAATATATGTATTTCTAAGTGTTATAACAAATGTAAACACTCCTTAAATGTTCATTAAACTCACCAATAACTGCAGCATAAACCATGTTTTGCTTTTTTTTCTCAGATCACCCTAAAAATGTTCTTAAATTAGTGCACATCAGGCTCTTTGAAATGTCATGTCCAGGCCTGATTTGCATTTGTCAAACCCATTTGTAATCAGATAATGCACTTTGTGGGTAGTTTGTGATAGAAAAAAAAGGAACACAAGCTACAAAGAGAGTACCTTCTACAAACACTACAGACAGAAACAGGAAGACTCCTAGGAGTAGAAACTCCAAAAACATAATCCAGAAACACACCATATGGTAACACTTTCATTCAGAATTCCTGGTAATGAAATTTTTGGTAAGCACTTCCAACCTAAACAGTAATGGCTGGATTAAAAGTCACTAGTTGTGCACATGACAACCCAAATACAAAACAAAAAGATATTCTTAGACTATATTCATATCATTTTCAGGACGAATCAGGAGTACTATTTCCAGCTGACCTATTGGATATCATAAAGAAAACTGTTTTTCTTCTGGGACCTCATGGAATACTGTCTTTCCCTCCAGATCATTCGACTGAACATTAAAGCAGAAGAGGTGCAGACACATTTGCGGGACAATACCTTTACTTATTATTTCACAGCTGCTTTCCAGATGTAGATTTCCTTCAAAACACTATCAAATGTATATTTTGGGACTTTGACAAGGTGCAAAACTTCATTTCTGTTCTTGCCCTACATCTTGACAGCAGTTTAAGCTTGTATGGAAGAGAAACAGTAATGGAAAATTGGCCATCTCCACTACAACCCATATGATGAATTGCTGTTCTGGCCCGGACACCGCAACATAAATTAATTTAACTTATATGAGCATTTAAATCAGAATAGACTAAAAAGACAGCTAGCATAAAAATGATCATATCTTCCTTCATCTGCTCTAAATGTTCCAGTGGGAAAGCCTCAGATGAGACAACTCTGAGACTGAAATTTTCCTCACAAGTATGTATCAAGGCAACTGCTCTAAGTATAACACATACCTAAAATCAATTACAGAATCAAAAAAAATCTGGATCAGACAGTATTCTCCTTTCTCATGCATATTATTTAATACACAAGAGTCTCTGATACATTTTAAAGACGTTTTCCAACACATACAAAAAGGATCATATTTGTTGCAAATGGGCAACGGTAGAAATTAAAATGAAATGAATAATCCATGCCTGAATTGAAGACAAAATGCAAAGCATGAGGGAGACTAATTAAGCAATTAAAGTTTAAAAAGGAACAAATAAAGCTTTTCAAAGCATCCTCCTTGTTTTGTGTAGTCAGAGTCATGATGTGAAAGTTATATCTGTGACTCCAGTCACATTTTAAGCAAGTAAAATTGCCTTTTTAAAAGGGCACAAAGAACAGGAAAAAAATATTGGTGCAGAGAATTATATTTTCTGGACTCCATAACTCTTGAAGGCACGTATCATTTCAACTATAGGTTGCCTTTGACGCAATTACGTAGAGGTTAAGTTTGATTTGGGAAGTCAGATAAACCACCACACTGTGCTTCTTTCAAACTTTATCATTCATATGTTTTAACAATGTAGGAGACTAGAGAACAGCCTTGAGCCAAAATCTCAGAGCTAAGTGTTAACAGTGGGTCAAAAAGTTGTAGGAAAAAATAAAATAAAATAAAATAAAATAAAATAAAATAAAATAAAATAAATAAAATATAAAATAAACACCCAAATTTAATCCCTTGCTCCTGCATATCAGACTTGTAACCTTACCTCACTTCTAACCAGACTTGGGCTTCTGTGTACCAGGGGAACAATGATCTGAGTAGCAATTTCCAGGCTAAAGAACAATTCACTGAGGACACACAAATCAACTCCGTGGAGCGGTACCACTCCTCAGAGTAAACTCATTTTACTTGAGGCCAGCCCTCACTATGCTAAGAACGCTTAAAGACTATGAAAAGTGACCATTACCCAATGCTTTCACTGCTCTATCCTTCCTCTGGGGATACTGGAAAATTTAGGATATCAGATCCTTGATCCAGATTATTCCAAATGAAGTCTTTGGCTGCCAGCTCAGCTCTAAATCTAGCAGATTATTTGATTTTGGTTATACTCTGCCCAAAGCAATTCTGAGAGAATTGCCAAGCTTTCTAAATAATAAAAGGAACCAGCATAAAAATATGCAATAAAATAAAGATAGCTCACGAAAAGGCTTCAGGCTTTCTCCTGATATAAATGAGGGGAGAAGGGTTGAGTTCATAGAGCTGCCTCCCAAACAGTTTCCAGCTCTCTTCTTTTTGACACATACTTTAGCAAATAGAGTTTCGTTTGTCCCTTTAAAATTTAGCTAAAAAACCCTGTTATCTCAGACTCTTAAGGAATTATTTTCATAAATGTCTGTGGGGTAAAGTAACTCAGTCTACGACTGAAACAATGAAAAAATGTCACATAAGAAAAATTAACACATTATAAATGTTAGCCATTTTACAGGCAGAAAAAACATAAAACAACGCCATAATAGATGCAAACCTAAAGAAACAGATAGGAAGGAAAATACATGAGAGATGAAGAGGCAGGTTCATGTAAGCTGTGTGATCCTAAACAAAAATGTTCAATTTATTGAGAACACCAGAAAGCAGCCACTACTAAGCACTGTCAACATTTTCTGAAGCAAGGGGAAAGGCCACTTACAGTGAAATAAAAACAAATAAATCCATAAGATCAGGATCTGAGAAGACAATTTGCATTTCAACAACAAGGTGGAAAGGGACAGGGAAGAGAATAAAGAATCCCTGTCACCCTCACACAGCTTTGATTTCTGTAATCGCAAACAATAACTTCTTACTACTAGTCCCTAATATTAATAGAGAAACAGACTCAGAAAGATAAATGACCAGAAGATATTGAACAACAAAACTAAAACTAAATAAATATCTATATATAAAACAAAACTAAATATATATATATATATTTTAGATGAACCAGAAACTGAATTCCTAAATCCCTTGTTTAAAATAAATACACAGTCCTACTACATAAACCAGAGTCCAGCAGTGTATCTATCATGACAGCTCAGAATACAAAATCTCTGCCAAAAGCTGGAGAAGAAGCTGTCTTCTTTACACATTTCTCTGACAAGTCTATTTTACCAAGTCTCTTTTTCTACAGCTACCTGGTTCAAATATGCATGAACTAAGTTACAAGGCAAATTAATTCACTGCTTCCTACAGGCAGGAAATATTTGGCAGAAAGATCCAACTCTTTCTAAGTTCTGCTCTAAATGATGGACTCTACTTTAAAAATAATGATACCTTTAATCAGTACAAGAGTACATCTTGTTAAGTAACTGCAAGCTGTTACAGACTCCAGGCTCTTCGTAGGAATTAATCTTTTTTCTGTGCGGTGTATTTAAATAGCCAAAATCCAAAGTGTTTCAGACTATGGAGATGAACTGAAACTGCAGTCAATTTACCCTTAAAGGTCCAAGCTGGAAATTGCAGCAGATCAGAACTGATTCATCACTTGATTACTTTGAAGCCTTTACCCAGGCATTAGGAAGCTCTCTTAACTTAGAGTGAACTACCATACCAAGCAGGGAGCTAATTTGTTTTCACATATTTTGATTTGCTCTTAGTGTCTCTAACTTCAGCTGCATAGTTTACCAATCTGAAAATATTCCCCATTTTGGATAACTTATCCAATACCTGCTACTATTGATTTTATACTTAAAAGTGGTACATCTCTCCTCCGTTCCCCCCCAGAAAAGCTAGACATAGTGAATACACCCCAAACTGACATAACTAAGACACAGTATCATATAATCATAGAATAGTTTGGGTTGGAAGTGACCTTAAAAGGCCATCGAGTTCAACCCCCCTGCAATCAGGAGGGACATCTTCAACTGGATCAGGTTGCCTAGAGGCCCGTCCAACCTGACCTTGATTGTTTCCACGGATGGGGCATCTACCACCTCTCTGGGTAACTTGTGCCAGTGATTCACCACCCTCATTGTAAAAACTTTCTTCCTTACATCTACCCTAAATCTTCCCTTTTTTAGTTTAAATCCATTACTCTTTGTCCTATCACAACAGGCCCTGCTAAAAAGAATCACTGGGCCAATGAGAACGATCGGGGTTGGGCTGTAGAAGGGTTGATGTTGGTAGAAACAAGAGCGTGGCTGTTAAGGCAAAGGCTCTTTGGCAGCATGACCTGATACACAGGAGTGTTAGGCTCAGCCATGAGGATCCATCAAAAAGGTAGGTTTAGCAGCCCTAAGCAGGATGTTTGCAGAAAGACAGCCTGTTCCAGGGAAGCAGACTAAACAGACGGAAAGAAGATGAAAAGAGGGCAGAAGTGCAATCAGGTCTGGGTGCTGGCCAACACTGAGAAAGATTCCATCTGAGCTGGCTGGAGTTCGCCCAGGAATTCACAATCTCAGGACTTTTGCCATTTCCATATCTAGGTTTCTATTCTGGGTAAGTATCATCACTGAAGCACCGGCTACATTATCTTCATGAAATCATCTTATTATGGATCATGTCCATCACAGAAAGACCTTCTAATACCAGACAGATTTTTTGTAAAAAAATCCCAAAAAATGTTTGTTAAACCTTCTATATTATGTCAGGGCCATGATCCCTATTTCCAAATCAATAGTTCAAAGCAAGGACTGAACAATAAGCAAAGCACTAATTCCCATCTCTCCTAAGATTTATCAGTCACATTGGTGCTTATATATTGACCATATACACAAATACTGTATACTCTTACATATTGACCATACACACAAATTCACTGATGATTTTTAAACTTTAGCTTTATACTGACTCCTAGCAGCATTAAATATGGTAAAGCTACACTGAGACATACCACATCCTTGTGAATTTGGGACTGCTTTCCCAGGAGATGAAGTTCTTCGAAAGCCGCTTCTACATCCTAGCTGCACACTTGGAGACAGATAGAACTCTTCATCCCGGGGAAAATCAATGAAAGAATCTGCTAGGAATTGCTTGGAGTCCAAATGCAGCACAAAACCACCATCCTCAATCTCTTTTATAAATGCTCCAATTAGCTTTTCTCCAACAATTGCATTTTCTAAAAGGGGGAAAAACACAACAAAATAGTATTAAAGAGATTTCCAATACAGTAATGGATAACCACAGCGAAACTGATGAACTTTAAGTTAAAAACATTGGCAAATACAGAAATACAAGCATGTTAGTGAAACAGCAGACAAGAATGTATATGTGCAGTGTCTATCAAAGTCCTAATCTCAATATATGTAGAGGTGCTAAAGAAGCAACAAGAAAATCCCAGCAAAAATGTCCTATTCAAGAACTAAAGCATTAGAGAACAAAATTTGGTTTCTGAGTTACAAAAATTCAGCAGATTAAAACCAGGATTATCTGACATTCAGATTTAAATTATTCCTGTTTATTTTCAATAGGTATCATTTGCTTCTTTTTCAGCATTTTGATGGTTTGTTTTTGAAGGCCAGCACCTGTAACAATGCAGTAATTACCTTCCATCACACTACTGATATTCAGCATATCCATCTCTCTTCGCAATTGCTGAAGCTGGTGTTTAAAGCTGGAACACAGTGAATACTTTTCTACTCTCTATATTCTTAGTTGCCCAGACAGTGTCCCTCGTACAAGGAAAATTTTCAGTGCTCATTCAAGAGCAAATTCCCCAGTTTGGCTGAACCAGAAATAATACAAGAACACTGTTCCCAGCTTGTTTGCTGTCATGCTCTCTTTGTTCCTGCAGACTTTATGGCATTGAATGAAATGTTGACGTGGTTTGCTGGTCCAAAATTGCAAGACAAGGGCCTCCATACCTACAGGTGATGGGCAACTCAGTAACCCAGCAAACACAAAAATACATAGGGTCCTGGATCTTATGTAATTTGAGTTTTGCAACTACGCTAAGGACCTTGGATGTTGAATTTTCACAGGGAAGATGTTATGCGCATAAAGACAGCATGAGGAATGTTACGGCTTGCACACTGTACAAAGATTGTTATTTTGTGACTGATGTGTCCAAGGCAAACAGCAGAGGGTACCACTGCCTTCCCATGTGATGAGTTTTCTGACTTTGTGCTGTAGCCCATGGGCAGCTTTTAAGTTGTGTGAGGAGAGAATTTCACAGGCAGGTACGAGGCTCCAGTGACGCAGCTCTGCCCATGCTGAACCAACCACAGACATACAAGGTTTTTCTGAAAGCTCATCCTAGATCTTTAACACTGAAAGCATAGGCGTCCTCTCTTCCTCAGTGTTGGTCTGTAGCCAATTGCTGTCCTGTAGGTGTTGTTTCCTCCTTTGCAGAGGAAAGACACAAGGTTTTTACACTTAAGGTCTAAAGCTGACAGCTTTGTCCTTGTCTTCTCAATGCTCTGCTTCCTCCAGCTTCAAGCAACCTGTCTGGCTGCACTGACACTTACTATAATCAACAAAATAGCACTTAGTTTTGTTCAACCCCAGGCCAAAATGCTACTTAGCTTGCAAGCAAGTAATTGGAGATCATCACATAACCAACACTTTGCAAATGTTTTGCCAGAACTTGTCTCATAACTGAAAGCGGGAATAAGCAGATTAGCCTTTTATTCAAACAAATATCCTTCCGAATTGTCTAGTGATTAGCTGTAGCAGAATTAAAAATAAACATTAAAATGATAGCTGGAGGGAATTCACATGTAGAAAAGAAGCAAACAGCCAAACCAGTAAGAACCCACTTAGGTCTGTTGAATTTTCTTTAGTTTAAAAAGTTTCCCTGGGTTGAAAAGTTCTTAACACTATCATTAAATGCAACCCTCCTATGACCACACTATGTGTCTGTGCATATTTAATACCCTTTACATTCAGAATATATAAACAGGTCATTAACTGTAGAATACGTGTTCATGCATTGCAAAGAGACAGGTATACCCTGGAATGTCTCAACAGAGAACAATTCAGCTCCCGATGGACATGCCAGCCGCAGACTCTCTGGTAACACCTTATACTCAGTCCAGCCCTTACAGCAGGGCTGGTGGCCAACCTTGGGGCCACGCTTCCCTGCTGATGTTGTGATGATTGTTTCTGGCCCAAGATGAGCTTCCCAGGACCTTCAGCGTGCTCTAAAGCATGGCAGATAAAATAGTGCTTCCCAGGTTCTGCTGCACAATTTTTGAAATTTAAGCTACTACACACCTCTACTTTGTTAAATTTACTGTAAATTCTTACTAAACTTTTCTCCAGGTATATCTTTAGGGACTTGGATTTCTGGGGGATAATACATTTTTTCACATAAAAAAGTATTCTGCAAACAATTGCATCTTGTATACTACAGTGAGAAGAAGTCTGATTTAGGGTTTGCTCCTGCTGAATGAAACTCTAATTTTGACATGAAAGTCATCCTACCATTACCTAGAGTTTATATTGGCCAATGAGAAAGTGAGAGAAAAGAGAAATCAAAAAAGTAAATTGTTCTTTTTTCTTTTTTTTTTTTTTCTTCCTTTAAGGAAAATACAGAGGGCAGACACAGCTTAAAATATTAATTGCATAGGCCAGGGATTGACTACCTCCAATCTCACTGTTGGGAACTGTTTACTGTATATTTATCCACTAAATGCTCATTTTTGTAATCATTAGTATTTTTCCTGCTGAACAGACAAGAGAGAAGTTGCTGCATGTGTTCCTCAATATTTTAGAGCTGAGACTTAAGCTACAAAGCCAAATGGCATAAGATCCTTCAGGAAGGGGTTTGCACAGCCTTGGAATTTAGTGAAAATATCTGCAAGAAAAACAGGTAATGAAGCATCCACAAGTGATTTGGATTTGAGGCTCTCCGTTGGGAATATATGCACACTGTTTAGCCATTTTTTTCTCAGCTACTTCACAGGAGGGGAAAAAAAAAAAATAAGACTTCTCATTTACCTATAAAGATGGTATGAGAAGAGCAACACTATTTTAGTAATGTAGATTTTCAAATCACAGAACCAATTTGCTCACTCTGTGTAAATACACCAGAAAAAACCTCAAACAGAAAGACCCAAAGCTTCTCTATAAGGTAATGGAAGTTGATGGTGACAAGAGCATATGGGAAAGCAGGTTCTGCTCTGCCTCTTATGAAAACATATGGCCATTCCCAGACAAGCAGTGTTAGTTCTACAGGGAAATTACAGTGTGGAGAGGGTCAAAACCGTAATGTCCTCAAAGTGGAAGACTTTCAAAAGTAAAGATAAATATAAAACCAAACACACTTATACTTTGATCCATCTCCTGCAAACTACTTGAATATTATGAATCTGGAGCAACTCAAAGGATGTAAACACAAAAATGCTGTAAAGTCAGGAACCACATGACCTCTACAGGCACTGTCTGCAACCTGAAGGCTTCTTAATTTTGTTCTGATCAGGGAAAAACTACTGTAGAGCACACATCTCCAAGTCCCAGAGTTAGTGGGAAGGACACATTCAGGCAGAGTTATTTATATTTAGTGCTGACAACACCATTGCAAACAGCAAAACTGAAGAAAAGGTGGCACAGAGGGCATTTGAACTTGGGATATGTCTTTTACACCTTTTATTTTAAAGGGAAATACTGACTGCTTTGAAAGAAGTTCCTCACACCATCTCTAACCTGCTTGGAGACTACTGGAAAGATCTGCCAGTCAGTGGTCTCTGCAAAATTGCTCTAGGATGTCTGAGGTAAGGGTTATTCCTTAGTGTCAGAGGTAATGTATTAAATAGAAAAAGGGGGGAAAAAAAGAAAGGAGAAAAAAAAAAAAAAACTTGGAAGAAACTAGTTATATTTTTGGCAAAGTGTGAATTGTGTTTCTGAGTCCAATCCAGTAAGGAACACAATCTTTTCCACCACCGAGGACCTGTCCAATGGAAATTAACATCTGGGACAGTTCAGCTCATGCCCAATAAAATAATTTTTAATCTCAGCTAGGGAAGCTGGGAGAGGCAGTCCTATCTGAAAGAAACATTCAATTATAGCTCCTTTCCACTGTGCAGTCACAGCCTGAAGAGAGAAATATATCAACACCAAAAGCTGAAAAACACAATTTCAGTATTATGAAAACAGACTATTTCAATGAGCATTTGTAATGCCTTGCTAGTACCTCCTAAGAGCAGACACAGGGAAGCAAAACAATTAAAGGAAAGCAGGTTTAATTCACATAAAAGTGAGAAAAAAAAAAAACCCTTACCAATGTCATGTAAGTCAGGGAGAGAAGATGCTGGGATGTTTTCCAGCTTAGCCCTCCATGTGACATTCACCCCCAGGCGGTCCACGCTCAGGCATTCGACATAGACAGTGGAATCATCACAGACAGAGACAGAGTCGGTATTTCCAAATGCATTTACCTCAAATTCAAAATTAAATGAAACCAGGGTTAGTCAGCCTGAGAACTTTCTAATTCTTGCCTTTCCCTACTCAATTGAACTGTGCTATGCTCAAAGGTAACATTGTCAAAAGGGCCTGTAAAAACAGAGGTAGAAGTGGGAAAAGATAATTTCAGCAGGTCATTTACTCACTGTTAGAATAGTCAAAAGGTTCTCTTCCATTAAAATATATTTTAAATAAATATTGGACTGATGTGATATGACTTCTATGGCTACAATTAAGCTGATCTGCTGATGTGGGGTCAGTGAGATTAAACATCCTATTTTTCCAGCTATTCATATCAGAGTGCTGATTTTCATGGCATTGTCTGCTCTTTCACCTATCTCAAGAAGGCCAAGGCAAAGTTCTACCTTGTGTCTCACCATTTTTTTTTTTTAATTACAAAATAAAAAACAACCAAACAGCAAAACCCAAACAAAACCCAACACCAATAATAGAGAAAAAGGAACTGAAATTACCTGGAGGTGACATAAACCACGCGCCTTCAATTCATCTAAAATAAATATCTGGAATGCCTGGAGTAATCCAGAGTAGTCAGAACTACAAGTCTTCTCAGGAGGCAGTAGTAGTTGAAAGTGTGTTTGAACTTGGACTGTCTGAAATAATTGGAGCTCTAAAATATAAGTAGAAAGGGTATTTAGCAGCCTGACGGTTTAATGTAGAAACATACTTCCAAAGTTACTGTGAGAAAAGACAACATTGATTTGGCATTTTGATCTTGCATCAGTAGCATCTCCCTATTTCTATGTGAAAGCAGTAGAGTTGGCACTAGTAAATAATATGCATCAAGATTGATAAATATATATCTGTTGTGCATTAAGGAAAAAGCCAGGTGATATAGTTTTACAAAAATAAAGATATATTTTACAATGGAGCACTAACTCACAGAGGATAAGAAACAAGCTGAACCATTGATGACTTTTTATAAGTCTTGGCAAATAGGAATTTCCAGAGAACTAAATCAAAGCTGATGTTATGCCAATACTTAAAAAAGAAACAGGAATTATTGACCTGTCAACCTCCGCCTTTCTCAGACACAATCATGAACGGACTTCTATTAAAAAAGGAATTAAATGATTAAAGCAATTAATACTAATTCAAATGGGCTTTCAGAAACCTAGCTTGGCAAATTAACTGGGAATCAAGTTTTAAGAGAGAATAAATTTGATTGCATAATAATGGCTTTGACGTGGACAAAGGCATTCCATTTTTTTGCCAGCAAATCAAAGTGATGCAAATCATATAAATAGACAAGAAACCCATGAGCTCATCAGTCATAAAATGAAAACCTATTTATCCAGTTTTCAGCTAGGAAAAAAAAAAAAAAAAAAAAAAAAAAAAAAAAAAAGCCAAAGTTCTTGATCTATAATATGTTTTCATTTGTAAATGTTGAAGTCATTGGCTACGTTTCAACTATTCCATCCGACAGAAGAGGATCTGGCAAGTCTTTCTCTGAGTTACAGCAGGGTCTGACCCTGTTCACTTACTATGAAAACTGAGAGCTAATGCTTTGCCTGCTTTGTGGTGCTCTAGATGAAAGATTTTGGCTACAAAATGAAAAGGGTTTAATATTTTTCCTAGAACTTTTTTTTTTTTTTTTTTTTTTTTTTTTTTTTTTTTTTTTTGAAAAAAAAAAAAAAAAAAAAAAAAAAAAAAAAAGATGCAGAGTTCTTGTCTCCACTGGAGTTTAGCTGATGGTAGGCTTCACGGAGGGTTTGTTACCTCAGATTCAGCACAGAGGTCATGCTGTCATGTCACCTCTGAATGGAGCTGGCTCTTACCCCACCAGCCTGGAGAAGCAGCAGAGCTCTCCCTCATTCACCTCCCCTACAGACCCTTCCTGAATCACTTAAAAGTGTCACTGCTGGAGCACAATTCCCTGCCCCTCATTCCCAAAATGAGCGTGGGAAAGCCTGGAGAGCATCCAAGGAGAATGGTGGGAGGAACCAGAGGACACAAAAGCCTGCTTCTTCCACAAGGCACAAAGCCCTCTATCTGTTTAGTTTATCAGGGAGTAGTTAAGACCTGACTTAACCACAATCTCTAAGTGTACACATAAGGAAGAGGAAATAAGATTTTTATGAGTGTGGGTAATTATCCAGTGGAACAAATTGCTAAGTGTTGTGGTTAATTCTCCATTATCATGAAGTTTATTCAATTGCCTTCAGATGTGTTGGGATTTTTTCTCTCTCCTTAAAAGGATGCTCTATTTCAAACACAAATTACTGTGGGAAGTCCTTAGTTTGCATTAAATGGCAGCTTGTATTCAGATTGCCACACACTCCTTGTAAACAGTTATTCAACTGCCATCATCAAACATGAAAGTTACTTCATAACATGCTACAAGAACCTAGCAAACATGATTACAGACAAACAAAAGTTTCCGTCTGAAATTTAAATTTAGAGATAATTTACATTTGGAATAGAAGACATGGGGTACAACTGGAAATGTGTCAATACAGAGGTTTCCAGGATGGTTTAACCCATTCTGCAGATGAAAAGTAGCTGCAAATTTGGCATCAAGCTCTGCATTTCTCAAAGTTCAGCACTGCCACAAATTTCCATTTTGATCAGAATGTATCTCTGTTTGAGATAATTGAAAAGGCCAACATTAATATCCAGTTACATGAGCTGTGAATAGACAACTGATTCTTTCAAGATTTAAAGTGTCATTTTTTTCTTGAAAGAAAAATGATTTGAAAAATACCACAAGTCAGCCTACAAAGATAACAATAATCCTAAAGAACAGCCTGCTGCGAAAAGATGCAGAAGTAACAGTGACTTGATTATGCAAATAAACAGTCAAGTTCTGCCAAATTCAAACATCTGGTGCTCATCTGTTCCTCCAGGACTAAGTGGTTCCATCAGAATCACTTTATGGTGCCAGCATCTTTTTAACTTGCAAAGAAAAATCTGCATATAGATTGAATAACTATTTATAGCTATATTTTTACAGAAAAGCAGGGCTGTTTCTGGCACAGAAGCCAGCCAAGAGACAGAGATGAAGATGGCAAAAGACAGGGCTGATCTACTGCACCTTAATTTAGCAACTCCCATATAACTGTTGTGTCCCACTATTGTCATTCACGCAGTAGCATTTTTGTAATCTATTTACATTGCTCTCTGCCCTTCCCAACCATGGGGCAGCTCAGACATACTCTGGCAGGCCTGGTAGAGCGGGGCAGCTGAGACCCATCGCCGCTGCTGTGCATCACACTGAAACGACGTGCTGGACGAGGAGCTGTGGAAGCCCTGGCGACACACCAGCCAACACTGCTGAACACTCGAAGTTTCCTCAGAAATGTTTTCACAAAATACAGCTCCGTTGAGAACAGATGAGGCACCAAACGGCAGAGCACACTGCGGACCTTTGGACACATGAGAAAGGGGATATATTAGTGGCATACTATGAAGCGCTTCTAGTAAAATTTCTCATGACCCTCACATCAACAGAGAAAACTTGGGCAGGACACTGTGCATGTCCCACTCATCTCAACTTGGATCTGGTTTGATGGTCAGCATGGTTCAGTTTACTAAAGGTGATGAAAAGACACATATTGACTTTGATGGGTAACACATTGGGTCCAAAAAGCTACATGCATGGTTTATAAGAACAGATAATTTTAAAACAGTCTGAATAAATTGAAGCACGAAACTAGAAGAAGTTTTCTAACCATCAGCAGAACAAACCTTTACAAAAGACTGCCAGTGGTAATAGGCAGGGTGGGAAAAAAAGGGTTTCGATTCCCTTTAGAGTGAAGATTGAAAACTTTAAGATTAGGAGCTCATGACTGAGGTGTCTTCAGCAGCACCAGGATGCTTCTGGTGATCCAGCAGGTTCTTAACTGTAGCATAGAGCTTTGGAGTTGGAGCACAAAGTTTACCCTATCAACTCACTCAGCATCAATACAGTCATTTTAACTCTACTAGCACACTGTAATAGACTTTTATAGCAGACTAATTACAATGATAATTAATTTCTAATCAGTACAAACCTATTGACTCAATATTAGCCGAACCCCAACTTAATTGCTGAATGTTTCTAGTTATTGCTAAACACTTCTGAGTTCTACAGACCATAGAAAGGGAAAAAAAAAAAAAAACTTCCTCACCCAGAAATAAAGATAAAGCTGTTCTCATCTCATACAAGTCACTTGCTTGGTGTATGCATAAATCATTTTCCAAATATCAGTGTTCAGATCAGTCCCAACCTCCCTAGTCACTGGAGAAAGGCAAACACTGCTGATGGCTCAAGTGTGAGCAGCCTCTCTCTCTCCTTCTGATGGAGATATCAAGATTAATTATTTAACTTAACAGCCACTTCAATTAAAACTTAAAACCTTGCAGGATGAATTTGGGATCCAGGGTGCACAATGTATCTTTGTTTTCCAACTCTGAGCATTTTCAATGCCAAAATAAAAGGTTTTCGTATCTATCTCTCTGAATTGCCAAATGGATTTTTTTCCAAGTCTCTTTTACAGCATCTTTTCTGCAATAACTCTGTAAATGGGGGCAGTATATTCCTCCTCTTCACTCATTGAGTCTGTATCCAGCCTCTTTTTCAGTCAGGGTCGAAACCTGGTGTCATTGCTTAACAAATTTTTAATAAACCTCCTGAGATTTTCGGATAATGATGTATCATTATAAAAGAGGTGGTAATACTTATCTTGTCCGATGCAAACTGCATCCACCATTATAGGTAAATTACATTAACATCTCTTTATACAAAGTATGTAAAAATCAGTCTGTGGTCTCTTTATTGTTGCAACAAATTTCTATACCCAGCAAGTCAAATCCAGTCTCAGCTGTCTGCTGCTACAGTCTTTTACTGTCTGTTGCAATGAGAGTTGGTGTGTGAACTAGGGAAATAACCAGCCCCCAAAATATAAGTGATGGGTGGTTTCCCAGTGTGGTTCACAGGCTTCAGTTCACAATCAGTAATTTGCTCATTTATCTCTCTACAGATGTCATCTCATTTACTATCGTTATCAAGCCTGCGCCACTGTCATTCTTCTATTTCTGACCCAGTTTCTCAGTCTTGTAGTTGTGAATCAGAATCCAGTTGAATATTGACACTTCTTTCATAGGTGTTGCTAAAGTTTTACACAAGGTAATTATTGTTCCAGGACCTTCTCTTCTTTCTCTCCTCTATCTCCACTGAGAGCTGTGGAAAGTGAGCATGAGGATGGGAGACTCATGTGAGGACTGCTAGGATACTTGGCATCATCTCTCCGGTGCATGTTAACTAGAAAAAGTTGGATTCTACCTCTGATGGAAATGATTAAGCTAATGAAAACCTCATTGCATGCACTGGGCACTGTGAAGTTATTACTTGCTGTTTACAGCTATCTGTTCTCATGTTGGAAGAGAAGTTTATCATATTTCTCCACCACAACAGCTTCTTTTGCTGATAGACAAGATCTCCAAGACAGTGAGACAGTACTCTCTTCCCTTTTCCCTGAACAATTATTAGCAGTTCCCAGGAGTAGAATTATAAGACTGGATGGACTGAAGGGAAAAATAACTTTTGCGTCTTTATTCTTACACAATAACTAAGTTGTTTAGCATGAAAAAGTTCCATTGCTATTTCAAAATCCAGGAAAATCATTAAAGATTATTTCAATGGTATTTCTATGCAGAAAATAACAGATAGCTTTCAGTAAAGCCAGGTTTCCACTGTATTTTCTAAGCAGTTATCTCTCTCAGCTCAGTCTTTTTTCATTTGAAAAAAGAAAGGTCATTAATCACTCAGTCACTATTTCCTCTAGAAAAAGTACAGCTTTGCAAGAAATATCAGATGAGCACAAAAAATGAACATATTCCACAAATTCCCTTGGAATTTAGGGGGAAATCCAGAAGATGAGCTTTCATGGAGAGGAAGACATATCAAGGACTTAACATTTACAACTAGTTCTGACTTTTCTCTGGCCTACAAGAAACACTTCCACTTTTCCCTGTTCACCTTCAGAGTCTATGGGAATGTCAATCTGTACTGCTGACTGCTGACTGCCACACTGAGTTCCTCCAGCGGGTCCAAACAAAAGAAATATCACACAGCCCCACATCCCGCAGATACTATCCCATAACCTGAAAGAGGATGGGAGCAGCACTGTACTTGTCAGACTGATCAGCTCTGCTTCTCTGAAGAGGTAGAAACCTCTATTGGATTGCTATGCTCACATGGCTACACAACATTAGCTCTGGAGGTCATTCCTTCAGAGCTCTGTTGGGCATCTCCACACACCACCACAATGCATGGGGTCTCCCTGTGGCTTCTCCTACAATCCCATCTGTATATCTCTCTATTGGGACAAGAGAGTTCAAAGATGATGTTGGCGGTGGTTTTGAAGTTGGCTGAGGACCTATCTAATCTATTAAAATGCCTTACAGCCAGTTGGGCTGACACAATCAGGTATTTGGTTGGCGACCACATATTGCTCTTTATATAGCAGAATCACAAAAGGAAACTGACACCATTTCTTAACATGTGGTCTCTTTTTCCTAAATCTACCAGCAGCTCTCATTTAAAAAAACCCAACAGAACTATGGAAACAGTAGTGCCCTGCAGTCATGACTTGAAGGTTTTCTTTTTGCAACTCAAGTTTCCACTAACCATTACACTTTGGAGCATAGCCTTGTAGAAAGTTTAATTTGTTTTTCTTCACTTCAGTGATGGGGAGGTGTATGAAGGTCATTGTAAATTAAATTTATCCAAAAGTCTCCCATTTGGACACCTCACTGGAAACTATGAGTGAATTCCAGTGCTTCACAGCTCTGGTCATGCAGGAAATACTCCATGAATATGTAGTGTTTTGGCACATCCTTTACACAACTCTGGTTACAAGCCAAGAGTAGGAATAGCAGAAGCATACATTTTTCAAATTTTATTTTAGTCGATTGAATGGCTTTTAATCCCAGAGCCAGCTCAGACTGGAAAAGGTTCAAGGTTGCAGCAAGCTGTACAGATTGACTTTCTAGTTTTATAGCTCAACTGCTTTGATTTAACCAATTTTATGAATAAGGGAAAATCAAAGATCCATTCTCTTTCTCTTTTCTCCCTGACAAAGTACTTGGAGAAAACTGGACACTGTGCCCAGGGAGATCTGAAATCTGCTATTACACAAAGCATACTGCTCGAGCAAAAGTCTCTATAAAGGTCTGAACAAAGAAGATTAAATGCAACTAAATACTGGAAAAAGTTTGGAGGTAGGTCAAGTTCCAGAGCTGGATTTGCTCAGAAGCAACGTGCCTCAAGCAGGAACTCACTTGCACATACAGGTCTTCCTCCGCTTACTCGTGTCCCTGGCACCTCTTCTCCATTCTCAAAGACACACCAGCAGCTCTCTTGATCCTGACTGCACTGCACGGGTGAGAAAGTCCCCTTGTCCCCTTCACATTGTGGGATGTAGCCTTTGCCAGCTTCTCTTAAGGCAGTTTTAGACTTCAGCATATTACAGACACTAGGACCTTTAAAGAGAGAAATTCATTGCAAGAAACAGAAGAGAAGACAATAAACTGATTATCTGCAGAGATGAACTATACTAATGTACAGAATTGTCCTAAATATTTTAATAGCAGTGCTTTCATTATAAAATGACAGCACAGAAAATAAAACATAGAAAATGTTTTATTAGAAGGAAGAAGGATAAGTGACCATGAAACCATAAATAATTTGAATCATTATGGAAATGTGGAATTTTACTTTCACTAGAAAACCCATGTTACTTTCTAAAGATTAAAGTTAAAGTTATATGGGTTTGCATCAATAAAATAGTTGAGAAAATACTGATACTTATTATAGATTTGCATATTTTTTTGACATAGATTTGATAGTTCATCATTTAGATGCCGGTATTTTAAATTTTTAAAAATAATCTTTTTAGTAAGAATTTTTGAGTAAAGTAATTTAAAATGTAATAATATGATTATTTACATTTTTAAATAGATCAACCATCTCCTATGAGACCTCAACAGTTCTCTGTCCTTATTTGAAGATAATACGAAAATATGATAGACCTAATAGCATTCTCTGGAGCAGTTGTGGACCATGTAAAATAGACTCACTGCATGTGGCCCAGTTCCCATAGTTCAGGATTCACTGCTTTAGAAAACTCATCTGTGAGCCCAAAGAATTTTCTGTGGTGGTAAGAAATGGAAGGAAAAAAAAAAGTATGGAAGTTTCTTCATCCATTTGTCTAGACTCATTTATTTCTGGTGGTATGAAAGCAAAGGATAACTATTTTTAGGCACCTTTTTGATGTTGACATGTTGACTGTATGTACCATATCAGTGGGGAATTAAACTGTAAGTCCCCTGTGTTTTCATAGGCATCATTATGGAAAGTAAACATACTACAAATTGTGAGGCATTGCCACTAGTGTCACAGGCTGCGGGTAAAGCATTACTCACACGCAGGATTGCCATCCAAATCTTCGCTGCTGCGCTGAAATACTTCTCCTGACGCAGGATCTACACACCAAGTATCTGTGTCGGATCTCTGTAGCACAGCGTATTCTCCTGTCTACAAAGAATCAATTACATGCCATTGAAGAGCAACGTATATTAATACAGACACACCGCAATCCATACCTCAAAGGTACGTTAAAATAGTTGATTATAATTACATTCCATTAATAAAGCACATTGAGAAGAAACATAAAATATTAAAATACAGTCTACCTAATTTAATACACAGATCAAGCCCTGAGGAAAGTAGTATACAAACTGAGAATACAAACTGAGATAAAGTTCTGGTATGATCTTGGTTTGAAATTTCTGTTCCTTGCCCATCTTGGTGCTCTACCCTACTCACTACCATGTTTCCAAAGCACCACAGACCCTATTCTGGGATACCTGCATCCAACTTTCTCTTGTCCTCACATTCTCCCACAGCTCAGGAAGAAAGAGCCCCCCAAATGCCAGTCATTTAAGTTGTGCCTTTTAAGCACAGCCCTGCTAAAGGACTCAGCAGAGCCACCCTGCAGGAGGGCAGCGTAGGGAGGTTCAGAGCTTCCTACTCCCAGTCCTCATCTCAAAGCTATTTAAATTCTGCCTCATGCAGGGCAAGGTCTGTTGTTTGTTTTCTTTCCCTTTTCTTTGAGCACAAGGAATGCTTAACAAGCATAGACTGACACTGTAAGGGTCTTTGGCATGGTGTAAGCTAAACTGGGGAGGTTTGGTTTTTTCCTCCCTCAGACATGTGAAATCACCTCAAGGCAGTAGGGGGCAAATAGATCTGCTGTGGAGGCACCCAGCTTGGAACCACTCTGTCTCCAGCTGGAAATCAAGGCATTGGTTCGAGATCGCTGACATGACGTCTGGCCTGTAAGAGGGAAAACATACACATGTTAAAATAAAATCAGGTTCTCAAACCTAGGGTAGAGAAAGTGGTACATTCCCCAGCTCCCTCGCACAGCCCAGCTCCATTAGGCTCTGCTACAGCCTCAGGCGGGGAATTCCCAATTGGTGTTTGATAACCACAGAATCACAGAATGGTTGAGGTTGGAAAGGATCTCTGGAGATATCTGGTTGGACATGTGGTCCAACCCACCCTGCTCAATCAGGGCCACCAACAGTAGAGGGTTCTCAAATCATGCAAGCCAAAATCTCACATAGTGGAGTTAAATGAATTAGCAAAACAAGCATAAAATTCCTTTTTGCTTCTTGTAATGGTTAGAAACAAGCTTTGCTTCGTGCATTCATACCAGAATTTTCAATAAATATTAAAATTTGTAAGAACAGACAAAGACAAATATTTAAGAAGAAAAACCAACTGACATTTGGGAAGTTCTGCTGAACGTGAGACCAAGGAATCCATGACGTAACGTCCTCTCTCATCCACACACCAGCAATGACCTGGCCAGGGAAAAAAAGCAGCTTTATTTTAGCCATTGTACTGCAATATGCTTTGTTGCATATTGGGAAGATCTTCATCCTCAGCAGCACTATAGGAAGCAGGCAGTAAATCTAAGTCACACTTAACTCTGCTACCCAGAGATAGGTAGACAAGACCTGAGAGCAGAGGTGAGAATGGAAATGTAGCATCTCTGGTGAGAGTCTTCCATTGCAACCCTATCCTGCAGTGTATCATCTACTCCCAGCTATTTGGTATCATTCACACACTTGCTGAGAGTGAACTCCATCACATCTTCCTGGTTATTAATGAAGTCATTGAGCAATGCCAGCCCCTGAACTGATGCCCAAGGAACACAGCTATCAGCAAGCAACACCCCAATGAGCTGCCACTCGAGTCCCTCACTCCAGTCAATTTTCCACCCATCTTGTAGATGACTTAGCCTCTCTCCAGTTTGGCTACACAGGTCTTCCATCTTTTTATTAGAATTCTGCTTTGGTTTTCTTTGTTCAGATAGCCCAGAGTAGCTTGTTAGCAACTGCTCACCTGTGCTCTCATAGCACTGAGTTGGCTCCCAGTTTCCCAGGCCATCACATTGTGGGATGTAAGGGAGAAATCCCAACCGCGTTGCTTCCCCAGCAGAACGTTTTGAAGTAAAGTGACTCCGCCAGTAGAAGTGCAAGGCTACAAAAGATAAGTAAAAGAAAGATATTAGTGGCCAATCTAAAAAGACATCTTTTAAACGTGCATGTTTGTAAACACCTGATTGTTCCCTGCACTTTAGAAGGGACATTAACAAAGGCTGCAAGTACATCAAGGCTGGTAGGTGTTCAGATCTTACATATGCATGGTCTCATACATATAAGACACCTGAAATCAGTCCTTGGATGGGCAGTTTAATTACACTGAGTAATGACACTTGCCAAGTTACACCTGTTTTTCATCAAAGTTGAATTTTACATATAATACTCTTGCACAGATTCTAGACATTAATCCATTTAACGAAGCTTTCATCTCTCTTTCACCTACCTGACTGTGCAGCCAGCTGGAGAGCATAGTCACTGCCCGATAACAGGTTTTCGGAGACTACCACCTCTGACTCATAGGGCTGAGCAGAACGTAGAAGGTCACTGTCTGTGAGCTGTATCCCCTTTGCCATCAAGAAGCTTTCTCCAAATGGGAAGTGGGAACTATTTGATGCTAGGATGAGCTGCTCTGCCTCCTCCACAAATTTTATAGCTTCCTGCTTAACACTTTCACATATACCAGGACCTGTAGAAACAGAGGGTATTTCAGTGTCTTTCATTTATATCCAATAAAGATTTGCATGTGAAAACTAACTGGTCTTCTAATTAGTATCTTCTGTTTTCTCCTGCACTTGCTTGATTTTGAATTGCTTCAAAAAGCAAGAAAACGAGTCTCATCAACATTTAGTAATATAACCAAGAGTACCAGGAATCATCCAAACATTCTCCGAGACTTGGGCCAAAGCCTTGGTAATTTTAAATTACCTCTTCATCATCAGTTACAAATGGAATTATACATCCCTACAGAACTGTCCCTCATTGTCATAAAAAACTGGATAATGAGAAGAGTGTGAGAAAGGAAACCCTTGGATCCAGAGTGACAGATAACACTTGTCCTGTCCGCTTACTGACTCAGATATGGCAGTTCAACACAGCAAGCCAGCTCAATGAAGGCTTCTCCACTAAAATAACTCTGCTAATCTGCTTTGTCCCCTTTATTCCCCATTTGTCGACAGGACTGGTATCTCTGGCACTCCTTGCCCATTTGGAAGTTTGCTATTCATTGTCCTTTCTCTTCCTCCTAGCTGGAAACTTACTATGTGATAAGAATGGTTTTAGTGACTACATTTATAATACAGGTCATCTGCGTACTTTGGGAGTAGTCCCAAAGAGAGCCCAACAGCTTTGGTGGAATTGTCTAGACAGAGGTCTTACCAAACTACAGTGGTGGCCTCACTCTTCTCCTAGTGACAGCTAGGAGATACCTGTTACTCTTGACTGTGCAGTGAAAAACAGTAAATTCTTCTTGCCTCATTTTAAGGCAAGTAGTATCATTTGCTGTCCTCTAGTCAACAGGGACCTCCCCAGTTTGCCAGGACTGCTGGTAAATGATGGAAAGTGGCTTCTGCCAGTTCCCTCAGGACCCTCAGGTGGATCCCATCTGGCCTTATAGACTTGTGTGCATTTAAGTGGTGTAGCAGGTCACTAACCATTTCCCTTTGGATTATGGTGGGCTTATTCTGCTCCCCATCCCTGTCTTCCCAGGTGGCTGAGCACTCTGAGAGCAACTGGCCTTACAATTAAAAACTGAGGTAAAGAAGACATTAAGTACCTCAACTTTTCCTCATCCTTTTCACTATGTTTCCCTCATCACTACACACCCAGTGTGTTTGTCACTACACATCCAATAAGGGATGGAGATTCTCCTTAGCTCTCCTTTTGTTGCTAATGTATTCATAGAAACATTTTTTAATTGTTGTTTACAGCAGTAGCCACATTAAGTTCTAGTTGAGCTTTGGACCTTCCAATTGTCTCCCTGCATAACCTCATGACATCTTTGTAGTCCTCCTGAGATTTTCCTCTTGTGGCATAAAAGAAAAGATGAGAAATTGCTACTTATGTGCCAGAAATTCTGTTACTTACATGCTGGGATGTGGTTCACTTCTGCCTTTGTTCCTTGCAGCTCTTTTCCTTTGCTATCAACACACCAACAATCACGGAATTCAAAGTGGCTTAATGGAGTGCTGAAATCAGTGTATGGTCCTGGGTAATAGGTCAACTGCTCATTCAGAAGCTGCCAGAATGTATACGGATCTAGTAGAATGTTCTCAGATGCATAGGTCACGTTTCCTTCCAGTACTTCAGGTGGGAGATCAGTGAAGGAGGAATATGTGGTGAATGCCGGGAAGACGTTCTGGTGGCCAGCCTCATACAAAGCTTTAATAAAAGCTGAAAAGCCTTTGGAAGACACCTCTTTATACCCAGTTATGACGTTCAACAGGTCAGCAATGGGCAGGGGTTTGCCTTCATTGTTCTCTGCGATCCACCTCTCGTACCACTCAAAGGCTTGCTCAGGGGGGCCGCTGCACTGCACCTGCCTCCAGGCACCACCAGCATCGCACTGCGGGAGGTAAATGCTGGAGAGCTGAGACAGACCACTGGGATCTGACAACAGGAGTTCCACAGCCTTCAGAAACTCCGCACCAGCTATTACTTGGCAAGCACTTGGGCCTGGGGAAAAGAAAAACATGCACAGCACTGTGTTATGAATGCACGGAAGATATACAATACCTCCTTCCCCCTGGTGCTATAAACACCATTACTAAAACTTGGTCCCTTATCCCAATACTAACAACAACATTTCTGGGCTGTTATTAAGAGGTTCAATGTCCTTAAGCTCCTATGCTGAACCAGGGTAAGATTTCCAAAGGCTCACAAGCACTGAAAAATGCACATAGCTATGATTTTTAACAGCATGTGAGCACATTAGGTGCCTGTGCTTCTTACTGGAGGGGATAGGTGTTTGATGTCACTAAATGTCTTCCTGAATCTGTTCACATCAACTAAATATTTCTAATACACTTGATCATCTGGCAGTTAGTCCTTATTCAGCCAATCCCTGCAAAAACCACCATCTGAACAGCGGAATAAAACTGATTTTACTTCCCCTTGGATCAAACCAAAATTTTCAGATTCTGTTGTCCTCTTTCCCTATTCTCTTCTGAATATTACAGCTGAACACAAAAATACCATCCTGGAGTGAGCTTGTCAATTTCATTTTGCCACCCAGCAGCTCTACAAACATAGCAAATACAGGAGCTCATCTCCTTTTGAGCGCCAGAGAATTAGGGACCTGTTTATTTTTGATTGCACTACAGATGGGTTGCTAGATATAAATCCCCTACCAATTCAGATCATTGCTATAAATTCCCCACTTGCACACTGCGATTCAAAGGAGCTCCTTCACTATGTACCACTATCATCTGCTGGATACTCTGCTATTGCCTCCAAAATGAGAAGCAGGCTCTTCTCTTGGTCTGTTCTCCCTGTTGATGTGCCATTTTCAGTTCGCAGAAGCTTGGAAGACAAATATCCCAGGCCTATGTGCTTCCTTCCTCTTTTGTATTACATTAATAGAAGGGCAAGAAGAGGCAGTTCAGTCTCTAAGGAAGTTGCAATGCCAAGCTGATGGCTGACAAGTCATTTGTGACACTTTTCAGGCCTGACTGCATGACCTTTATGAGAAACATATTAGCCTTTCAATTCTTCTCCTACATTTAGACTCCTGTGACATCCTACCAAGTGGGGGATATATTCTTAAGCTAAAAGACTAAAAGAGGTTCATGGTTCAAAGCTCTGAAGCTCTTCAGTTCTCAGGACGAGGATGAGCCAGTGACTGTGCCCAGCTGACTTGGTTCTGGAAGTAAAAGGGCTTTTTCACTCAGCATGGGTCACATCCAGTTACACAGATGCTTCAGGTCGCACGGGCATCACGGGTGTTATACACACTTAAGTACAGACATATACCAATGACATGCTTATTAACAAGGCAAGACCTCAGGCTCCTCTGTTTTGAGCATGCCTACCCTACACACTGAAAGAAAAGGGGACCATCTTTAGGGCTTGGGATATCAAGGTTTACATACACTGTATTTCCCACTGTTCCCCTGCAACTATAGGCCTGACTTGCTTTCCTGTTAAGGGACAATATTGTTTGTATACATACATTTTAAGATATAAATAGATATGAAGAAAGAATCATGAAATTCCAATACAATAAGAAAGCATTTTAAATTCCCAGTCTCTAGGACTTACATTGCATCAGCTCTCCAACTTTTCCCCTTATTCCTGGAATAGTCTTGCCATTCAAATCAACACAGAAGCAATTTGTCCCATAACACTGGAGTGACAGAAAGTCTCCATCCTCCGTACACGAGGGAATAAAAAGATCTGATCCTGCAGGCAGGCTTTGTTTCAAGTTTTGCAGGTTTCTCCGTTGCTTCTCACAATCAGTGGGGCACCTTGGACGTTTGCCTTGAACTCTTGAGCCTGGAACTTCCTTACCTGAAGTGTCCAAACACCAGCACTCTCCTGCATAGCACTGAACTTCCTCATACCTCCCCTCCTTGGTGCATGTTGGAACAAACAGGTCCCTTGGCAACTCACCACAGTCTTTGAATCCCAATGATAGTTTCACCACTTCACCTAAATCTTCAGCAACACTTTTGGGGACAGAAATCACTTGCTGAAGAAAAGTAAAGAACTCTGGTAATTCCAGGACAGAGGAAAGGAATTTCATCATGTTCTGATTGTCCTGTAGAGTTACTGTGCGGCCGAAGCTGCCTACAAGAGGTTTACTCAAAATGGAGGTCCCCTTTGATACGTCCAATGACAATGCCTCAGCTGAATCCAGAAGGCTGGAATTGTTATCCCTCTCTGCCACATCCTGCTGTGGGAAAAACTGGACAATGCTGTATTTCCCACTAGTGCCAAGTGCCCCTGTGAAGTTAAACTGGATCAAATTCTTCAAGAACCTTCCTCCAAAGAGATTTTCTTGGAAACGCTTTGGATTGGCAGTAAATTGCAGTGCCGCTTGAGCCAGTTCCCTTGATGGGAACATCCCAGTGATGGCTTCACTCAGGGTGGTTTCTAGCTCAGGAATCTGGCTGGCATACGGGCTTTGTGCAACTGGGGATGACAATCCAGAGTCCAAAAACAGCTCCTTGAAGGAGGGAGGGCAGGGTTTTGAGAAGACTGTCTTTTTTTCCGACTGCTTATCTGGCACAGAAAACAAATCAGGCTGACTGAAGTACCCAGCGGGGCCATAAAAGATCCTCGACAAGGCCCGTCGTCTCTCAGAGATGCACACTTGTTCTTCACCTAGACAAAGATTTTTTAAAAAAACAATCAAACTTTGGAATCTCCGAGACCTGTAACTCTATGGCTGTCTTTCAGTTGGAAACCTCATAAAAGGATAGTATAACCTGTGTCCAGTTCCTCAACTATGCATCACACACATTGATAAGGAAATTGAACTGTTGCTGAATAAGGTCTGAAAAATAAGTTTATTCGGTCAAGACACAAAGTGAAAGGAAACATTCCTTCAACACAGCAGAGTTGTCTGCTCTGGTATCTTTTCTGGTTCTATTGTGTTCCAATGTGAATCCTCATTCCTGTTCCTATGGCTGAAAGGATGAATAAAGCCTTTTTCAAATACATTAACTCTCTGGTAGGATGTCTGCTTCTAATGAAAACCTCCAATGACCCATGCACCATATGTGATCCTAAGAAAGAGAAAGAGACTGCAGAAAAACAGAAAGTTATTTTAACTAATACCCACTAATGAAGAATTTATGGAGGCTTCCTACCCAGATCTTCAGTTTCATAGTGAAGTATTCATTACAAGAGGTTTGAAAATAAATTGTTAAAATTAGCAGAAATTGAGTGCTAAGGACCAGATGGCATACATAAATGAGCTCTAAAGGAAAAAAATACAAAATTTAACAAAAATAGTCAAATATCAGGGTACTAAGGGTAACAACAGTAGCCCTGACCACCCACATCCTGGGCCAAGTTGTGTCATAGGGTCATCTGCATCCAGCCCCATCTGTATGTTCGTACACAGATGGCAACAGCTCCAAGTTAGGATGCAACACATTGCTGAAGAAGGATCTCTGAAAATGTCAGCTTAAACCTCAAAAGACATCAAAGAAGGAAAGACTTGGTAGATATAAAGACGCTGAGAATCAGACAGGATGATTACGGCATTGACTGGATCTCTGGAATGCACACAGCAGCTTGTATCATATGCCACACTTACCTTTCCTTGAAAAGTAGCAGAATTATAGAGAAGGGATGCAAAAATATTTTGAGGACAGAGCAGTTTTTCCAGTAGGAGAGACTACTCAGATTAGGCAAAAAAAATACAATAAAGGTTTTTAAAAAACACTATTCTTCACATCACTCACAACAGACAACTACTACCCAGTATTTCTCACAGTACAGGAATTAGAATGGCCCAGAATTGGAGCACATAATTTTGATAATGATATTTATTGCAAGAGGATGCTAAGAAGTATAAAAAGTTAAAAGGCAATTAGGCAAAATCCCTGGAAGATGACTCCATCGGGGAGTGCTGAACAGAATGATCTGGGTTCAGCCTCCATTTCAAGGCCTCTCCTGTCTGTAGGAGGATATATGGAAGCTATATGCCTTTCCCATGTTTCTCACACTTTCTCCCTAAGCACCACTGCTTAGGATGATGGGTAAACAGCTTTGTCTTCTCCAGAATGGCCTCCCCGTCCCATCCTCATTTATTCCCCGTTTAGGCAATATAATAAAATATTGGAGAATCCTGTTAACAGTAAGGATATAAAAGCTGGAAATCTTGAAAGCTGGTAAAACAAATTATCAAGTAATGTGAGGCTTTGTGACCAGCAACTTTCTCACTCCTCCTTTCACACCCTTGTCCTGCTCTGCAGTTCCTGGCAGGGGCTCAGGGTCACTCACAGTGATTCCTTTGTAAAGGCGTTTTCTGTAGGATGGGCCCCTTCTGTTTTCAATGTTGGCTCTTGGTAAGAGGGATGAAGAACATTCCTCTGGGGACCAATAAGTTAGTGTAAGCCACAGTCCCGCAAGTATGCTAATACAAAACAAATGTAGGATCATGGTCTTTAAACACTCTCTCCTCCTACCCACTGTTGAATCAAATCAAAGCAGAGTGAGGAGGAATAAACAGAAAAGCCCTGCTGGGGTGAATTTACTGTAAAAGGTCTGAAAAGGAGCATGTCCCTATCAGGACTGCCCGATGTCCCAGGTCATGCAAGTACCCAACATGCTACACACACCTACATCTCTGCCTGCTCCAACGCCCACACTGCTGAGTGTGAGTCAAAGATATTCAAAGAGAAATAAAACAGAGTGGAACTGGACATGGCATGTAGCTGTCTGAAAATGGACTGCAGCTATATCCTCAAGAAATACCTTCTTAGGAGTTAGTCTCCAGAAATTTTTCCCTGCTTAAATTTCCTGAGTCCGCCAATAAAAGCTGCAAGCAGCCTCAAGTCATTGCTCCCTCCCCAAAACAAAATCATCAGGAGGGCTCAGCAAAGCACATTCAAAGAGAGAACAACCCGTCCCAACATATGGCGAGGCCTCTCGGAGGTTCCCTTGCAATATCCTTGGTGATCAGCCTCGGGGGCATGCGAACATTTTCATTTCACAGTAAGCCTGTCTGTGCCCAAAGCACTTTGAGTGATTTGGAGTCGTAACACTCCAGGAAAGTTCCTCCTTCTCTATCTGCGTGGTAAGACTCGCAGACAGAGCAATTACCTTCCCCAAAGGCGGTCCCCACGTTAAGACCCTGTGCCCCAGCCTGAATATTTAGGTAGTGCTAGTTTTTAACTTTCCTCCTCCCCTCCGGCCCTTGGACATTTCTGCTGTCATTTCCATTTGAGGCACTGATTTGATGGTGTATTTTTAATGAAATCTCTCAAAGCCCAAAACTCATACACATATTTTTTTTTTCATTGGATTTAACAATTTTCATGGCCCAAGTATGCAGTGATGGGGACAGGAAAAAAACCTGCTTAGGATGAAAGAGATACCTTGGAAGTTCAGTAGCATTTCAGCAAAGGAAGGAGGGAAAACCCAAACCCACTAGCACTGTCTTCCTTGTATTAGCCCACATATTCTGAATTAGTGTCCCAGCTCCTGGACTTGAGACAGATATCATGACTACAAAGAAAAACCTTGCTGTATGCAAAACTAAAAAGCTAAAGAAAGGTCATAAAGGAAAATAAAAGGAATGTGACATTTAATAATTTATTAGGATGTGGCTCTTAACCCCAGGGAGGTTTTAACCTGGTCCTTTGGTTTTCTTCCTAGAGACAGCAAGAGATGTGCTCATTTTCGCTTTTGCAAACCTCATACGTACCGCAGGCCGGGGGCTGTCCTCGTCTTTTTGTGCCCTGGACCTCTTGCCCTTTGGTGTCCACACACCAGCACTGTCCTCCCTGCTGGCACTGCACTGGGCTGTAGCTCCCATCAGCATCACAAGACGGCACGTAGGGGTGCTGGTACCGCAGGGCTGCGTACCGCTCCACCTCACACTTCGAGGGGCCTGGAAGGAAAATGGTATGCATTAAAGAGGGAAAGCTCAAAGTTTCAGAACCATCTCTGTTTGATCCTGTCCTTTGCCTATTTGGGAGAAAAAAGAAAAACAAAAGTTTAATTTCCTGACTGTTTTCAGTGACACCTCCAGTACCAGCCCAAAATATGAATTGTACATCCTCTTTTCCACTGGAGAACTGGCCCCAGGGTCTTCTACTGCAGGTATTGATTTCTGAAAAATAAACAGAAAATAAAACCTCAACATATTTTTCAGCCATAGTCACGGGTAGGCAAAGTAGCAGCATCTCAGTGAGCTGTGCTGGAGGCGAGGTGAGCTCTGGCCACTAACACAAAGGCAAAACTGGGGAACAGAGACAGATGTGCAGCTTGGGAGACTGAGATGAAGGCAAACATCAATGTTTCTCAAGAGAATGAGGCATTGCTCCCGCAAAAGGATCCCCACCTGACTGTGGAGATTTGGTCTGGAAATGAAATTTCTTTCATTTCCCCAGGGATCCAAAGACCCTATTCCTGTCAGACTGTCCTAAATGGCAGAGAAGCTGAAAAACTCCATAAAGCAAATTTTCTGAGTTATGATCTTTCCAATACTAGACTCCACCCTTCCAACAGAAATTTTGCTTGTTTATATAAATCTGTAATCCTACAGCCTAAACATTTCTTACCTTCAAGAGTCTTCCAGTGATGCTCAGCTAACCAGGTTGAAGCAGCAAGAGCATCACATCAGAACAACCTGTTCATCAAGGAAATCTAACAACTTTCCTAATGTGCCTGGCTTCAGGTGATGGTGTGAGATTTGAGTAAACCACCACAGCAGTTCCCCTCAGCGGCTGAGGAACGTGGTCACATCTCCATCTTGTGGCTGTTACAGCTTCATCTTTGCTGAGAGCCGCTGCATCCCGAGCTGCAGTCAGAGCTCATCGCACAACACTGTGCAGTGGGAGGGGGAAGATGCTTTCCAGACTCCCTAGAATTATCAGCTGGTCCCAGAAATAGAAAAACCACGTGATGATGTGGCTGGAAGACTTACATCAGTATCTGCTTAATATCTCTGATGATGCAACTCCTTAGCAAGGGTCAGACAGCAATGCCAGAGGAATTTAGATGGGAGGATGAAGGATCACACCAGGGGGTTCAAACTCTACCCAGCCAAGGCAATTCTCTTGGGCTCTGGTGTTGGAGAGAGAAGGAGGTACCTGACCTCCTGTCCCACAGAGTTCACTGCCTGTAGGCAGAGAAACTCCCTCCCTGATTACCCGCCCTGACCAGGCCAGAAAGGACCCAAGGGCAGATCCAGAAGTTCAGCCTGGCTGGCAAAGGCACTAGGAACTCTTACGTAGCCTCCTGGGTGTTGAGTGTGTTGTGGTGAATGTAAGATCATTCCAATTTCTGAGTGTACTGACATAAATTTGGGAGCATTTTCTCAGGCTTTTAATTGAATAAATCACCAGATCCATCTTCGTAATCTCAGGGCAAGAGACATGGACAGTTCACAGGATTTCGACTAATGGAACTACAAGTGCATGGGACAGTGTTGCTCAGAGGCCAGGTACAATCTGCTGGTAGGAATGTACAATCCAGAGGTTAAAAGCCAGCTGTAATTCAGCAACCTTGATTCTTGCACCCAAACTGTGATATGATATCCTTTTAGTGCAAAAGACTTCTAGAACAAGTCTCCCCAACAGCAGCTGTCACATATAAGCTCCAAAATTGTCACCTTATTTACAGAGTGCCACCCGGGTGCTACTTACATCTGAACCTGCCAGAGGTGGCTAGCTGAACTCCCAGAAACCTCCTCTGCAGGATCCGATAGATGCTGGTCTCCGTGAACGTGCGGGCAGGCTCCAGCGCGGAGAAAACTGTGTCGTAAACTTCATCCAGCAGCAGTTCCAAGCCTGGGGAAAAGAAACTTTCAGCACAGAGCCTGGTTTTAAGACAGAAGTCACCTGCTTTACACCAGAGTAGAAGAACCGGAAGCCTAACAGGAAAAAGAAAACCAGTCCTCTAAACAGGCCAAATGTGAACTTATACTGCATAGCCCTAACGCACCGCACCACACAACCCACTGCTGAGTGCCCAGTCCCTGGCTTTATGCCTTCACATCTACCAAAACAAGCAGGAGGAACACCCTGTAACCAGCACTGTGCTGTGGTTTTGTTAGGTTCAGTCTGCAGTAGAGTAATTGATGGAATCTTGGAAACTCATGGTACCAAAAACCACTTTGGTTGTATACCAAAAATAAAAGCCGTGCAGAAGTTTCCCCGAGTGCACAAATTTTTTTGAGACCTTCTCACTCTTGTGGGAATTAAATGCTGAAGTTGTCATATATCATGTAAATTTTAAGCTATCATGCTCTGCATTTTTCCCATTTTTTAAAAATGTTTTTAAAACCACAGTATCTAAGGAAGAGGGGATGGAAGTCCTCAACCTCCTCATTCCTCCTTCTTGGAAAAAACATCCTTTCTTCTTGCTCATCTCATCAATTAACATGCCTAAAAGATATCCTGGGGCTATGAGAGAAAGTGACTATCTGATGTCCTCTGCCCATGGTAGGGGGGTTGGCACTTACCAGTGTCTGCCAACTCCCTGCCCAGGCTGTCGGCGCAGTAACAGTACCCAGAGACCTCTGGGAATGTCTCCCTCAAGGAGCTGAATGTTTGGAAAGCCCTCGGAAGCCTGGAAAGAAAAGCAGGCTCTTATGAAGAGCTGAGGGAGGCCTATTGACAAAAACAAAGCGTCATCTGTGTTTCCTTCCCAGATTTGGAGAGCAAGGATGTCTGTGGAGCACAAAACCATTACAAAACCCTTTGGTTTCCTTGTGGCAACCAGGCTCTGACACAATGCCGATCGGTGTTTCAGCAGGTTAACAAGCCTTTTTTTTTTTAACAAGCACAGGACTATCTCCCTTCAGACAGATTTCTTACCCTTCCTAAGCAGGTACCCAGCATCTAACACTCATTTTCAGTTCTATTCTCATGTTTGAAAGCCTGTCAAAGAGTGTAAAATAGATGGATGTTGAGTTAATGTTATTACAACACCCATTCATTAGCTCCTTCCACAAATCTGCACAGGATGGCAGCGTGCCTAAACAAACAGGTTGCTTCCTCTTCCCTATGTGCTACGTAGGCTTTCTGCACTGAATTAAGCAGAAAAGCTGATAAAAACCTCACTAATCTTTTCCATTTTCAGAGCATGGCTCACCAGATTAAGGAGAAAGAGGTTTTAACATATTACAAGTAAAAGATTGACTCTTGCTTCTGGAGATCAAAGAGACACTAGTTTCCAGTACAATATTCTAGGAGTGACAACACCCAGATTCCAGCAAAGCAATGATTTAGGAAGGAAACTTTATAGGGTCAGAGTTGGAAAAAACATAATAAATGTGATCTTATCTGGCAGACGCTCTAGGGTTTCTCCAAGCAAACAGAAGATAAGTTTTTCTAGATTCAGGCAATACAGCCATTGGAACAATTTTGCCAAGTTCCAAAACAATCGTATTATTTTACAGACACAAACCCTTACCCTGAAATACGATAAAGGTCTGGTGTCCCAGCTGCATGTGGCTTATTTGGGAAAAATCTAACAGGGAAGTGGAATTTTCTGCTCAAGACATTCAGAGAATTACACAAAGTAGGTGGTTACCAAGGAAGGACAGTTACCAGTAAGAGTAATGGTAAATTAGGCCCTGATAAACTGGGAAAAAGGTTAATATGACAATGCACTTTATGGCAGCTCTGCACACTTGGGACTATGACCAGCCCCAGTTCCAATGCCGCCCTCATGCAGCCTCAGGGCTGCTCTATAGAGTGTACAGCCTGCAGTGCCCCTGGGAAATGCAGAGAGACTAGACAGAAGGAAGACTTTTTTTTACAACAAGGTGATGAAACACTGGCCCAGGTTGCCCAGAGAGGTGGTAGATGCTCCATTCCTGAAAATGTTCAAGGTCAAGTTGGACGGGGCTCTGAGCAACCTGATCTAGTTGAAGATGTCCCTGCAGATTGCAGGAGGGTTGGACTAGATGGCCTTTAAAGCCTCCTTCTAACCAAAACTATTTTATGAAAAGTTTGCCTGACTCGGAACCAGTGGTCAGATGAGAGGAGTGGAGTAATGGCCCTTTGCTGTCTTCAAGTGTCTGTCTGAGACCTCTGCCACCTCTTGCCAGGAGAGCTGAAGATGTTACTGCTACCTCAGTACATCAAAGCACAAACTGGGGAATGCAGGAAGCAACAGCAACCCCTGGAAGAGGGAGGAGATGGTAACCTCGGGGTCGTCCCAGGGTTATCCAGCATTATCCAGCAGCGTTGTCCAGCTCCTGCCTCAGAGCTTGCACATCCCAGCATAGCACTGCTTCACTTTGGCAGTATCCCATCTCTTCAAATTAAAAGCCTAATGACTCCCTCCAGTTTGGCTCATCAAATCCTGCTCTGCTGCTGATGCTGGCATGCTAAAAGCGTTCAAAACATCATACAGGGCACAAAGGGACTTCTCTCAGCATTCAAACATTGCAATTTAAGATATAAACAGCTAAATACTATTTTTCTATGGTCTTCTATGTACATGCAGATACAAATGGCTTGGAGCATTTCAAGAGCTTTCTACTCTCCTGAATTATCACGCATGGGCCACTGCCCAATCAGGAAAACTATTTTTTTCTCTTCTTAGGAGGGCAATGCCCTTATATTCAAAGGCAGAACTCTGCCCTGCTCATATCCTTGGAGCTCATCACCTGACCATCTCAAAGTCTGGCTGAGTGAAACAGGATGCAACGAAAAAATTCTGCATGCTGCTTTCTTTCATCCTCAACATTAAGAAGTCACATGCATAATTATACTACTTTTATATGGGGCAGATGTGTAGTCATATCCTGTCATTCTGGTTATATTTAGCTGTACTCTCAACTTGGAACAAAAAAAGTACAAACGGATATAAATTAGGCCTGCACAAACAAGAGGACAGAACTTTGCTCACCTTACTTGGAAAACTCACTTCCTGCAGCTTCTTTTCTTTTCTCAGCCTCTTTTTAACCACAGCCCTCGAGATGAGTTGCGATAACACAGACTACCTCATCTATCAGAGCCAGTCCAAAACATTGGCTGAAGCAAAGATGACTACATTTCAGTTACAGATAAATTTATAGTGCATCCACGTGTTTCAACAAAAATGCTTGCACTCAAAAATATGGGAAAATAAATAAATGTGAGGTTTTTGACCTTTTCTTCCAACTGTGAGTCTTTGCTCTTGGCTTCCAGCAAAGATAACTCATTACTGATCTTCAAAAGCAGGTTTGCAAGTAACCCCTTCTATGCTTCTATGTGCAGCTCAAGTTACAGCAGCCTTTCTCATTGACTACTCAGAAACACAGGGAGAAATCCAAACCATGTTTTTTCATACGGTCATAGAATCATTTCCATTGCCAAGGAAACAATATATAATAGGACAGAACTTCCAGTGAGCTTGGATAAAGACACTGGCACAAGGTCTTCAGTCTGATGAAAATTACAGCAAGAAAGTAAAGGGATCCTCCATGACTTCTTATTTTTTGACCTTTCTCCCCACTTTCTATAGGGCCTTCTACACGGCATCCCATCCAAGCAGGACCCAGGCACAGTCTATAAAAGAAGTAACAGCAGCCAAGTCACTGAGGTGAGGCAGGAAATGTGGGATCATCTTTCTTTCCAAAAGTTTTCCTCTTGGGAAAACCTTAGCTCTAAGCCACTGAATTTCTACATTTATTTTTTTCTACCATAATGATCTACTCTGGAATATTTATAAAGCTGTAAACAATTTGGAAAGGGAGTTAGTTTGACAAGTCTAGATTTCAAAAATCAGTCTGTGGAACCAAAGAAAGTTGCTCCACTGGTTTCACGTGAACTTAAAACATGGGTTTAATTCCCTGTTCTGCTACAGTCCTTTGCTATGGAGCTCACCCCTTCAACTCTGGCCACCTTTTAATGGAACAGGATAATGACATTTCAGGCAGAAATACCGTGAAAATAAATATATTAATGACCTGAGATACTCAGATATGATGGCAATGGGTTAAGTCAATGCCATAATTAGAAAGGTAGACAGCTGGGAGTGAAACAATCCCGCTGTGATTAATTACATGACATGGACACAAGAAAAGCCCAATCTCACAGGCATTTACAGACAAATCTCCCAAGGGGAGAAAAAAAATACGTTAATTTAAATCATTACTTTCTCCTACGATATTGCTGTTTTAGAATTTCCACACTCCACAGGCCAAGAAACGAAACAGCCAGATTATTTTGCGCTTGCCAAAATAACCTCTCCTAAAGCTCTGACAAATTTGTGTTATGCATTTGGGCCTGCCTTTCAGTTTTGCTTAAATTAAAAAAAGAACCCCCCCAAAATAGTAAAATTGACATTTACAGTAAAATGCCTTTGCTACTACAAAGCCAAGTCATAACGAGACATTGCATTTACTCCACTGCCCTCCACCGGAGAAATGTGTTGGCTGAGATGCCAAGACAACGGCACTTTGCAAGAAACCAAAAGGTCCCTCTGGAGCGTCTGAACATCTGCACCAAAATGAACCCCTCTCCCTGTGGTTCCCCTTGTCCATCCCTTATTTTTCCACCTGAGCATTAATTCCCAGCTCTTCCATGGATCAACAGCTTCTTGCTCCCACAGACAAGGATTTGATCCAGCGTTTTGGCATCTCCCCCAACCCACTCCAACCACCCAAAGTCAGTTGTATATCAGCACGCCCGTTCACTTGCTGGTTCACCTGTGTAAGCAGCCCTGCACTGCCTAAATGAAGGAGAGTTTCCCACCGTCATGTGGAACTTGCTCTTTGTATGTTGCCATTTGTCCTTCTGTCCATCTGTTTTCATCTTGTACATGGAATCATCTTTCCTACCTCATAAGTACATATGAATTCCTCTCTTCCATCCATGTTTATCTCATCTGCTGCTGTGTGTCTGTCTGAAAGGCAGCCCTGGCTACTTTTCCAAATACAGATCACAATGTGGTATCCGCTGCTGTGTGAGGACACACTGATTAGACAGCAGAAATGGAATATCAGACTTTTCTAAATGAGAAAATTTAATTCAGCAGAAAAAGTTTTTTACTTGGTCCATTCACCAGTAGAAAACAACATTATGTGGTGTCACAGAAGGAGGACTTCACGTGGAGAAAAAAAAATATGCAGTAAGACACTGACTTGAGGAGCTATACAGGATTTCTTTCCTGTTTCAGAAGCCTACGGTCTTACCTGTTATAACTCTGAATGAGATCAAAAAACATCATGTCTGTAGTGTTGACAAACTTGCACTGGACAGGCAGAAACTCTCCATCTGCTGAGCACTGTGGCGGGCTCTTCTCCCCAAACCCATGAAGAATGCGACGGTCTCGGATCTCACAGTTGCCTGGACCTGATGGGGAAAAAAAGGTGATGTTTACTGGTGTTTTAACTTCCCACAAAGAGCTGAGTAGTTCTATTACTTGAGTAGTTTGTATTACTTACACCACGTTGGCTTTCCTCTCTGCCTGGTGCCATAAATCTCCATTCCTTCTGGATCAACGCACCAGCACTGACCCAGCTCCGTGTCACACTGCACCGCATCGAATTCCCCTGAGTCCAGGCACTGAGGGATGTAGGAGATGCTGCTGCTGTTGATGTAGCGACTGACCAAGATCCTCTGCTTTTGCAACTGGCAAAAGGATAAGCCTGTGGCACCAGAGAGGGGCACTGTTAGAGGAAGGTATTTTTTGGGCACTGAATCATTTATTCAGGCAACATTTGAGTTCTCAGAGCTGCAAGTTCTGATTCTGCCATTCATTAGCATGAGGATATTGATGGACTTGAGGTCATTAAAACTGGTATACAGAAACCTGTCACAGATGGCCTGAAGACTTCCAACTCAAAAGATCGTTCATTCATGATTTACATTACTGTGACTTTCATTAATACAGATCATCCAGGTGTATCAGATTTCTATGATCAGCTCTGAAGAAACTCCAGAACTTCCACGAGAAAGACACACCAAAACCTGGGTCTAATCAATTATTGATTTCAGCAGTTCAAAATCAGATTTAGATGGCTCTTCACTCAGTCTGAACAAAACCAGAAACTTTTTCAACTTACAAGATATGGGATATCCATCCTGTTTGCTGCCAGGTACCTCAATGCCATTCTCATCCACACACCAACAGGAAAGACCATTCCTACTGCACTGAACTGTCCTGCAGGAGATCACAACGTATTTTACTTTGTTAGTGACAGAGTCCTCAGTCAGTATGGGGTATAAATCAAAACATAAAGCAAGCCAAACAAGTTCAAGTACTTCAACACCACAAATAGAATCAGAAAGCGCTGTGTTTCTGGTGACTCTAAATCTACCTGGTGGGAGCTCGTAATTTTGGTAATTCTCTGAACTCTTCAGGAATTGCAGATAAGTGACTTGAAGTCATTCAGGAAACAAGTAGGCTGGACAAATACTGATACTCAGTATTTGAGAATTTCTGTACATTTTGAGACATTTTTAAAGTGAATTCTAGCACAGTCTAGGTCCTCCACCCTAGGCAATATTAAGATAGTAGTAGAAAACATTAAAATTTACACTCCCCTCAGCCTCAGCTTTAATTCATTAGCTTCTTGCTTTCTAAATCACTGTTCTCCATGTGCTTTAGTTTCTTTACTGCCTTTAGAAGGAAATCCAACTGTGCCACTACAGCAGGGTGGATGGATAACTTTTCCAAGTCAGCTTGGGTCAGCTGTGCCAGCTGGCACTCTGATGACAGACCATGAACCCATAAGCATGTGTAGGAAGACAGCAGTTGTATTGCTGCACCAAGGGTTTAACGTGCAAATAACTCTGCCAAGATTAGCCTATTAATATTATTGACGTCTTAACCCAGAAATTATTTACAGCAACATGGAATTCATTCAGGAGAGGCTGGATCTACAACATGGTTAATGAAGGCCCTTCAGTTGCCTGCACCCCTTGCCTTCCGGTCCACTGATATGGAGGCTCTTCAAAACCGAAGCTGAAGGTTTCATTAGTAATGGAAGATCACGTCACATAACAACAGGATAATAGCAGCAATGAGTTACCTGAACTGGCCATCTTCTGAGCACTGAGGAACGTAGGTTTCTCCTCCTGAAAAAGCCTTTTCCCTCTGAAGTTCACATGGCCGTAAAGGTTGGGAGTCTGTCTGGTACTCTGAAAGCAGCAAGAAGGTAAACACATAAGGGTGCTTTCACCACAAGCGTGTTCTTCTCAAAACCCTGTGCTGTGTGGTAAAGCCCCAGGTTCATGGGCTGTTTCCCCATTGTTCCTTGCCTGCATTTCTGCATGTGACACCACAGGGAGGTACTGAACAAATTCATTGGGCCTCCAGATGCTGGGTCAGCACATGACAGAGATGCTCATTAACCCATTTCCCAGCCTGTATTTAATTATCTTCAGCTCCATTCTGTACCAGTATAGCTGACATTTTCAGGTACCTGAGATAGTCCATGAACTCAGTTAATTGTGGCTATCACCACAAAACAGCTCTTTGCCATAACCACACACATCACTACTAATGTTTTACACGTATTTATTCTTTATGGAAGCTAAGTCCCTCACTATTCTACCAAAAGGAAAGGCATTTCTTCATAACCTTATGAAAGACTTTAAAAGAATTGATGTCCAGCAGTTAGCAACAGACTAATTCATATTAGGAGGACTTCTCATTTTTAAGCAGGGCAGGTGACCGACTACTGAAGGCACCTAGCAAGAAAACAGTCGACTCCTCAGTTCTTAATGCATTCAAAACCACATTTGAATACTGTTTTAGGCAAATGATGATATTCAGTAAGTTCTTTGGTACAGAACAGGTTAGTCAATCTGACACTTTCTCTGTCAATATAAGATGAATGCCATGCTCTTAATTCTATTGACTAATTCTATAAAAATACAGAAAACAAAACCATAGCTACAGCAATTTAGACCAAAATTTCACTCAGTATTTGGCCTGAGTGTGACCACACATAGTAGTGCGAATACACCATAAGTGTATATACCTAAGATCTCTGAATCATTTCTGTTTCTGTGAGTTTTCACTGTGTCCCCTTAAGCCCATGTGAAAATTTTCATGAGACTGTGAAGTGATTTTAGGTTAGCTCACTTATAGACATCCACATGTAGGCAAACCTTACCATTTTCATCTCAAACGTGACTCTGAGCCCGTTACTCTGAGATGGGTGGAGACCCCTTTGTACAGTGCTAGAGTCTACTAAGACATCTGAGTTAAGATATTAATAGACGATTCAAACGCTTGTGGCGCAGGACTGTCAAACTCAGACCAGAGAACCGGGGCTGGCACTCACACTGTCCAGTATCTTAAGTTAAATTTCAAGCATAAACAAGATGATACAAGCACAAGTTATGACCTCAGGGCCTTTGCATCCCTGCAGCACCACCTTTCCTTAGCCAACCTACTTCTCTAGCCCAGCCTCTTCTTCCAGAAAACAGGTTTTCTACCCAAAATCCAGGTGCACTGAACTCAGATAACCCTGACCTTTTAAAGATCTTTATAGCTTAGTATTTAACCTGGAGCCCAAGCTCATTCTCCACAGCACACAATAACTAGCTAAGTTTGCAATGAGTGAGATTTAAGACCATTATATACTTTGTCAGAATAATACACAGAGGAGCACAAAGAGCACAGCTCATAGCAGACAGAGGCAAAGGAAAAGAACAAGTGTACTTACCGAATATGTTGGCTGCTGCTATGCTAACAAAGCAGCAAAGGGTGCAAAACGGGATGGAGCCCATCTTGCGATGGGAGAGCTCCATCCCCTTCTGCCAGCGTGTCAGCCCTGCACACCCCAGGTAGCCTTCACCTACCCTTTTATAGCAACCGTCGTGGAGATGGGGTCACTTATGCGCCGGTAGACTGGCCATGAAATTGGGCGAGTGACGCATATGATACTTCTGAGATAACCACAAGAGGTCTGCTCACCTGGAACAGCCGTGGTGGTTCTCCTCAGCCGGTCCTCGTCCCCACTCCAGGGAGCACGGCTGAGCCCACTCGTCTGAGAGCAGAGCAAGCAGCAGCAGGCACAGGGGGCACTTCGTTAAATCAACATGCAAATTGAGCATATTGACATGACCCCGGCCAGAACTCCAGCTCTCACCTGCGTTGTGGTGCAACCAGACTTTGTGCTCTGTGTCAGAAATATACATTTTTGTGTCTCTAGAGAGCCCAGCCCACCAAGGGAACAGGCAAGAATTAGGCCTCCCGAGGGGACAGGCAAGAGTTAGGCCTCTGAGCTCTGCAGCACGGGGAGTAAATACAATTCATAATGTGGTTATTTATGAAGTGAAGAACAGGATGGACACACTGACTGTGAAGGGAATTGAGGGTCAGAGTCAATTGCATCTGACCTTTTTCTTTTATTCCCACTTATACCATGCACATTTATACAGACGAGTTCCTGACAGGAAGCAGCTCAGCTTCCTGGCCTTCACCCTCCAGGTGTAAGATCAGTAGAACCATTAAGTGTATTAAGTCCAGCTTTTTTGTACTAATTACATGCAAGACCTTAGACTTAACACATATCAGAAATATTATTTCCTTGATTCCGGAGTATGATTTCTTACTTGTCCACCTCTTACGACTGTCTGCTAGTGTTTTCTTGCACCAGGAATTACGAGAACTCACCTTCACTTATGCAAAGCTCGTTGGACAAACAGGCCCAGAAAAATTTGCTAAATAATAACAGAATATTTAAGGCAGGGCTCAGGCTGATTTCAGGAATAAGTGACAACAGCACTCTTGTTTGTGATTCATGAGTATCAGGCAGTCTAGAAATGACTCTACTGACACTCTCCTACGGACCAAGACTGTGCTAACAGTGACTCAAGCAGCCTTCTGTCTGGGCTGCAAACTGACACAGTGTTTGATATATATGGTAAATGTGATCTCAAACAGCAGTACAATCTCGCTTTAGCATGGTTAGCCTTTTTCAAATGAATGGGACTATATTTGGATTTGTCTTTCAAGCAACCTACTCTGGACTTGAGGAAAGTCAATCATCTGCAGAAAGATCAAGCTGGGAAAAGACGAAGAACGTGTCCAGCATAGAGGACAGACCTAAAAAGGCAACCTTCAGAGGCATAAAGTATAAAAATCCTGTCACAGCCCTGATTAAGCAGGCACAGAAAGAAAATTAATTTCTGGATTAGTGTAGCATTTGTGGGGATTCCTACAGGCAGAGCAAAGGAATCGGAGTAAACAGAGACCAGCCAGCATTAGCAGTAGAGTGGCTGCGTCAGGAAAGATGAAAAGCTTGACCATGACGTATGTTTCTGACTCAAGTACACTTCAGGAGTCTCTGGTTTGTGTCTGACCCCCAGTGCAGTGGGGCAGTCACAGGAGAGCAACGAGGGGCAGCCCAGAGTCATGGGCTCCCCGGGGGCAGAATGATGTCTCTGAGCCACAGAAAAGCTACCTGATTGTGAGTGTGTTAATGATTTATTGCACTTTTATACAGTTAGTAAAAAAAATTGTCATTCAGGTTCTTTGTACAGCAAATGGGAAGAGAAGCAGGCTCATTAATGTAGCCATTCACTTTCCTGCTCTATTCTTTGCTACAACAGGTAGCTGATAAAAGAGTAAGGCAGACAGGAAAACAAGGAGGAACCAAAAAGCTATCGCTAATAGAAAGAAGCACAAATCTGCAATATCTACTTAATGTTGACTCCCAAGATTACTTTTATTTCCTCCAGAAACACTCAGAAAACAACCTCTGAACTATGCAAGTTGGGAAGAACTGCCAAGTCTTAAAAGTCGCTTAAAAAACAAAGTGAGAGGGTGAGTTTTGGCAACTGGCATCACTTAAACCACTTCTAGATGTGCGTCAAACCAAGATGGGCGTCTTGGTACACGCAAGTTCAATGGGATGCAACAGCCTGTGGATTTAAAAAAAAAAAAAAAAAAAAAAGAAAAAAACCATAGTTTACAGAGCAATATGCGCAATCCAGATTCTTCACAGAAAAGAAGGCACTTGTCATCTATGGCTGGTCAAAGAAAAGCCTCACTGACTGACTTCCAGTGTAAGGACAATTGAATTGACCTCTATTTTTAGCACCTGAGAAAACACAGAAGAATATCTTAAAATAGCTCACTGATGGAAGGGAGAAAAAGGAGTAAGCAGAAAAGGTCCCTGAGGCCAATACGGCCTTAAAACTAACATGTCTTCAAAATCATTGTTGTAGTGCTGGAAATGAGGGCTTGGTTTGTTGTACACCCTGGCAAAAAGCTACTCAATCTAGACTATAATTGTTGGGGGAAAGAAAAATGTCAGTGCGATGAAACACTGAAATCACAAAGCCCAAGCAAGAAGCAGAGCATTTATTAATTGTTCCAGTTCTGCATCCCCTTTCATAACAGAAAAGACAGTTTGTGCTACTGCAATTTTTACATATTTAAAAGCCAAAGGGTAAACGATTCCTTTATGTGAATACAGAAATATATATACCCACAGAAAAGTTGCTCTCACCCAAATAAAACTTGAGCCTGAGAAGTCAACCTTATTTCAAGAAATGAACTTAAGGGAGCATCCTGAATCAGGCAGAAAATTGGAAGCAAAAATTTTAAGAACACGATACATTGTCAAATTATGCCCATATCAATTAGTTCATTTATTTTCACTTAACCTGCTTCTCTGTGTTAAATAAATCACCAATATTGAACAATCCTCTCCCATGTTTTAAGAAAACTATGTAAAAACAGAGTGACACCATTTGTTAGCAACTTAATACGCTTACAGATAAAGGAGAACTATGTTTTATATTTGATACCTTTCTTCCAAGCATGAGACATTTGTCTCAATCTTCTTCACCTGATTTTGGCACAGATAACAACAAGAAGACGTTATAAAGCACTTGTCATCTCTGGTTAAGTTTTAAAAAGTCCCTAAGTGATGTAAAATTAAACGATGACAAGGAAAAAAAGCATAGCCCCACCAGATAATACAAGTTTCAGTCACTTCATACGTGTCACATTTTTCAGATTGAAAGAATGATGGGGAAGTAACTTGGCTAGATCAGAAAAGCAGGCACAGAACTTCTCAAGATTTTTTTTATATTATAGTTTACCAGCTGTTAAATTGCCATTGGTGACAAAAGAATCTAAAGCAGCCCATGTAAGAACATTTGAATCTGCCTTTGTCCCTGCAGAAATGGACCATTTCTAGGACAGGCAAAATGGCCTTTTTCTTACTTATCCATTGGAGGTAACAGTTTTCCTCTGTCTCATAGTACCACAGTGATGTAAGGAAGGAAAATGTCTATTTTATTCTTATAACAAGTGGGATGCAGAGTGTGTTGAAACGCCGAGTGGGTTCTGCAACCCGCAGCAGGGCGATGGATGGATGGATGGATGGATGGATGGATGGATGGATGGATTTACACACCAAATCAACTCGGCGTTTGATAAAAGCAAGGTAAGGCAGTGAGAAAAGGCACCAGCAGTCACACAAGGACAGCAGCAGGGTGCCAAACTTCTGGTGCTGGTAGGACATAACCACTTTTGGTCTTTTTGATAATGCAATATTTAACCTTCTCTGCACCGAAGGCAAGAACATTCAGCCAACAGAGTCAGAAAACAAGTTCAAGGACAAACAGAGCTCCTTCTGCCACACAACAAAGCTCTGGAATTCAGCACCACACCTGGTGTGGTGGAGAGAAATGAATGAAAAAAAGACAGATTAAACTCACAGAGCACAGATCTGTCAGTGGCTGAGCGTCTTCAGAAAGATTTTGGTAAAGGAAACCTCAGTTTACCCAAAGTGAAAGACAAAAAAGGGAAAGACCCATTTGTATGCATCTTCTACAGCCAGTATGTTTCTACAGGTGCTGACGTTGTATTTCTGCTGCAGGTAAGACACTGAACTGGCTAGATGTTTGGTCTGACTCAGGAAACCTCTTCTTTAATAAGTTCTGCTAATTAGAAAAAACATTTCAGTGTATTAATCCAAGATCTGAATTTGGCCTCTTATCTTAAATTTGAGAGACTGCTTTGAGACTGTACCTTCAATCATGATTAAAGTATCTGCTTCAGAATTAAAATTTTGAAATTTCTTGTATGTTGAAGATAGAGAAGTCCACTGAAGGGGAGCCCAGGCACGTAACAATCTCAACAGACCTTTATTGGGAGTATTCGAATGCAGTCAACATTATTGCTATTATATAAAAAGAAAAACCAACAAATCACAGAATAAAGTATTTTGCTTCTCTCATAGAAGACTTAATAGTAGTGCATTGCTGCCTCTCTCAGAGTGTTTAGTGACAATACACTGACGCACGAGGCTACAGCCAGAGGGAGGTGGCTTGGGCCAGTTTGAAAAAAGGGGAAGTTTATTTGAAGTCAACAGCAATTGAACAAGCTTTAGTTAATCAATCCATAGAATAAAGCTGGCTCATCTTCCGCTTCCACACAGGCCCAGTCCGTATGGAAAGGGAAATTGACTCCCAAATGATATTTTTCACTCCAGTTCTTTTTTCTCCGGGCAATATCCAATTTTTTGAGTTGTTCTGGCTGGTGCAGAACGGTTGCCAAACGCACAACCCACTCCCCGGGCAGTGTATTTTCACCATCATTACATGCTCCGTACTTGTTTTCCATATAAAAACAGATATACACATAGTGTATAATACTTATTGCTAAAGACAGACCCCCACACCCAGGACATAACATAGTATAATAAAAACCATCACTAAAGTATTTCAAACATCCTCTGTAAAATGATCACCTAAAGCCACACAGACTCTGTACAACAGAAAAAAAGCTAATAAAATGCGAGATTACCAATGGACATTTCGAAAGTGATTAAGCCTCTGACCTTAATAAGCACTCCAAAATTAAGGTGCATGTACTGTAACATTTCAAAGCAGTAGAGAGAAAATCTGCTGTTCCAGTGTGCTAAACTGACACCACAAAGGGGGGTCCCATTTGCAAACTAATGGCATCATCACCTGCAACCCCTTTACTCATCAGCACCTCCGTGTGACTGCTAACAGGGCAGGGCAGTCAGGACAGCCTCACCAAGCACTTGGCATCTTGAATCTCCTGTTTGCAGAGGGCTTCCCAGCCCCAGTTTTCATTGTTGATTTTTACATCAAGCTCCAGTTCAGTTCAGGATCAGTTCTGTGTCTTTTACAGCTTCAGAGAAGAAAAAATAGTTGTAGTTTCGCTTCAAATTAAAAGGAAAAATATTCAGGTTTGCAAGCATCAAGATACTTTCATAATTTTACTGTGACATTCAAGCAACTCCTTCACATCCCAGTCTTCATTTTGGCCAGGAGCACTGGAGTCCAGCAGTACCAGAGGAGTTTTGCTCTAATATTCACTCAAGTCTAGTTAAGCTAGAAGCCAGAGAGGAGTAGAGGGAGATCATTTGCACAAGACCAGAAGAGGCTTACTAAAAGAAGGCAGCAAAAAAATATTTAAAGATTTTCATCATGGTACACACAATCCAATTGTACACAGCTCATAGGACACAAGGCAGGAGACCTTTCCCTACAGCTGCTTCCCCCAGCAGCCAAAGAACCAGGCACAGGAACGGAGGAGCAAAACCCTCCAGACATCACAGAAGACGACAGAGTGCAGGTGAAGAACAAAAGGAGAAACTGATGGAAGCTGCAGAACACATGAGAAGCACATGTAGAAGCTTAGAGGTAAAATTAAGAGACAGGTGGATGTCAGCCATACAAGAAGACTGCACCCACGGATGAACAGTTTCAGTTGTCACTCAGCAAATATGTGACATCTAGCAGAAAATTGCAACCCATCTTCTTCTGACTATTTTTAAGAGGAAAATGGGCTTCTACCACTGGAAATTACTCCATCGCTAAACAAAATCCTATGCATCTAGGGCCAGAATACCCACGACTCAGGCACTACTCAACCTACAGCCACCCAAGAACAGGGTTAGCCCGTTCCCTGCCCTATGACCTGAGGTACCTCCATTTTGCAACTAAAACATGGGCAGCCCCATCATGTGATACCTGCTCATGCCACCAAGACTATGTTTTGTTTCTAACTGCAAGACTGATGTCCTACTGCCATCACTGCAACTGAAAACATGGAATTCCTGATGTAGATGCCTACGGTACAGTCACAGGAAGGAGAAAGTTTCAAAATGAATCACCCTGATATCTCCATGAAAAAAAAACCCCAACCCTCAGACTAAAAGCTGGACACTTAAAGGCTCTACAAGTTTGTCATTTAGTCCTGTGAAATCACAAGGGGCTTCTGTACAATGGCATTTCCCTTTTACTACAATATATAAAATTAAAAGAAGGCTGCTAATTTAAAATCTTTACCTGTCTGTGCACGTGTATTAACACCAGTCCTTACATCACCATATATTATCTGCAATTATTTGAGCAATCTGGTCTAGTGTGAGGTGTCCCTGTCCATGGCAGAGGGGTTGGAACTCAATGATCTTTAAGGTTCCTTCCAACCCGAACCATTCTATGATTCCATTTCTCCCTCAGAGAAGGTCCATCTCCTCCATCATAAAGCACAAGTAATTGCAACGCACACCCCAACAAAAGATGTTGCAAACAGACTCCCTGCTTATCTACAGAGGAAGGAGGAAGACAGATGGAAAGTGATGCCCACAGGAAAGAGATCCTCATGATAAGGCCAAGTAGAAGAAACTAGATCCAGTAGGAGCCAGCTCACGCGGGGTTTGACTGACGCACAAGCAAAGCAATCAACTGGAGGTTACATTCTGTGCAAAACACTTCACGTTCTTATGGCACTTGACTTGTAAGTGTTTAAGAAAAAAAAACAACAAAACAACAAACTTCAAAAACATCCCAAACCTTTGAATAGTTGAGAAACTGGGGCCAACCCTAACACGTCTTACAGACTAACACCACGATTTGCGAGAGCCGACGCGGGCAGGTTGTGAAGCGCTCGAGCAACACACAAGGGATCACAGCACGGTCCACACGGACACTGGGGTTGCATTTCTTACAAGACAGGAATGCTCGCAGGAATTTTACAATACACAACTACACAAGAAAGGAAGATTAAAAAAATACTGAGCAGATTATTTTGTCTTTGTAAGCAGAGTCCATCCTGAATAAGGCCGGATCCTGAGGGATAGAAGTACATACTCATGTAAATTTGGAGACCGTTACACATACAAAGGGAAGACAAGTCAAAGCTACGAGGGCAACTTTAACCTTGACCTTATGGCTTCCTTTTCAGGATACTACTCCTCAGTCCCTGCACTAAGAATGAAATCCATCCTCCCACCTGGAGTCTCTCGGTCCACCTCCACCCTCAGTAGCACTGACAGGTTTATTACACCACAGGCATGCAGGCACATTGCATGATATTGCCACAGTGTATGCTGTGTAAGTTATGTACATACACCCCACTTTGTTTCAAAGCAACTCACCCTGGTTCACACGTCTCTGATACACAGTACCACATTCAAGGCTACGCAGCATGTGAATAATATATTAAAAAAGTCCCACGTATCCAAAAGCAAGTAGGTCGCTCAACTATTCATAGTTTGAAGCAGTTATTTAAGCATCCAACTATATAACACAGAGTATTTTATTTATTAACCGTTGCTATAAAAACATCAACAACTCCTCAGCTCTTGCGTTCGTTCTGCGTTATGAAGTTGCCAATCACGATTCCATAATTAACTTCCACGTTATCATACAGCTCTGTTGTGTCTCCTATAAGCTCGAAGTGGCAAGACTTTAATTTAAATAGCAACCACTCTGTAAGAGGGATTTATGTTTTGCTTTGGACGTCACGGGTGATACCTCACTTCAGGACATGACAGACAGAGGGGGGACATCAGGGCAGGTCTATTTAGCAATGAGCCAGCCACGCTGCTTGCTTTCCCATTTATGGTTCTCCCACAGAAGTTCAATGCTCTGGTTGCAAAGTCTTTCCCACACGATCCATCTTTGGCACGTTTTTCAATTTTATGCATCCTCAAAAGGCATTCCATGATATTTTGATATTTGATGGTCTGTACATTATAACAATCACTTCTTTTTGACGTTTGTACGTAGATCAGGAAGAAAAGTGGAAAATGGAGAGTATGCAGAATAGTTTTAATAAACAGTTTTACATACAGTACCTTACATATAGAAGTGTGTTTGCAAATTTAAATAATTTTTGAATGTACAGTGGCTTGTACTCTTATCAAAAGGTAAATTCAAGTTTACTGTCTATCTGTTCTAAAATGCATTTATACAGATAACTAGAACTGATAAACAGACGTGAGGCATAAAATGTTCAAGTATCTTAATGTCATCAGTTAAATAGCCTCCTTTTAACAGTCATATTTTACAAATTCAAAACCTGTACATACATTATTTTCAATTTTAGAAACTGCTTGTTAAAAGGTAACATTTCATGTTAACCACCAGTTCTTATAGTCTATTGTAATAAAACTAGACATGTGTAGATATAAATGTATATAGTATGTATATATGTACATGTGTATCTATACACATATACATACACATACGTATGTAGCACTGGGTACAGTGGCAACTTATAAGCACAGGGGAAGTCCTGGGCTCAAAATCCAGCAAGAGCTAACAGAGCACGTAGGTTGCCTTTGGTTTCATGACATTTCATTCACCGAAGCTGAAAGATTTTTTTATAAAAACATCTTGGGTAACGTTATCTTGTGAGATTTATTCTAGTGGTTTAGAACATTCACAGCCACAGACAGTTTTGCTGCTCTTGTCATTCCTCATCCCAGCTGAGGATGATAAAGTTTCAGAGGGCCAACACCAGAACAGAGCTACCCAGGACAAAAATGGTACCTTGAATCCCAAATACTGCAATAGAACATAAAAAAATATAAACTAGATACAATTTTGGATGGATTGCTGGCACCGAGTAAGACTTTGGAAAAAAACCTTCATGTAAGTCATAATCAAACTCTCATCCCAGTGGTTTTAATATTATTTGGCACATCTGACCACTATTTGCCACTTATGTTTTAAAGGATTCTAAGGGTGCTGTAATAAGGATTTCTATTTAAAAAAATACTTTAAAAAGGAGACCATGATAAGTAATTTCTTTCAAAAAAATCAAAGCTAGTATGTTCATTTTCCTGAACATTCATGAGAGAAGGAAATAATCTAAAAACTTTCCTTGTAGAGAGGATACAGATCTCTCTGTGTCTATCTTTCTCTAGCAAGACAAGAGGAATTCATTAAAAAAGCAGTTCCCAAGAATTTTTAGTCAGCTGAATTCTTTGAATTTGGAATTTTTTAGCAAAAGTTTCAAAACAGTAGCATTGTTCTTCGCAGAGCGTTTTGTTTGTTCAACTTTCTTACATAAGGGGATTTTCTTGTTTATCATGTTAAAATCATATCAACATTTCCCAGTATGCAATATATTACATTTTGAAACTTGGACACTGAACACTCAGATTTTCAATATAACAGATTTCTTACTCTAGATTTCCTCTCTTCTCTCTCTAAAGCTTCAGGCTATAAATGTAATCAGCAAAGAACCAGAAAAATGCTCAGCTTTTCGCCGTCTTCCTGTCAGTCTTGTGGCTAGTAAGAAAATTCACTGTGAAGAACCTATTTTTATTTCTTTATTCTTCCTTTTGTCATACAGAGCAAAGCGTTGCTATTTGCTGTACTTTCCCCATGTCAATTAAGAGCTGTTTGATACGTCGCTTGAGCTGAGGCAATCTTGCCAGAGGATCTGGTGGTTCCAGTTCTCCAGTGAAATCAAGCCAGCTTTCTAAAACTACAGAAGGAAAAGGAAGAAGTTGATTAGAATCAGTCTTTGAGAAGCTGTTTTCAAAAAATTAAACTTTTCTTTCTTATTCTGTCTTTTATGAGAAGGAAAAACATACTGAGGCTGTGATTTTTATTTAACAGAAGAAATGCTTATTAAGGAAACACCAATGAATTCCATGTTTCACTCCAACAATCCCAATACATCCTCAGATTTGGTTGTTACTATAAAAAGGTACCTGGGAGCAAATTATACCCCTGGCTAACTATTTACCATCTACACACACAAAAGAAACTTCAGTTCATGGCCTTCTAGCTACGACAGTTCTGCAAGAGAAAATGCACTCCTTAAATACAAGGGTTGCTTCTGGAACTTTAACAGGCTCCTGTTACACAGTCCAGATTACAGAATGGTTTTCCCATCTTTGTCAAGGAATTTCTATGCTTGTAGAGACAGGGAAGGGAGAAGGTCAACCCCGTTAGCCTAGAAATACTGTTCTGTACAAGCAGGAATGTTGAAAGTAAAACTGCAGATGGGAATAAGACAACTTTATTTGCCAAAAGATCATTAAGGACTCCTATGACTAGACCACAAGATCCCCTCATTCTTTATTTCTGTGACTGGCAAGTAAAGTTACGTGCTGTAAGATTTACTCCTACACTATAATCTGATTTAAGGTCTCATGAAGCCTGATTTGTTTTCCTGAAACCAGTTACTTACTAATATAGAGCAAACCAAAGTTGAAGGCAAAACGAACACTTTTTTTCCCCCCCCTAAACACTGTCAAATATTACAACAATCAGGCCAAAACCACTCCAGGTGTAGAAAAATCCATCAACTTTATGAACCATATCTGGACAAAGATGAGACAAGTTATCTAAGTTTTCCAAAGTCTGCCTAATATCACAAACTTGAGCTACATTTTCAGGGATCCTGAGCGCTTAAGCTGCTTTATCGGGCATTCAAAACTTGTGGAAGGGGGCAGGGGGGGATGAAGGGTATAAGCTCTGGTTATAATGTTGGGTACCCAAATTTGAATAGAATTCTTAAAAATCCATCCTCAGTGCCTCAGATCCCCTTCAACACAGTGATTACGGAAGATGCTGTTACAGGTATATTAACAAGTTATCTAGCAACGCAGTTACCATCAACTTCTTTTTCAATCAGGTCCATTCTGCTGGTGACTTCGTTCTGTACATTCTCTATATGGGTAAGGAGATTTAGCTGCCATTGAAGATGTGTGTCCACCTGTTCTTCTGAGCCTTTTCTTTCATTACAAACAAACACAGTGTTTCCTTCAGCAGAATTCTTCTTCATAGGAGCGACAGAAAGAAAAAAAATTGCCATTTAAGAGGGTGGTTTTGTTTTAATTTCTGGTCTTGATTTCAACATGAGTCACATGACAAATTATGACATTTTAGAACTGTACTTCTGTCTACTTGACCAAAAGCATACTCAAAGAGCCATGTACCATGACACCTCAATAAACTAAACCAAGCAAAATGCAAATTCCATAGGAATGAGCATACATAGCACTGGGGGAGTGAGACAAGAGGTAAATTAACAGCACAAGCATTTGTTTAATGCACTAAGCCAGACCACATTTCTGTTCCCTTTTCATACAAATTGTGACTTAAACCATGAAGTGGTGAACTGCATCACCCTACTGCCACCAGAAGCATGCAGACTTTAAGGTTTGTTTCAACTTTAGCCAGAGAATGAAGGAAAACTCCCTAAAATGCAGTAGTATCCAAGATGTCAAAAGCAATTTTATTGCACAAATAAACTGGCCATTCTATTTGCTGATTAAGACAAAAGATTTCTCTTCCTACCATCACTATGGTCCTGTGTAACTTGCAAGCACGAGTCTGGGATAGAATTGAACACGTTTGGGGCCAGTTAAGGAGGGAAATAATGTACAAAGTTATGCAAACACAATATCTGAGGAAGATTGGCTTCTCTGAAATAATATCTTCATATCAAGTCCGAGATAATACACAAGTTCTTCATCTTTCTGTATTTGACATTTCAGCTAACGGAAATAACCAAACGAAATACACCAGATTTAATGAGTTAAAAAGTGTTCAGGATTTCCATTAATTAGCATGATTCACAGTTTCTATTTTTATATCCACTATGACTTCATAGCTGATGAAGTGCTTTCACTACTGATGATTCTGCTCTAGGGACTAAAATACTGGGTATGTGTGCTCACAGTGTCAGATCACAGCAAACGCCAGAGCAAGGAGTGAATTTTATCGTATTAATACACTTTTCTGATAAAGTGCTCAGCTAATTTTTTTTCCATGTCACATAATAACAGACTTAACACCATTTTCTTCTTCAAGTATTTCTCCAATCAAGAATGGGAAGAGTGAGAAGAGAGGGGGAGAAGAAAATTGGGACTGATGGATTTTAAGTTACTTCTAAAAATAAGGAGTTGCTCTTCTTTTTTTGGTTAAGACTTAAAATGAATTAAAAAATAAATCAAACCTTGACCAACCTACTGGCGGACTATCAGTGAGTCCTGGAGGACAAGTATTGTTAATACTCACAATATTCATGAAAAGAGTTCAAGTTATTTATCTAAAGATAGATTTTGAAAGCCAGAAAAGCCTCTAAACTCTCAAACCTTTCAGATAAAATCTTTCAAGACATTAAGTTTGTCTCCAGTGCTTTCTCTATTCAAACTATTAATCTTTACAAAGGACACATTAAATGTAAATAAAAAATGCCTTATTTCTTATAATTTTCAGACCTCCTCTGAAACCATGAGAGAAGAATGACATTTTTTCCTTGCTGTATAAAGACCCAAGTCCATAATTCTAGAACCAAGATCATCTGCTGGGTGAATATTTTAGATGCCCACTGCAGTAAGTTAGAGAAAAACTTAAAGCTAAATAACTTAATATCTACATAACATCAATTTATTATTATTTTTTTAAAATTTTTAATGACATTCTGTATTTATTTGAATGGCTACTAAATGCTTTTTGGAAAAAAACCTCTCAAGATCAAACAGGTCCTCCTTTAAGTTAAGAGATCAACGCAGGCAATCAGTGAGCTGTGGCAGAGGCAGTAAGAGAAGCAGAGCACAGGATGCAGCTCACGGAGAAGAAATAAACGGGAGGTTCAGGTCGGGGAGGCTTGTGCTTTGAGACACAAGAACAAGGAAACTAAGCACAATTTTCAAGACAATGCATAGTCCAAAAAGGATCAGTCAATCTGAACACTTTATGAGACAAAAGAAGATATTTATCAGAACTGTAGATTAGGACAAGACAAAACTGTACAGAAACCCAGAATATTCGTGGCTCTGTGGGATGCAAGAAGGGAGAGTGCCAAGCCCCAAACAGAACTTTGGCAAGGAAGGGTGAAGGCAGCACCTTACAGAGAAGTCAGTTCATGTAAAAAATGGTACTTCAATGCCAGTGTCATCCTGGTTTTAAGGCGAGTACTAACAGGTTCATGAAGAAACAAAGGAGAGCTTTCCAATGTGCATTAAATCTAGACAGAAAGCCTTATTTCAGATATCAAGGCTGACTATTGACAAGGTGAACTACGGTGTCTGATGCTGCCCCAGACAGATCTCTTCCTATTTTAAAACAGAGAGCACCTGGCTTTTTAGACATACGCACACCTCTGAAGGAAACAGTAGTTTAGTTTCACTGCTCACATATATTTTCTTTTAATTCTAAATGCATTTATACTATTTACAAAGACAATTCAAGCTACTGTTGGTCACACTGCTGCATGGCTGTCTCCTTACTACACAAGCTGAATATAATCATGCGATTTAACATACAAACAGTTATTTCTCATTAGAATGAGCCAGAATTTTCCATTCAAACTATATAGCTTACATGTCACATTTAAAACTAAAATTAAAAGAAAAAAGACATTATCTTACTCATTTCTTCCACACCAGAAAGTGTACTTCAAAAGGGGGATGAGTTGGGCCATTTATTCTCACACAGTTGGTGGTGTAGAAAACAGAAAGGTGTGTTTCACTTTGTTTTTTGCTCAAAGAGAATTCTTCACTAAAACCAGACTAACAAGTTTCAGACCATTTCCACAAAGTGATGGATTCAGACCATTAATGCAATAAAGTGAGAAAGATGTTTAAACAGCCAAATATAATCCTGACTAATACCCCATGAAACATTTAATTAGAAGAAAGATGCAATATAAAAGACTCAAAAGAAGTTGCATGAGCTGAAATTAGTTGGTCAGTAAATCATTACTAGTGGACAGAATTCTAGATAGTGTTGCTATTCAAAGAAGAATACCATACAATAATAAACACTATTACAAATCTCAGTTTAACAAAACACGAAAAAGAACCACATATATAAAACAGAATTGAGAGAAAAAAAAAGAAAACTTGTCACATTTTCCTCACCTTGCAAAAAACATGTAAATTCTGTTTCAAGACCCTGCATTTCAAGCATAGGATTGGGTTTTGCCCCAAAACATTGGATTGAGCAGAAACAGTTTTAGCACAGCCAATATTTTAACCACACTTCGCATTTCATTCAGCAGCTGGAATGGGCATACTTTACCTGAAACTACTGCAGTGATCCAACTTTGCTTCTAATGATTTCTGCAGACTTATTTGATAGAACATGTCGACTTACAACAAGGAACACTCCTAAATATGGTGAGTTTTTAAATACAGTGAGTTTTATCAGACTGACCATATTTTTCCAACTAAGAAACTTCCCAGATGAAGAATGATACTTACCTGCTCAATCATGCCATCATCTTTAAAAGAATATTGTAAACAGTTTTTATTCTCAGTGTGATATTCCTGATCTTCCTCAAAACTACTTGTATCTTCATCATCTGAGCTCATGAGGTCAGCGACTGCTTTGCAGTCGTGACCAAAACTCTGTGGTTTTTGGTAACTGTGCTCACTTGTGATGTACGTTTCTTCCATCTTGTGGGGTATACTGGGCTGCTCTTTGTGGTTTTGACTGTGACACGTCCTTTCAGTTGGATTAACAGCATCCGGCAAAGTCACTAATTTTTTCTCTACCCCAACAGTTACTTGTTCTTGTTCTTTTCGCATCCCTGAATAAGCCCAGAGATGAAGGTCTGGGTGGTGCTTATTTCTGCAACAAAGGGGAGGAAAAAAAAAGCAAGTTATAGAGAACACCACTTACAGCATGGAACTACTAAACAACCACTGCTGCTAGATCATAGCTATTGATAGCACCATTATCAAATATGTAAGTATTCCTAAAACACTGATTAATTGCGGATAAATCCAGAATATCTCTTTAACACAAAACTGACTATTAAAAAAAATAAATCACCAATAACCCAAATAAACCATATCCACTCAGATGCTGAACACTTAACTCAACTGGAGTTGAGTGTACTCGACATCTTGCATTTGAATTATTTCAACTATTATACAAGAAAGAAGTTTATACAAATGGAACAATGGCAGTCTGTGCTACCTAAACATATAAAGATGGATAATAAACCCTGGACTGATACTTACTTTAATATCCCAATTTTCAGCTGCAGTCCATGCAGTACTTCAGTTACACCATATACATCTGCCAGTAGGTGATGTGTTGACACAATCTTTTTGGCGTTAAGATGAGAGTAGTTTTCTTTCAAAAAGGATAATCCACACATGTGTCCATTGTTTAGCCAGTCCTTATCATAAAGATATTTGGCACTCCACCTCTGACCTGGGGTAAGCAACAAACAAATTGAGGGCCATCTAAAGACAGAACAGAATTCTATTTAAAAGCTAGGGTGCTATAATTATATGCTGTACTCTCTTAAATGTCTCCTAACAACCATGAAAGGATGGTTTGAGATCTTGCTATTGATATTTTAAAAAGTTTTCATAGATAGGAGGAAACTCTTAATTATGAACACAAAAATAAATCTGAAATCTCAAGACCTCTCTAAACAGCATTTGAAATGAAAATCTAATCACCTTTATGATCAAACTACAGGATATTAGGAACTGTGCTATTACCAATCTAACTGCAAAAAAAAAGTTTAAATTAGCATTTTATTTAACTACAGCATCTTTCTTAAAAAAAACAAAAAACAAAAAACAAAACAACCTAAGTTACCAAGAGAAAGTTAGAGAGTAGACTTTATATGGACATATCCAAACCACCTAGTTTATTTCTAAAAGACAAATATTTTGCTTCAATACTGAATATCTATTTTTTAGAAGTCAGGAGAAGGCTTCATGAAAAACAGACATTTCCAAATTATCTGACAGCAGAGTTCTCAGACCCTCACAACTAGACAGGATATGGCCTTAGGTCTCCCATGCTATAGTAACATCTACAGTCTTAACACAACAGGCATGAATGAATATTTAGCTAATGCTTCTATAGTAACTCAGTAACTATTTATAAAATAAATAAGTAAAAAAAACAACCCCCGGAAAACAAAACTAGAAATGTATAATTCTAATTATTCCATTATAATTGTTTACAGTGTGGAACCCAGGCAAACAGACTGGCTAAGACCACAATATCTTAGACTCAATTTCATATCAGACTATCATCATATACAGAACAAAGAACAGGTTGATGAAGCCCTTCATACCTTTCAGGAGAATACCCTGTCTATCTCCTTTCTGCCCATTATCCCAATACACTTTAAAATACTGACATTGTGAATGACCTTTTTCTCCTGACACAGAAAGAAAAGAAGTCATGGTTAGGAAGGGAGAGAAGATAAAAATTAGGGACACAGTCTCTGCATAGCAGGGGGTAACGAAGTACCTAGCACAGTGCAGGGAAAGACACAAGACAAGTTAGTTGGTTTTAATAAGAAAAAGTTTGACTGCTCCAAGAACATACCACACAGAACTACCAAACAAGACTCTATACCATCCATTTAGATTCAGACTGGAGCAAATGGAAAAAGTCACACCTGTCCAGCTCTAGTTTCCTAAATTTTCTTCTCAAAAATTACTAATAAAAACTGTGCTGTTTTATACCTCTGCAAACAGTTTTTAGATTTCTTTTTTCCTTCATTCAGAATTTTAAAATTTGGGATGAAGCCTCATTTCCCTTTTGAAACAGCTGAACTGTTGGATATTTCACCAGAAGACATGTATATGAGTTGGTATAAATTGTCAGAAAAAATACTAAAAACTTTCTTCCAATCATATAGTTTATCTCCAAATAACTGCTAAGAAAAATAGGTCTGTGGACAGAATAATTTTTAAATCAACATTTTCCTAATCAAAATATTTCAGTTTAAAAGTAAATATGCTTTTCCTAATTCTTGTCATTTCAAACTGATGCTAACAATCCTAAATTCAAGATGTGCTGTGTGTGTACTATCATTTACCATAAAAACTATTTTTCATATTTTACATACACAGTTCCACACCTTTCTTTACACAAATGCAAACATTATAAAATTGCAATTGATATGAAATGACATCCACAGCATATTTTAGTGTACTGTGGTAACGAGTCCTTTTTCTCTAAAAAATATTTAAAATGAAGAGATATGATGCCAAGGAGAGGCAAAACAGGTCACTGAACAAGAATGATTCGTTTAGAAAGATTTTTCAAACTACTATGACAGGAAAAAATGCTAAGGTTTTGGGGTAATTAGGTTTCAACAACTAAAGCAATGGGAATTAAGATCATGAATAAGATTTAGCGTAGCTGAACAAGATGTTACTAACAGGAAATTAAGTTTCTGCTCAGAGCCAAACCTAGAAGCGCTTGCCCCAAAGCAGTGTAACAGATAAGACGATACAGACAAAGCTTTAACAGTTTAAGCAACACACAACATCTCTGCTTAACAATCCAAAGCAGACAGCTGCAGATAGAGGTGCTTTATCCGTACCTGGTGGGTCTCTGCAGATGTAACAGATGTACTGCTCTGGAATGCTGTCCTCCAGCAGCCCCATGCACACACTGTGCTGCCAACACAAGCACTCTTCACACTGACATCAGGAAAAATAAGACAAACAAGAGCAAAAACTAAAACTGAGATAAGTAGATTCAAAAATCAGAAGCTATTTTTTGTACGGTCAAAATGCAGCGAACAGCAGTTTAACTTAAATATCTGGTTTGAGTAAGATTATTTTAGGTGGACAATTTGTGTTTGGGTAGGCAAAGACATCAAGCTAAAAAATAGCTCTAGTTCTGAAAGTTACCTCAACCACAAATTCCAGACTGGAAAAAAAAAAAAGAAATTGAAGATGTAACATTTAATAATATTTTATTACAACATTCAGTATCTTAGCACCTAAATATTTAGTAGTGAAACATAAGACAGGAGTATAATATTACAGTAAAGTAGAAAGATGTAATACATTACAGCATAACAGTGAAAAGTAGAAAACTCTTCAGTTTAATTATTTATATTTACAAAGCATCTCTCCAGTGCGCTAGAAAGATGTGCTTTTAATATCGCACCAATGGAAAATCTAAAAGAAAAAGAAAATGAAGAGAAAATGAAAGAGGAGAAACAAGAGAATAGGAGAGCAAAATAGAAGTGGTAAGACATGAGGGTCTAGAAACAGCAAACTGGTTGCTCTCAGTGAGACAAGGCATGAAGAGGAAAAATCAGGCTGTCATTGGACTTCAGAAACGAGCAGGAAATTACCACTTAAAAATACATTTCCCTTTTTGCCTCTGTTATAAATATCTGCTTTTTTACCACTGAAAATATCTCCTCTTTGCTTTGACAATGCTTTTGAGCATCATCAACCTATTCAAAACACTGAAGTCACCTTTCCTCTTGTCACACTGTTATGTCTACAATTTCCTCTCCTCTCTCCGAAGATTTCCACACCAGTCTCTTTTTCCCCATTATTACCACAGCTGAACTCCTGCTTAGTTCCTCCAACACAGCACAGCATTTCAGTAATGGGTTTCCAGGGACAAGTCTTTGTGTCCTTCACTTTCAGCTCTTTCTGTCACTTTCCAAAAGACCATTTTTCCAAAGGCCATTAATACAGGACAGTCAAACTTGCCTTCCTTCAAACCTCAACTACAAAGGCTCTGCGTTTTCCACAGAAACTGCACCACATCAACAGCTGAATACAAACCTGTTTTTTGAGTGCGGGGAAAAGAAACACAAGAGGTTCATGGCTTTTTTGAAGTTACTGACAACTGAGTTTTTCCTCACTATTGTTTGCATCTGATCTAATCGCTATATTATGAATTCCTTGAGACAAACATTTTTGAGACAACCGTTCATTAGTAGATGGGAAACACTCCCCTCATTGGAGTACAAATAAATGAGCAGAGCAGTTACAATCCATATATGGATATGCAGATACTGTATAGTCTTCTTCCCCTTTTTCTACACCAGGTAAGATTTAAATTCTTAGCAGTTTCTAAAACCAGCGAGCAACTTCTAGCTTGAGAACTGCAATTCTAAAGATGGAGGAGGCATATCACACACACATCACAGTGACTGTATTGTCCTCTGTGTAGCAGAGATCTTGGATCCAGCTGAGGTACATTTACAGTGAGCAGAGTGGTTTCTACAGTCAATACTGCAAAGCACAAGGGCCAAAGCAGAAGGGGGGTTTAATTGGGATGGTCTGTGGACAGAAGCAATGGTTTGTGTGCGGGAAAGGATTCTTTATCTTCAATTTATCAAGTGGCTATAAAGAAAAAGATTACGTTTCCTTACAAACCTGTTCTACATATCGATTTGTTAAAGAAACCCCAACCTACAGTGATAGTTCTGCACACATGGAACAGAGTCAAGCCAAGTGCAGAACACAGAAATATTGTGTTATTGTTCATTTCTATTTACAGCTCTCTACACAGCTTCAGCCTCCAGCACATCAAAAGGGCACCTTCACAAGCAAGAAATTCACATGGAAAAATACATCGCCCCCTCAAATTTCTTTACCTGAATCATAAAGCCATTTTCTTCATCCAGTTCACAAATGCATCTAACAATTTCATTGAGAGCATCATCTTCATCCTGAGACTCTTCGAAGTTAGTTGAATCAAAATCCTGATTGTATTCATCACCACTAAGCAACAAACTCTCCGTAGAGGAATCATCCAAGAACTCCACATCTGAAAGGTCTAGTAAAAATAAATACAGGTGAAATTTTGTGGGCAGAAACACAATATTTATGGAGATACAGGGCTTTTTGGCAGTTAAAAAAAAAAATCTTAACCTTAATATAGGAAAAAAATCACTCTCAACCACACTGGTGGTATATTAGATTTCTTGATGGATTCTGCAAAGTGCCTTTAATGTCATGTCCTCAGAAGCAAAGTAGCAACACTTAACCAAATGCAAAACAGCCTGATGAGTGTAAGCATTTTGGTTTAAATGGATGAAGTAGAAATCAGTCACCGTATTTATAGTTACAATCCCAAACATAAACCAAATTATTTCCTTTAAAATTCTATTTCTGAAAGAATTAAACCTACAAACTGAAAAATGCTATTCAGCCAACCTACTTTCTCCACTAAGGTCAACAGACAAGATAGCTCTTGGATACTGGTATGATGTATTCTTCTCTGAGAACATGCTGCGCAAAGTCAAAGAGCTCCCCGAGGACCGTGTTAACGGAGAGGAGCACCTGTCCAAGAATTCAACAGAACTATCTTCATAGTCTGAGTAATCTGAAAAGTTAAAAGAAAATAAGTTGCTGTTACAAAAGTAAAGAAAAGTTTGAGACACATAATAATAAAAAAGAATATTTAAGTATACTGCAACATTATGATCGCAAGTAAAGAACATCAACACTGAGGTATTAGGATGATGAAACTGTAAGTATGAAATGGCAAAAGCTCTTCATAATCTATTTTGTAAAATAAAAATTCCAGTAAGAAACACAATGAAGTTTAATAGCTAAGAAAAGTATTACCCTTCTAAGTCCTTCCTCCCCCACCTCTGAATGTACAAAGGAATAATTTTTCCTTGAACATTATTCAGTCTTTTTTTTTCCACAATTCATCCTGTACCATCTGGTGACCTCAGAGATGCTGCTGATAGCTCTCCTTAGGTCTGTCTGTAGTACTACCAACACTGCTGCCTACAAGTAACTGCAAACGGTCCAGGTTAAGTGATCAAAGCTTGTCTGCATCCCTGCAGAGGGGCTCAGGAAAGAAAACCCACCTGGGATGCTCCCAGGTCCAGCCCAGGAGCCATCAGGACAGATGGTGTCTGGGATGGGCCCAGGGTCATCTCAGCAAGGTATGCACAAGCCCAGAGGAGCATGATGAGCAGGTAGACAACAAATACACCCTGCCCAGGCCCCTCCCAGGGATGCCCCAGCAGCACCATCATCCCCATTATCCAGGCATGAAACCCATGACGACGTGTTACCCACAGCAGCTCTGTGGATCACCTTTTGGACTAAGGGAGGTTGCCTAATATTCAATCTAAATCTATGCTCTTTCAGTTTAAAACCATTACCCCTTGTTCTATCACAACACTCCCTGCTAAAAAGTCCTTCCCCAGCCTTCCTGCAGGCCCCCTTTAGGTACTGGAAGGCTGCTCTGAGGTCTCCCCAAAGCCTTCTCTCTTCTAGCCTAAACAACCTCTCAGCCTGTCCTCCTAGGTGAGGTGCTCCAAGTCCCTGATCATCTTTGTGGCCATCCTCTGGACCCACTTGAGCAGGTCCATGTCTGTCCTACGCTGGTCAAATGGTAATTAAGAGTAGCTATCCATTTAGTCCTCCTAAATTTCATTGCTTTAAACATAAATGAGTAATTTGATTTCTACACCTTCACCCTTCTGTAGGAAGCATTCCTGCTACCACCTGCATCTCCAGTTTTCTTGCAATGGGTTCCACAATGCATCTCTCCTAAATACCTTCCACAAAGCCACTGTTAATATTTACTTTCTCCTGTCAAAAACACATCATCTACCACATTTCCTAAGTATATTCACTGTAGGGGAGTCAATTCACTGAGCAGTTGAGTTGATTACTTCATGCTGTATTGGTATCGACCTCACTGAGACAGAAAAGTACAAATAACAGAAATTATTTACCTTCTGTGTTATATTGGTTTTATATGAACATTTATTGACAATGAAACCTATAGTCAGAGCAGCAAGAAGTTTCTGTTTTCTTTGCTTTAAAGCCTTGCACCAAACCTATCTGGAGCACACAACACTTTAAGCCACATTCTTGCAGGAGGACTTCTCAGACAAGGAGAAAAAAGAAGGACAAAGGGTTTAACTGTTAAGAAGGGGCTGCATCTTATGCAGTAAACCACTGAAATTTAGCAACAGACTAGATACTAGAATCATTTTTATGTTCAAGTAAACTAACTAGGATATATAGAGCTTCAAATAAAGAATTTGAAGGTATGTGAAGAACAAGCATATATTTTGAAGGAAGAAAAAACATCTGTGAAATATCTGTGTTTATCATGTACAGATGCACTACATATACAAAAATGAGGTCACAGACCTAAGTGTTCTTTTAACAATTAAGGCCAAAACCTATTCTTTGAAATTTCAAAAATTTGACATTCATATTGTTTAGAAATAAATGTTAATATCTAATGCCAGAAATACCCTGAGTGGTTCTATTTATTAAAAAAGTAAATTGAACTTACCATGCTGTTTAGATTTCTTCTTTTTTTTCTTCTTCTTTTTCTGTTTTGATTTATGATCTTTCTCCTTTTTCTCTTTTTTCTCCTTTTCCTTTTCTTTCTTTTTACCTGAAATAAAAAAAATAAACATTTTAAAACAGCAGTGCCATTCCCAATTACTTGCTTCATTTGTCTTAATCTAAACATGACATTCAAAATCTAGTATTCCAGTTGCCTAGTCAGATTAAAACAATTCAATTAATTTACTTGGTATCCTGGGCATGTCTCTTACTAATTGCTGGTAGAATGGTTCAAAGAAATTTCTCTCAGCAAATAACATTTTACTATTTTAAATATTTGCAAATGAGGTATCATAATAAAAGAAGATATAGCAAAGCAAAAAAAATAAGTGACATTATTTAAATAGCTTATAATGTCTATTTTACTTACAGCTTATATCAAAAAAGTTTCAAAAAGCTTTCAAAAGTGCAAAACTCCAAAATAAAAAGATAACATCATCTTAAAAACACATGGTAGGCTATAGAAAGTCACGTGAAGGAAATTTCAGTATCACAAAACTGCTGATGGTGTCAGCACTTTCTACTGCACAGCAACATCCTCACAGAAAACTAGTTCTCACTAAAATTTATGATACATTTTTTACACTGCAGTTCACTCCTCAGCACTGTCTATATACACATGAGGACAAATACTTTGTCTCAGAAAAAAAATAGTATCTATTTATCCTGGTAATTTCTTCCCAAACAAAATATATCCCACATTGTTGTCACCCCATAATAATTTTCTAAGCAAAACCAAAGCCCTCTTAATTTCTATTTTCTTTCAAGAACTGACAAATATTTTGCTAGTAACATCCGCTTTCTCCTCTCCACCCCTCCCTCCCCCAGTCAGTCAGTACAAGGAAATAAAGGCAGTATCACCAATTCAACTAAAAGAAGATCTTTTCTTTTTCAGACATTTCATAGGTACTATTTAGATCCTTCCAAATCCTTGCTATTGGCACTCTTATAAAATTATTATTATTCTAAAAACAGTTATGTATATTACAAGTTTATAAGACCTAAAAAAACCAAAGTAAGTGGAGCTGGGCCCAGGAAATATTTTACACTTTTACATTTGCCCTTCAGAGACATCAAGTATTCCAGAATTCTTCCTTTTTTTTTCCTAAAAAATATCATTGCTCTGTACATACCATATGTTGAAGAACTTTTCTCATCCAGTTTTCCTTTTCTTTCCATTCTCACTGCACCTGCAAATTGAAGAAGAATATATGACATAAGTGCAATGTCTGGCTGATGACCCACTTTCTCATTAAAGTCATTAGACCGTAAAAAGACCTAATGGCACATGCTAATAAGAAACATACAAACAATACAATAATTTTTAATGTCACTTTACAATTATTTTTATTGTCTAAAGCACTGGAAACAAAAAGTATTGTAGTTTACCAAATTCTGAATGCTTGTCCTTCTCAATCATGTTCTTTATTATTTTCTCCTTCAGACTCTCAAAACATTTCTCCTTTACGGGCACAGAGCACTGTATCTCTGTCCCTTCAGAGCTCACTGATGTGGAAGACCTCTTTTTTTTACTATTCCCTTTGGGTAACTTTAGACTATTGGTTAAAGGCATTTCCAGCTGCAAGGCATGTACATGGGACGAGGGTGCTGAAAACAAGAAGACAGATTTACTAGGCATTCCGTAAGGATTGCAGCCAGGTCACTGGCTGTGTCAGATCCCTGAAATGTCAAGTATTGGTCATATCATCATCACACTCAGCATAGAATTACTACATATGAATGCCTAGCTCTTAGTCTTATGTACCAGACAATACATGCCACAGAAGGTTTCTTTGTCTGTTTTGGAATTTGCACTCACTTTTAAAATAATTGTACCATTTAAAGTCTTCTTTTAAGCCTTTTTGTTTCCTTTTTATTTCACGATAATAGAAACCCATGTCAATAGTAAGGGTTAAAAGTGCTGACATTGTCAGTATCATTTAAATTAACACTCTAATTAAGCTCTGGTACAATATTTTTAGTGCTATGTATAAAATTTACACTTCTGCTTATGGCATTGCATTGGTTTTAATAATATTTGAATCATTTACAGTCTTTCATATATATATTTAATCCACATTCGAATCACATGCAAAACATTGATAATTTGTCGGAGTTCAGCACCATGTACTGACAATTCTGATCTTACACTATTCAGAAAAGTTTTGTTAATCTTTATCCAATGCAAATTGCAAAATGACATGGTAAAAAACACCCTCAAGCTATAATTTTCATTAGTAATATTTATAAGCAAATAGGATAATGGAATTTTCAAATAATCAAAGTAGAATAAGAGTTATTTATAAATAACATTATTGAGGTTATTCAAAACTCTCTATTACTGTATTGATCAATATTGTGAGAGCTTTAAGTTTTATTTAAAAGTAATTAGGAAAGCCTAATCTTCAGGCCATTGAGGACATTTCAGGTCCATGCCGTGGACACTGTACAAAGAATGCAGCTCTGCAAAGCCATAAGGGGTTCAGGTTTTTCAATGTCAGCTCTAAACACTTGGAGGCACCAGTCACCTTCTGTCTCTCAGCACAGGGGCCCAACAGAAGTATCAGCATGTAAAAAACACTTGTGAGCTACAGTGCTGAACCAAATAAAGTCCTGAACAACACCTGCTAGTGCTCAAGATATTAAAGAAAACAAAATATGAAGATGATCTGGAATGGGTTCTTTGACCTCCCTCTTTTTTTTTTTTTTTTTTTTTTTTTTTACAATAAATATTCAGTAATAAAACAACAAAAAGCATTTAAATAAGCAGTGTTAAGATAATTTAGTAAATTCATCAGTCATAAGATTCTGGGGAGAAGGCAACAACGTCTCAGGATTGTACTGTTGACTCCATAAGGTGGCCTTCCAGGCTTGGACAGTTCAACACTGTCCAAATGTTGGCAGTGTTCTACAAATGTTCTACTGGGATACAACATAGGTGTTATGTGAAACTTAGCCCAGCTCCCAGGCAGCCCCTCTCAGGGTGACAACCAAAAAGCCTCTGAGCAAGAATGCTGCAGGGACAGCCAGAGCAACAGCAAGTTACAGCCCATCACCTACCACCCCACACAGCACCTTGTAACACCAGATGTTCCCAACTGTGGGAATGCAAGACACCACCACACGATGCCATCCAGCCACAGCTGCTTGGTTCTGTGTTCTGGCTTTTAATACAAAGCAGACACGAGCTGTAGGACCCTGGCTGAGGCCACCTGAGCCTTTTCACTCCTTCAGATCAACCACCTCACCCGAGACCATAACCCTTTCAGGACTGGACTACTATTCAGGCTCTTCTCTGTGTTTCAAACAGACTTAGCTTGCTGGGATATTTGTCATCCACACAAAATGCTATTCAAATTATTCCTTTCCTGGGTTTCCTAATTAACGTTTGTCTCTGTTACAGGACTGAACTGCTTTGCCATCTGTGGAGCTATATTTTAGCACCTCAGTAAAATAAAAAAGTGTCACTTCTCCACATCATCATGTTATCAACATCTTGTCTCGTTTCTAAAAAGAGCACAAAAGGATCACCCAAATGCACATAATTTGGTCATTTGATGCCATTTTGATGAAAAGATGTGAGAATACTCCATCCAAACAACCTCACGAGAACTTTAGTCTCAATATTAGATAAATTAGCACTAAAACTTTCAGAACTATTCAGAAGAAATCCTGACCTCGAGCATTCAAATGTGCTCTGCTATTGATGGCCCCAACACAACAAACTTCACTACCATGATAATTTTCAACAGAAGCACATCTGACCAAGTAATCAGCTGGTAACTGAGTAACTGTTCGAGGGAACATTTACGATGGACAGAAACCTGCTACAGTCACACAAACATCCGTCCCAACGACAGAACTCTCCAAACTGGTTTTCTATAGCAACCTGAAGAGAGAAACTACTATTATGCCCGCGTACACTGCAGTGTTACTCTGGGTTGTTACTTCTATTAATCAGAAATCATTCTAAATCGAGAATCCTAAATTCTAAATAAAGTGTTAAGGCTTGCAAATTTTCACCTGAGCAATCAGTATGCCTTACAAGTAACCACAAAATTAGACAAGGTAGACAAATCGCAGTCTGAAGGGCAAGCAACAAATACTGCCAGAAAAATATTAGTTAATAAAAATTTTCCCTTATGGAAATACAAACATTTTTTTTAAATGTTACTTTTAATTGCAATTTTATTCCTGTTGAGGAATTCCTGCTCTCTAGTCAGCCACCTCCCACACAGCGAAGCGTGGGAGGTCTGCAATTAACACTTAGCAGAGAGAGAAAGATGCTTAGAGATTCGACTTGATAAATTACAGACTAGGTCATTGTTCTAAGATCAATTTTATGCCCAGAAGACTCATTTCAGATTTAAAAAAAAAAAAAAGTAATATGCAAAGCACAGCAATTTCCAGCCTGCTTTATGCCACGTTTCCAATGCTACCTCTGCTGGTCTGGCACAGAGAAGTGACACGAGCCGCGAGCGCAGGCACAGAAGAGAACACTCTGCCACCAGCGCAACAGCACAGACGGGCCTTCAGCCCTACTGCTTTTTGCACTGAAGCAAATTAAAATAAATTCTACCAACTTATTTTGTTGCATGATATTGTATTCCATGGATTTTTATGGTTTCTCAACCTGCCTAATAATAGAAATGTCATCATCTGCGTTAATACACAACTTAAATCGTAACATGACCAGCTTAATTCACGGTTCTATCGTAATTAATTTGTTGGTCGGAATTCCCAGTGCACAGGATGAATTTTTTATCTAAATGCACTTTAAATACATATTACAGTTTAATACCAGATCCTGTACAAAACAATCTTTGGGAAGGATGAGGACTTGAAAGGTTCTTGCTTGCCTTCAGCCACCTACCCCAAGAATCGGCCAGAAACTTCAGGGCAGAGATTCAGACCAGGGCATAAACCCATCTGTCAACAGATATTCAGTGTAAAACAAATAGCTCCAGAGTAACAAGAGCTTTAGTTCACTAGAACCTAGATACCTCTTAAAATCAGGGTAACCAGTAACACTGGCAAGAGTTTACAAAAAAACCAACCAACCAAAAACCAAAAAAAAATCTACTGATGTCATTTTCTGAAAATTTTGCACATTGGCCATTGCTTGTTCCTGCTACACAGTTAACGTAATGTTACCCTACCAGCAAAATCATCTAGACTGAGCTCAAACAGGAAATGAGAGCTAATGATAATAGGGTACCATTACTCCTATAAACAGGATATTGTTATATTAGTAAATGTAACAATATTTTTCCCCTCGCTTACATTTTCAAGCCCAGACTTATTGCTGAAATTACGTCTGCTCAATATATAACAGTTAAACTAACACAAATGGTGTAGAGTTATAGAAACCAAGATAAATGATTGGGAGCTTAAAATTACATTGACTTCATGTAGGCAGAACTGGAAACCTACAATGTTTTGCATATATTCAGGCTGACAGTGAATTTAAAGCCTATGAAAGAATAAATGAAAAAAAAGCCAGTTATCTATATTTTAAGCTGCTTGACAAATAAAATAAAGGATTCTTAGTTATGTGTGCAGTATGGGCTGATCACGAGTAGGTCCATAGACCTGTTAGGCAAAGCGGTAGCTCTGTTGAAGAATGAACTGGTGGCGTACCAGTGCCTACCAGTGTGCTCTCACTGCTCCCATGCAGCCTGAGGACTGCAGGAACTGATCGTTGTGCTTTTGGGCCACCTTTATGAAATGACAAGCTCATTTTGAGCAAGGATCTGTGCGTTAATACTATTGAGTTGCCATTTTTGACCTGTTCAGACTGTGTCAATAAAATCTAGGCAGCAGAAATAACATAAAAGGACAGATTTAAAATAGTTCTTTCAGATTAAAAAAACCAGACAGTTACAGAATAGTCTGAATTTTACACCAGTGTTTTCAAGTTGTAATCTATAGAATCACAACACACATCCTAAACAATGCTGTATATTAAATTACACTTAGGCAGGCAGATGTTCCTGTATAAGGTACATTAACTTTTCTCAATATTTCAAGCATCAACAGGAATGATAAGGAAAGCTTTGGGCACCTCTCCTTAATATATTAGCTTGCCATTGTTTAAAGAGGTTCATTAGAAAAGGAAAAGTAGCAATAAATAGAGTGGATTCTATTTATTCTCCTGAAGCATGCAAGAATTTGGTCTAATTATGTGTGCTTAAGTAACATGACAAGAACCTGTGCTATTTCAAAAGTAAAAAGATGTCTTCTAAAGCAGAGAACACAAGAAAAACTATTCAACAGTGTAGAGTAACTCTAGAGGTTTCAAACCTGAACTTAAAAGCTACATTTTCCTCTTTCTTCTTAGAAAAATATGAGAAAGATGGGAGACAAACAAGTTGCACCATAGTTAGAAGCCTGAGATGAACCCAAAAGACATGTGAACTTCTGTTACAGAGGCCTAGAGATGCTACTAACAGTGGCAATGATCTCCACAACTTTCTATGAATGATTTCCAAATTAAAGGTATCAGACTGCTTAGATTCGTCTTTCAGCCATAAAGCTTATATTGCTCAAGTGGGTGCTGGGCTGCATAATTCTGAAAACTTCTAACATTTGAATAAAAGTCAGTATGAAAGCTCAAGATAGAGTTGTATTGCATGGAGGAAAACTAATACATGAAAATTAGGAACAAAAGACAAATTTGCCCATAAGGCAAGAATCCCGAAGACAAAAAGGTAGATGGCAAAACAGTTCCTTGAGAGCTTATCACTCTTAAAATTATGTAGGTCCAAAAAAAGCTCCATTAAGCTCTAAATACAGTATAAACTGCTGCAAGTGCTGCATCTTCCCATTCTGAATTCAAGTAGTAATGCCAGGTAATCTTGTCAGGGAATGGTTTCCCCTGACACAAGCATGTGGATGTGTCAGATATTTTTGAGTCATAAAGAAAGGTGGCAATAAAAAAAAATATTATTTCTTTAATTAGACTCAGTTGTGGTGAAGATCAAGACCTGGCTCAACCAACAGGTCCAAGTGCACTGGTGGATGGGGGGTTTCGATGGACGGCAGCTCACGCAGAGTCCAAGCCAGTCCCATCACAGAAGTGGACAACAAAATAAATACCCACCAGCATTTACCAGCTATGCATTAAATAATCCAGAAAACATACCAGAACAGCCAGAAGTTAAATTCCTAGTAAATGAAATGAGTTCTAATAAACAAGAAACAGATGGCAGTTGGAAGCTGTTAGTTTCCTTTACGAACTTGTTCTTTGAGTGGGCAAATATACACCTCCCCAAAGTACTTCTCTTAGTGGCAGAAGATATGAGATATAAGCACGTCTACAGAACTAATTTTCCCAGAAATCTGCGATTCTACTGCTATGTAATGTATCAAAGGCAAACCAAGACCATCACGTGGTTTCACTCGAGAAATTAAGTAGTATTTTCAAAAGCTGAAGTGGCAGCTCATTAGAAATTCCTGTAGCCCTTATTTTCAAATTAGCTTAAGAGATTTAAAGGGTGGTTGGGTGGTTGGTTTTTTTTTTGTTTTTGTGAGAGAAAGGATAATTACAAAGATCTATTTTAATTTACGCAGTATTGATCCAAGAATTCTACTCAGCTTTTGCTACATCAGGCTAAATAGCAATGCTACAACTCCATGAAGCAATCACCTTACTCTCTTGGAGGGAGCTCGTGGGAGCAGACACCCAAGAAGGGGCTGTACACACTAAACAAAATGCTTCACTACCCTATTGAGCACTGCAGCTCTACTATCACCTGAATGCAAAGTTATTTTTCTCCCCCTCCCCCTTAAACAAGGCTAAGTTATAATTTGAGTGGCATGATTATATATCTTAAGGTTTTGTTGTCCTCCCTTGTATCCTCCCTTAATCATATTTACCAAAACACTTCCTCAGCAGGGTACAATAATTTGATTTTTCCCTCCTCTTTCTTTATCGAACAATTTTCTCACTTAAAAAAAAAATCAAACAAAAAATAAAGGCTTGTGAGAGAATTCTGTTTTGGAAGCCAAATAAAAATGGTATGATACTCACCCACATAAGACACTTCTTTATGGCAAAAATATACGGACACCTAACTTACACTGGATGAAAACAACCCACTTTTAGGGTCTGTAAATCACTATGTAAATCTTTTCCCCAAAGACTTAATTGCCTCTATCCAAGTAATTCACTTAAACCACAGTAGCCAGTAAACTCTTACAAAGTGAGAGGCAGCAGAGTTCCAGTACTGGGCTCTACGATAACTCTGTGAGGGTGAACCAAGTTTATATAGGTTTTAGAGGATTTTGCAGAAATATTTTCATTTCGTAGCAAGCAAATGACAAAATTTCCACTGCAAACAGAAGCAAAGGTAGAGGAATGCTGAATGCCTTGCAAAATGCTGAGATTTAAAGCTGAAGCCACAAAATCAATGGGTACATCTAGATTTGGTATATATTAGTATGTTAGTAAAAAACTTCATAAATCATTTTTACAAGTTCTAACAATATAGAATATTTGTGAACGAAATACTGCTTTTTATATTCCACACTTCCAGATTCTCCTTTACGTGTGTTAGAAAAGGTGTTAATGCAGCTCAAAGCCAGTGGAAGACAAAGAATATGCAGATATATATGGAGATGGATGGACCCCAGGAAGAGCAGCAGGTTTGCGATTGGCAGAAAGGGAAAACAAAAAGCATCCCCTCTGTGTGACTGAACACATACACACTTTAACCCTATAACTATAAGCCTAACTGGTTGTATACTGAATCTCTTTACCTGACGCTGCTGTAGCTACTCTTCCATCAGTTACTGCTTTGGAAGAAAGATATGTAATCATCTGAATATCTTCCTTGTCTTTACTGGGATATTCATTACGGAAAGTGGATTCTGTGGATAGTGGTGCTGTAACTTCCGAACTACGGCTTAAGTCAAGAGGGAGACATGGTCCACGCTTCTCAAGTGACATATGAGCAACATCAGGTACTACATAAAAGAAAAAATGTAATATTAAAAAAGATACACAGATCCAAGAAACAACAGTTTGGATTGCAGTGTTACATAACATAGGAACAGCTTTAGCTACAATAAGTCAAAATATCCCATTAGATGAAAAGCGTGAAAGGTCTAATTTTTATGATTCAATTTCTCTTGGGCAGGTCTTTATTAGATTAAGATACATTACCCTCCAATTTTGATGACTGTTGGTTTTGACCACTGATGGAGAACACTTTTCCATCAGTAATTGAAGAGGGAGAAGAAACTTTTTCTACAGAATCATCAGGCAAGGAGCAAGTGGCTAAACGCTGTGATCTTCTTCTCCGTTGGCTATGTTTGTAGGATCTAGGGGAATTCACTGGCTGTGATGGACCTAAAAAGAGATCTTTCAATGTTCATGAAGCAGAGAGATAGACCATAATCTTACCGCAGTATTTGAGATCTAAAGAAGGGGAGTGCTTTAAATAGCTCTTATTTGCAAAGCTGGTAATCACAGCAGAACTGGTAAAATTAAAAACTGCGATTACCAGGAGCAAAAAAAGAGTTATGCTTATGATATGATTCTGCTTTTTGCTTATTATACATTATGAGGGCATGTACTTCCCCACTGATCAAGGCTGTTGTTTTAGGCAAACACTGTACTTACAATAAGCAACCCCCCCAGATAACCCATGAGAGTAGGCTACTTAGAATGGAAGGGGGAATAGGATTTAACAAGTAAGCAGAACAAATGATCACAGTTAAAGATCTAAAAATTCATGGGTCGTGGTAACATACAACTTGAAAAAAATAATATCAAAAGCAGTGGTTAATTTTATATCCCACCTCCTGTCTCCTGCTAACCTGATATCAATACTCCAACTACATTTCAAATGCACAGTGCCAATGCATGGCACAGTAAGAAGGCTCAAGAACCTCATACTTTTTTTTTTTATTAAAAAAAGGGAGGGGCAATTGATATAGGTTAATGTAGGCCTGATTCATTAAAAACAAAAAACCCACACTCCCCTACACCTCTCCAATTTTACCCCATTTCACAAACGTTTTCCTTAGAAAACATTTAAGTCATCATCACACCGTAAATTACTGTTCTCTCCTTTTCTTAAGCAGTTTTTACAGTCAAAGAAGTACAGGTTTAAAAATAAATATGCAGCAAAATTAAATTTCCATTAGAGGTGGCAAAGACTCAGAAGCCAAAGATTAAGTGACAGCACTAACAAGATCTAAGTAACCAAGTTTTAAATTAGCTAATTTTTAAAACATCACTACAGAGAAGTCTAACTTAATCCAAAATATAAACATGCTCAAGGAAAACTACTTACCATTAGTTTAGGGGAAGGGAGGGAAGGCACATTACAATATAGAAGACTGCTAACATTATGTAATTTTATCAGTGTGGCCTGAATAAATAAAGATGGCTGAATTTGCATCCCTCCCTCTCCCATTCATTTAAAGTTATGTATGAGAAAGGATTATGAGAAACTTCACTCCTATGGGAAAATATCAAATCAAGGTTAAGGAGAACACACGATGCAGGTATAGTCTTCCATCCTCAATCACTATTCTAAAAGTGAAATAAAAATGTAGCTTCTGACTTATTGGAACCCACATTTATTGCAACTCTTGGCCTCATCATTAAATGAGGCAGGTAACAAAGAGCCTGACTGTAAGCAACACTAAAAGCCTAAAGTAAACTCAAAAAAAAAAATTCTAATATTCATAAAAAATAGCATATTTAAGGATGCAGCATAAAACTTTCCCTGTTCTTCTGATAGCCAATATTTTGGTACTTTGCAAATCAGTTGCACATCTCAAGAAGCTGAACACCTATAGCGGTTTTCTGAGACAAAGAAACCCGATTTTGTTTAGATTCGCCCACCACACATCTTGAACCCATCTTCTCTTTTGCATCATATTTGCAGGAAATATCACATAAGGTGAAGGATGCCACAGCCAGCAACAGGGACAGCACAGCAGCCTGCTGAGGGCAGAATTTCTGAGAGAAGGGAAGGCCCACAACCAAGGTGCACATCTTTTCTTTTTAATGAATCAGGCCCCTTCAGATGGGAGGTTTGATTTTTTTCCTGTATCACTGTTAATACTAATGTGGAGATTTAAGCTGGAGAGAAAGCCATCAATTAAAAGCCACGACTTTAAAAAATATAAATGTATTATTTAAATGTATTATTTCCAGTAGAGTAACTCATACGCCTTATTAGGTGACTTTTATAATACTGAGCTACCCCTAATTCTCCCGCTTGGACCTTTTATTTAAAGCAGATTCATTTTTCAAAGCAATAGCCATTTACAACCCCAAAAAATTTCTGTATATCTCTTATAAGTAATTACGGTATTTTTTTTAAAATGTCTGTGCTCACTAGTTTTATTTATCACAGAAGAAGGAAGCTGAGAGATCAGCGTCAAATCCTCGACTTGTATTAATTCTGGGGAAAGTGGTGATTTAGGGGGCTTTATACACCCAGAAGAATCTCCAGATTCTTGTTTGCATTTCTTGCTGCGAGCCTTTCCTGAAGACAAAGTTGAGGATAACAGTGCAGGTTTCTGAATGTTGGCAGAACTGCTAATATCAGCTTCATTTTTTTTCTGACTTTGTGGTTTAGGTGAAATCTCCTGAATAAATAATAAAAAATTGATACTTTTATTTCAGTTTCTTCGCTGTAGTTCTTGCATTCTATTTTGATCTTTTTAAAAGCAACTTTAGTATTCAAAACACATTTTAAAGCAACATTAGTTTCAATACAAATGAAAACTATTTAAAATGCATCACATTAAAACTTTTTTTTTTTTGCTTTTAAAGGAGCACTATCACTTTCAGTATTCTGAACACCCTTTATTTTATATTATTTGAAAAAGCCTGAAAACAAAACATTTTTTCCTCTATCGCCATTTTACAAATTCACCAAAATCTTTTTAGTTTCTGTCTCTTTCATGTTCCGTAGACCAGGACTGTCAGTGTTGTCTCAAAGTTTAAGATGGAGAACACTTGTTACCAGCCGGAATGTACACACTGGTCTACAGTCATAGAGTATCTCAAGTTGGGAGGGACCCGAAAGGATCATCAAATCCAACTTCCTGCTCCTTGCAGGACTAATCTATAAGACTAAGAGCATCTGGATGATGCTTTTTGAACTCCAAGAGGCTTTTGCACTGCTATAAGCAAGCAAAAAAAAAAAAGCTGTCAAGATTTCCCCTTCACAGGGATTTCCCTGACTTTATAAGAAAAATTTAAAAGTGCCACAGGAAAACCTTAGTACGAATTTCATTTTTAAAGAGGAACCTGAAAAAGTTGATAATGCTCCTTTAAGTAATGTCTGAAAACAACAGAAGGTTTCCAAATACTGAACACACTCTCACACAACCCCTTTCAGTGCTGGGAGTCTGGATTTCACCACATTATATGTTTGTGCAAACACATGAAGAAATCACAACTTCTAGCACCACAGGGTTAAATAGATTGCTAACTGTTGGGGAAAAACGAGCAGATAAAGAGTTAAAACAGTTTTTGATGAAAAAAGAAAAAAAATCAAGATATAATGCAGCTTTCCAATTTCAATTTTCATCCTTAACACACATACTGAAGTATTATTTTTAGACAATTAGCATGCATTGACAGACATCAGCACTTTAGATTTTTAACTGGAAGGAAGATCTTCCGACTTTACTGAATAAACTGTGCATGTGTTACAACTTGCCCAGTAAAGGCAAACTAATATATCTGAACATGATTTCTTAAACCTTCTCCCAGTTATATCACATAGCATGGTACCATCTAATAAAACCATAACTAAGAAAGTAGAAAGGTATTTCTAGAATGTGTGCACCTCTTTATCCAAACTAAAAAACATCACATCTCTGATCATTTGAGGGTATTACTGGGTTTTGTTATAAATCACAATTTGATTTTCCACTGGAACTTTCAATATTCCACTGGAAAAAAAAAAAAAAGGGCAAACCAAAAAACCCCAAGTTTTCTACGTTCATAAAAAGGTACCCCTGAATGCTACATGAATAGATTGCTGGAATTATCATGTAAGGATCCGGTGCAAAACATCCCATTCAGCAGACACCAGTTCTACCTTGAATAACTCAGTTACACATGTACTAAGTGCAGTTTATTCATTTAAATAAAATATTCCATGAACTGTAGAGTATGCCTATGCTGGTTATGAAAGGTATTACCAGAAATTAATTAGAGTCATAACTTGTAAATAAACAATTTTATTGTTCATCTTCACAGATGTGAAAGACATTACTACAGCATCCATTACTTCCAAATTACAAAGTTATTTAAACAAGATTAAAAAAATTAAATTAATATTTTGATAAGGTGCTTAACCTCTTAACAGGACAAATTAACATTAAAAACCTTAATGAATTAATGTTATTCATCTAATCAGGTCTTGGTCAAAAGGAAATATAACATGACATACCCTAATACAGTTAAATAAACTACTGTATCTGAAACTAATCGTCTGAGGTTTTGGGTTTAAAACAACTGTAAACTAAAAATATATAAATATAAATAAAATAAACTTCCATCAACAAAGTCAGTTTTCGGCTATTGGCCTGAATACTTCTACCATGTTCCGTATCACATTATTAAAAAAAAAACCCTACAGGATATTTTACCCATTCAACTTTATAGCAGCAGCAGACAAAACCTCTAAGGAATGTCAGCTTTGCTATTGGAAAACCTTTAGGGGAGGTTTATAACTCGGCCATTTTAATTTGAATTTGAGCAGGAAATTAGCAAAAAAAGCTTTAAGCTCAAAAATTTTCCTCCCCACAGAGTTAATCATTTAAATAGTTGTGAGGTTTCTGTTTTTAGTTAGAAGTGAAGGAAAAGGACAATTTGGGATTTTAGATGCCTCTTTAAAGGAGCTTAACTAGTATTCCCAAAAATGAGGTTTTTCAGACCATTAGCGTGTAAACAATGACAGAGACATCTTTTTTTTTTTCAATATCTAATCAATAAAACAGAAACAGCCGAGTTACTAAGTCTAAGAAGTAACAAAAAAGTTTGTAGTAAATATGCACTGTAGTTTATACTGTTGCATACACAGTCTATGTAAACCACAAAGTCCCATTCACCGCAATGGGATTCTGCATGGTAAGATTTACATTGTAATGATTCTTCCCAAAACAACATGCTGTAAGCCATTTCACAGTTTTTTGCACATTGAAAATATCACACACAGGAGCAATAAAAACCATAGCATCTTTAATATGCAAAAAATTTGAGAAATGGAATGTCATGTCAATACATTGTAAACCTTGATGCAAAAATATGGGTCAATGCATCGACACCGTAGGGGCTCCCTGGGCCGTTACAGTGACAGCATTAGAGACAGAAACTGGTGTTCCATTGACAGGACTCGCAGCCGATGCGGCGTCAATGGAAAAACCACAGCAATGCAGTTATATATCAGCTCTAAAGAACCAGTACAACCAAAATATCAAAGAAAAGTCTAGGGTAGGGAGTGTTCATAGAGTGTGCCGGGGCTTAAGAACAGAAGAAGTGTTCTTTCAAGAATTGTGGGCAGCAAGGCTATTTTATTCAAATGCTGCTGTTAAAAGAGAACGAAAATGAATACAAAAAAGCTGTATTAAAACTACATTAAGGCTCTGATTTAAATCACTGGAAAACAAGGATGTCCTGAATCAAGACTACTGCTCATCCTTAGCTTGCTTTACTGTGCTTAGGCATTCAGCCCTTTTAATATGCAAGATAATGCACAGCTTGGAGTCCAGCAATGCCTAAACACAATAGAAGTCAAAGATAAAATGGCAGCAGGTCCTGCAGATACGCAGGTTTAAAAATCAGACCCTTAACATTATTTAAAAGTTTCTTTTTTGTATTTATTAAAATACACACCCTTGCAAAATGTATGGCTCATTGAGCGGTTCATAAAACACATACAAGCCTACAACACCAAATTCTTACAATATAAAAGAAACTTCTTTTAAAAGAAGTTCTACTTGATGTCAAAAACCCTGTTTCAAACACAAGTCAAATCTGTGTAAGGGCCTTTTCCTAAGCCAGTCACAGGGTTCCAGCTATAAAACTGGACCTTGGGACACTGGTCTCCTTGTTTGTTGCACGGAGACTTCATTTTTCTTTGTTTCCTGTTAGTTTTCTAACACAAAAGCTCATTACTGAAATTCAAGTCAACACTGTGTTTAGAGACAATTAAATTCCATACTTCTGGCTCTGCCAGAAATGTAAACATAAGATCAATTTTAAGTTCCCTATTATATCTGAAGGGGCAAATTTTAATGTTGTAGGTACTATATCTCCATGGCACACTCCAGTGGGAACCTTGCAAAAGAATCAAACTCTACCATTTCATACCTGCTCCAGGACTGGAGCTGTTTCTTTGTTGCCTTCCTTTTTTTCAGCACCATCCGCAACAACAGCTTTGGATGCCAATAAACCTTGGGAGAAAAATTGCAGAGTTTTTTTTAGTTAGAAGCAGCTTGCGACAAAATTTGGGGAAAACAAAGCAAAACAGCGAGACAATAAATATGAACTGCCTCTATCTACAACGTAATTCTCTCTGAAACAGTTCCACACAAAGCTGAACACTCTAAATTAGAACAAACAAAAAGTTAAAGGACGTTCCCATGACACTGCCCTTTCACAAGAGGTACTTCTAACAAGATAAAAATCAAATCATCAATTGTAAAATAATGCCTCACCATCCTTTTAAAGCCCAAGTGCTTGGGCTTTAAAACCAAGCCTATGATAATTAAGTAAACCAAGAAATCAAAATTATTTAAAACCTTTTTTTTTTTATCTCTCCCCTTCCCAGTCTTTAAGAAATTCCCATCAGACTTTTTATTACTACTTCTTAACTCAAACACACGTAAACCTTTCTTAGGCAGAATATGGGATTTAAATTCCAAATGAATATTGTCAGCAGTGGAGCTCCCAAATTACCCCAATAACAAGACCATACTGGGAGTAAACATATCAGAAAATGTCACTTTATTCATTAACTTATATACAATATCACTACCATAAAAAAAGAAAAAATCTGTAAAAGACAGGGCAACATAAATATGAGGAAGCTTTTTGTTCACTAAGCATATAGCAAGTTTCAGTTCCGCTTCACACTGTAATTTCAATCACCTAAATATACAAAAAAGGAAAAAGTTCTATGCCATAAGACAAAGCAGAACTGATAAAACCTAAAAAAGCAAATCTGAATAAAAGTTACTATTAAAATTCCTGGGAACGTCAATATTGGGGGTGGAAAAGTTCAAGTCCTCAAAACCAGCTTGAGCTTACAGATCCAGAGGACGTTCCTTTTGCATTCCGTGAAAAATTAGATACGCTTAAAATTAATTTAGAGTGCACAATGGCCAAGGAATTACAAATTAGCAAAGCCTGGGCTCTCAGCAAGCTTTTAGGACATTAAAAAAAAACCCAACAAAAATATGCATACAAAAAACAATGTGGTATTTTGCTACAGGTCTACCACATTCAAGCATTCCACAATAATTTTTTTTTCCATTTACTCTTTACCTTAGATTAAGCTGTGCTTCAATTTACTGGAAATTAGTTGTATTTTAAAAAAACCACACTTTTTCAGAACACCACATCCATAACAAGAGGTGCAATTTAATTGATGTTACAGCTAAATAGGTTAACTGAAAAGTAGAAACTTACTTAGCCTTATTTAAATTCATATAAATAAAATTATCAGGTAAGATTTCAATTCTGCATAAATAAACCTGACCCAAATTACACTAAATCAAGTTGCAAAATTAGCAATGTTCCTTATACTGACAACCATACATCTACAATGAAAAGCATAAATTAATTTTAAAAAATAAGTGAAGTAGAGTTTTAAGTACTAAACAACAAGCTACAGTCTCTAAGGCATCTTTTGTGGTTCTACAAACCACAGGCTGCCCAGAGAAGATGTGGGTGCCCCATCATTGGCAGTGTTCAAGGTCAGGTGGGATGGGGCCTTGAGCAACCTTATCTAGTTGATTAGGTGACCTTTAAAGGTCCCTTCCAACCCAAACCATTCTATGACTTTCACTTCTAGCTAGATACTCAGTGCTCAGGAAGTAAAGGTATGAAATGAACCCAGACTCTTTGAATATATAACTCTTCTTATTTCCTTCTTCTCTACCCCATTAGGTATCTTTCTAACCAATTAGCATGCCTGCAGAAAGGCAAACAACTCCCCAAGCTCCTCCAGCAGCAGGACTACAGGTTCACCACCCACTTTCAGTAACAGCACATAAATAAAAAGCATGGGGTGCACAGCGAACCAGAAGTAATTTGTTCTAAGTTTGCTGCAGATGTTATCTGTTCTTTTAGGTAACACCACTGCAGCAGGAAATGTAGAAGCAAGTATTCCCACAGAGGCAAAAATTAATTGGAAGATGACATTAATACATGCTTAGCAGGAGATAGCCTTCACCTTCGGGAGATGTAATTTCCCCAATTGCCAGTAAAAGAAGAAAAAGGAGCAAAGGAAGCAACTTGACTTTGTTGCATGGTGAGCAAAGAACACCAGATACAGCTGTGGGCCTTGTGGCAGACAACAAATATTGAGTTGAAATCCAGAAAACAGTTCCCTTCAGACAGCCTCCAACAACCACATCTTTTGCTCCATTTTCCCAAGAGAGCCATAAAACACTTGGTAAATGACCATTTTCCTAACAGCTACAGTGCTTTATGATTCTTTTGTAGCCATTCTGATGGATACACCAGCACGATTCCCAACCTCCCTTCAGTTCTAAAAGCTCAAAGACACAAATGACAACTTACAAGTATTTCAAGCATGAGAAATAAGCCCCTAGCAAGAGTGTGACAGTGTGCTCCCCACACCCAACCTGACTTTTTCCCACAACCCTGCTCAAGTGATAACCACCAGTGATGGTCATGATGGATGCACCTGGTCGAAGTGGATTTGGGGGACACATAACACAACAGTCAAGAGCTAATTTATAGCGAGGTGCCCACCCAACCACAGTGCTGGTCAGTGTCCCACTCAAGCTAAATCTATAAAAAAACTAATATCTGTGGTGGGTATGTATCACTATAGGTCAGTCATCTTACCCCCATACACAGTGAACAGCTCAAGAGCCCGTTGAGTTCTCCTGCACGGCAGCGGGACGCACACCAGGAGCTCCCCTGGCGTAGGGACACCTCTCAAGGTTACTCCTTGAGACTGAGGGAGTCCTTGTGGCAACAGATTCTCAGTGAGTGACTAATTGCATGATGAACTGTGGAGCTTCACTAAGGTTATATTCTAGATTGATCCTTTAGCCATAAAGGATTAACCAAGTCTAGGACTAGGATTGGATCCAGCCAAACCCAGACTCCTCTCTGAGAAGGGGTTTAGAAAGCTAAGGGGGTCCTTTCTGAACCCTGTGACCCAACGGGAGGGTCTCCCTGATAATTTTGTTTGACCCCATCCTCTAAGCAGTAACTAAGTGTACCTTGCCTTCAAATCTTGTCAAACCACTGTTGCATTTAATATCAAACTTAGTTAAATAGCTGTTTTACATCAAATACATTGCTGCTTCCCTCTTCCAAGTGAAGTACATCACTCCATCCACAACAAAGAAAGTTTGATCATCAGCAGTGATATTTCCAAAATATTCCATTACATGCAACAATAAAAACCCTATGCAGTATGAATTGCAGAAGTGTGTTAATTTGAGAAGTTACACAAAGTAACTACCAAGCATGACAAATTTCATCTTGTAACTGAAGGATTCATTTACTTTCACTGAACAGTAACACACTCTCTGCTAGCAGAGTACGCTCTCACGGACAGAGAGACAGACACTGTTTTCAGAATGATAATGAAGTCAATGGCTGCAACATTATCTTTTCTGATTATTCAGTTCAGTCTATACGAGCCCATCCAACTGCTATTATTCTCACAAAGCTCCTTAGGAAAGGAAAATCTATTCACAAGCACAGAAAAATATGATTTCTAGAGCTACAGGTTTTTCAGCTGGTTTTGGTACCTTCTGCTACTAACTGCTATTGGAAAGAAATAACAGGGTTCTGTAAATATATCTCACTAGTATATATCTTATACTTCTGCTCATGGCAGCAATTAAATTGGGACTTAACTGAGGGTGTATGCAGTATGGGCAAAGGACAGTAGAAATGAGGCTGATGGGATATCTGTTAACTAAACTAGATACCAAATAGGAAGCCTTCCAGGAAAGAAAATCCTGGAAGCAGAAAATTGTTTTTTCTAAACACTGCTTCCTTCACATTATGTTCCATACTGGCCCATTTCACTAACTTTCTCCTTTACATTGAAGTACTGATTAAGAGACTGAAATGGAATCATATGCACAAGTCAGAAAAAAAACCCTCATCAGTTTAGTAAATTAGGTTATTTTTACCTTATACAAACAAGTAAGACTTTTTATATGAGTGACCATATGCTATCTACTATAAAAACAAACAAACCAACCCCCTCTTACCTGTAGCATACAGAAGTTTGTCAGACTCAACACAAAATATTTACTAGAGGAAGGAGTGGAATCCTTTTCTATCCTATGATCTGGCCAAGGGCCCCTCTTTGGTGGGGATGGGGGCAGCAAACTTTTCACAACTTTTTTCCACCCAGCTTTTGAAAAGCACTTTCCCAGCACAGGCACAAACACGTTACCTCATCCTAAATACTGACAGGATCAATGCTGGCAACACAATTTGCTTATTGGGGGGGGGGGGGGATACAAATTGAAAAAATTCTTCCATGGTTAAGTAAATTTCTATAAAATTTTAGCACTAAATCTATTTTCCAAGTTTTAAATATAGGACTAATTATCTATTATTCCATTTTCTGCTGTATCCTACAGCTGTTTGCTTGCTTCCCTGAATAGCTTTGAGTAATAAATGTAGGGAATGAATGTCTTAAACAAAAACATAAGTTCCAGATCTTCACTGCTTCAACTTGTAGCTAGGCTTGTATACTTCTAAATTACAATACTGTAAACTCTTTTCAGCAACAGCTTTACTTTATGACTATGAAAAAACACTTAACTTTTCCACAGCTAACAAAAGCTTTAATTTACAGCAGTGCTATGTAACTCATGACCATGTTAAGAACTTGTACAAACCCCAAATTCACTCGATAACAAAGAAAATTGTGCAGTTGGAGTTAAAACATATGCAAGAAACTCATCACTTCAGGATGGCTGCCTTCCTAGAAAACTGAAAAGACCAAGTCAAGACTGAGACTGTCCTCTGGATTTATGATTTTATTACCATTTATAGACTCCTTTAAACTTCCAAACAAGTAAAAGACTGTAGTAAGTATTTGTCTCATGAATGTGCTTTTATCAATCTCCTTTAGTACCTTACACATAAGCATGTATATTTCACTACATTAAAAAAGAAAACAACCAATAATTAAAAAAAAGTATTTTACCAGTGATCTTGTTAAGACGAGCTCTCTTTGCCTGAAATGAGTTGCCTAGATTACTTTTCCTCTTGTGTGATAACGTGCTTTCTGCCTGCACAAAGGCCATCTTTGGAACATCCACTACAGGAAATCCTACTTTTAAACAGAAGAAAAATCTAATAAACTCACATTTCATAAATACATTACAACACCCAAAACACTCAAGTACTTCAGAACTCCTATTAAGAGTATTGCAGTAACTTTAAAATTTGATTAAAAATACAAATGCCACATTCTGAACACACAGATTACGTCAAAATTTAAGAAACGTAGTATAAAAGACTATAAAAGCAAACAAATTCTCATCAAACCAGAAACAGTTTCAAACATCCCTGAACACAGACTTATCATCTGTATTGGAATATTTTTTCTTAGAACAGAACCAGGGATTATCTGACAGATGCAGGAATATGAACAGAAGTGTAAGATGAATTAAAAAAATAAATCTATGTTCTGTTCTTGTTAGAGTTAGTTAAAAGTTTTGCTCAAGTAGGAAATGATGACAACTAGATGTATCTGCTAAAAATTGTTTCTGAACTGATTGATTTTATGTATCATAATAGCAAATGAGACATCTTTCTCTAGAAATACTAGTTCTTACTTAATTGCAAAATTAACAACAGGAATTCTACTTCAACATTACCAAAAAACCTATTTTATCTTTTACAGAATTCGTTTTTACCAAATGTGTCACTAGATGTAGGCTCCTCTTCCTTTTTTTGGACTTCCTGCATGATTGTAGAGGTTGAGGTTTCTTCCTTTTTTGAAGGAACTTTTAGCCATTTTCTGTCCTCTTTATCTTTATTGCTGTTTGCGCTGGTTCTAGGTTTACTTCCTGCTTTGTTCTTGGCTGCTGCTGCCGCAGCAGCTTTGACCAAAGCTATCCAATCCTCCAAAAAGGAAAACATGGTAAGTAAGTATTAAAAAGTGCCTGAGATTCAAACAGAAAATACTTATAAACCCAGTGAAACTTCATCTAGAAATGTTCAAGAGCAGTTGAATTTATTTTTAGGGCTACTACTCAAAGAGTGGTAAAACAAGTTTCCCAAATTGTCTAAATAAACTTGAAGGACTACCAGTGTGCCACGTGGATAAAAACCAAAAAGAAAAAAAGTTCAAAAAAAACCCCACTGTGTATAGAATTCTGGCTGCACGCGTTCCCTGCTATCTATTTTATGTGTCCTAGCATTAGAAACCCAGGAGCTCCCAAACCCAGAACGGTCTGACTGTTTTCTTACCCTTCTGGCTGTGAAACACACCAATTCCATTGTTGCTTGAATTTAACTGTTATTCAAAACTACAATCAACTCAAAGCATGGTCCAGCCAGCTGCGTGATCGGGCAGAGTTCTTCCTGAATTCAACTGATAAAGCAGGGACAATTCTTTTCTAATTTTATTTGTGTTCCTAGAATAACCTCAGATAGCACTCTTTTTGTATTACATATTAAAAGTTTCACTCAATAATTTCAATAAAGTGTTTATAACATCACTGAATTTCATAATCTATATTTAAGGTAGTAAAAGTGACATTTTGCATAATGGCTTATTTGACCATATAGGAAAATCCAAGGAGTGAACAACAGAACATACAGCCTAAATTCATCTACTTTTTAGCATACAGATGAAGTCTACCCACCTACAAGTCAACGGAGAGAGCTAAATACTTCCAAGGCTGAGCCAAACTCTTTCCACTACTTTGGAATGATCAGACTCCTGCCTTGTGTCTCCTGAGCGTCAGGGATCAATCTGACTGCAAAAATTTTAACTTGATCCTTTTTACTGAAGTACTTTTTCAAATCTTCTATAGTGTCAAAGTAGAGATTTTTCCATGGAGTAGTTATATACCGTATAAAACCCAGTAACCATGTTCATCCTCCATCAGTAAGAATTAGGCAACTGAGTGCTTTGAACAATATTTAATTTAATGACAATTTGGCTACAAGGGTATTTGTAGATTTGTACAGACGTATAAAAAAAGGTATGACTAAAACTATTGTTTTAGTTTTAGGTAAGTGCTTTGCAAATAGTAAAACATTTTTATCCCCAACTGTGAAGAGACTACATATTATTCTAGACTGTTTCCTTGTTACATTATCATACAAGTTACATAAATTCTCTTGATTTTATAAATCTTGTTTCAACGCAACTTTTCCCCCACTCATTATAAGCCTTTAAAACTTTTATTCTGAGGTTTCTTTGCCTTCTTTGACGTACGAGAAAAGCATAACATAAAATACAAAGCATTGTTTTTCCTTGTATTATGCTTTTCCTTTCCCATAGCTCAATACTTTTAAATCACTGCTTTCCATAGGCTACGCTTCTACGTTGCAATGAGCTATGTACTCAGAAACACCATCAGTTTTGATTGAGATGAAGTGTTCTGTGTCCAAACTGTCAATGCAAGACACATTCTCAGTCTAGCAGCAGCAGAGAGTTTGGAAGCGCTTTGGCAATGCTTACACAACAGGCAACTACCAAGGCCATTTGGTGACATGCCAGCCGCAAAGAGCGTGTCTAACTGCCAGCTGCAGAGTCAATCAAAAACACACATACCTCTTTTTTGGCCAGCCAAAACGAGCACACACATTAGCTCCAGTCCATCCAGAGCCTTGCCCATCCAGCAGGACAAAAAAAGGATTGAGCTATTTGTGGTGGTTAGGAGACCTGAGAGTAGAAGTCTTAACACTGTACCCTGGCCAAGGGATGAAGAATATCAGTAACATGGCTGGAGTTTGGATCTTACCATAAAAGTGGGAAACAAACAAAGTGCAGCCTGCATCAAAACAGTATTTTAGCTTTCAGACAAGCTAAGCACCCTAAAATCAGAAGCTTTCCAAAGATACTGAGCTTCAAGGACCACACAGAACTATGTATCCTGTTCTAACAGTAGCTGTTCTGGTGCAACATGAAGGGGTTTTTTGTTTGCATCTTATTTCACTGTTTGGATACTTTCTTTAAGACATAACACAAAGGGTAGCGGGACACATGTAACAACAAAGGAAACAAAGGTTAAACATTCAGAAGCCGGAGCAGAGAGACATTAATTACGGCAATAGTTATACTTTTTGTCTAAATTAACATGTAAATTCAACCTCAGTGAAGAGAACCTTGAGCAGGGAGGTGAACAAGATTATCTCAAGGGGTCCCTTCCAACCACAACGATTTTGTGATTCTGGATTGGCCAGAAACTCTGTGGGTCCATTGTTACCTTGGCTCTGGGACAGATACATAGGCACTGAAGTCACACCGGTAATTCCTGCTTTTTAACCTTGAACTCCCACAGGGCGATTGCTCAGCTGCACAGCTCCTGACACGTGAGAACTAGTTAGCATCTAAGATGCTAAGGTGATTATATTTCTTTTGAAAAGCACAGGAACTCTTCCTTCGTTCCTTTTTCAGAATTGTTACAGAAATTTAACAAAAAAGCGGGAGCCTAAAGCACAATGAATTCTGAAATCTGTCTCAGGCTTGTTCTAAGGTATCGTCTCTACCAACCATGGCAGCAGGACACTAAATATCATACATATCACAGAAACTAGTTGCAAACCTTTAAGAGCAGGACTTTTCACCAGAGCATTCAGCATACACAAAGCCAAGTGCCCAATTACGAACACATCACAAATTAATAAACTAAAAGCAGAATCCTCCTAAGAGAAGTTTTCTCTACTGATCCCTCGTGTCCTGACATCGTCACTCTATTGGATGTGGTTTTGTAACTCTGCACCATCCAGCCTGATTTCCAACTTCCCACAGTATCTCACCCCAGTGAAAGTTATTCATTTATACATATAACTTTAAAAAGTAAAATGTGTGTTTCCTTTTTTTATTCTTACTAAAATTCACTTTTCAAGTAAGCTGAGAAAACTGACAGGAGAGAAGTAACGGGACATGGTAGTTAGAAGACAAAACATTACTTTATCACTACTGAGGAGAACTGTCATTAGGCTAATTAGATTCACTAAATCAAAGCACAGGAAATTGCACTATCAAGAAATACATTAGCAAAAATTACCCAACAGCCTTACACATCAATTGGCTATAACACTTGTATTTTAAAATATTTCTTTGCATAACCTTAAGCTTGCAACAGTAAGAAGGCAAAAACCAGAATAATTTCTAAAATCCAGCCCTTGTGCCAACAGCAGAATTCACACACGCATCCTTCTCTCTTCACTTGCCTACAACCACCACCTTTTTGCTTCTCTACCAGTACTGAAGATTCAGCTGGATTTTCTCTCCTGACACATCCCAACGCCCATGCATTCGTACACACACATACATAAAGCATCATCAATCTATTGACTGGCTGATTCCACATCAAGCCTGGAATCCTTACCCTCACCTTTCGATCCTAAAAAGTCTGCCCCACCTACATCTGGGCTCATATTGTCTGTCACATCTTCTTTTTAACTCTGTCCCCATTGCAAATCCATGCTTTTTCCTCAGCTTCCTCTTCCTGTGTGCAAAGTCCCCTCCCTCTCCTTCAAAACCCTCCTCAAAACTCACTTCTTTTGGTTCGATTTCCGTCACTAATCTCAGCTCCGGCGCTATCTGCTCCCTCTCGCGCGCCTAATTATATCGAAGATAAAACAAAAAACATGAAACAGAAAAAGTAAGTTATCCAAACACTTCATATGTGCTCCCACAAGGGCAGTCTCAATATCCCCATCGTTTTTTTTATTTTCTCTGTACTACATTACCCACATTTCTGTGTGATTTCAATTAATTTGCACTTATCTGCAGAGTAACCTAACGCTCATTGCATTGAGCCACACAAATATTTTCCACCCTTTAAAATTTCTGCCTTTCAACACTCACAGCTGAGTCTTATTAAAGCCCACTTCTGCTGCAACTCAAAAATAGGTTGTTGCAGTGTTTACAATCTCTTCCCTTAAGTAAGTCACATTAAGCTCAAAGAATTAACTAAACTAGTCTATAACTCTCTTTGTGTAATTCAAATTCTGCTTCGCACACACCTTCCAAACAGATCTTACATTTGTTAAATTAGCTAATGTCCTAGAACTTGAAGTATCTTAAGATAACGCTCATCACTTGAAATGAACTTTTTTCTTTGGAAACAGACAAAAAAAAGGCAGGTTTAAATTAAGCATGAAGTTATGGATCTGTCAACTCTGCTATTTTCCAAATCAAATTATAATCTTAGCAATTTTTTTTTAATACTTACATAATTTTTAGTAAATATCTTCCTATAAAATAAATAATACAAAAAAAACCAAAAACATTCATTTGAGTTCTAGGCTTGTACAAAGCTCAGTTTCAGATAACTGATCTTCATACCAAATCTTAGATCACATTTTTATTCCTAAATACCACAAAAATATTTTGAAAAACAAACATTTGACCATAGCTTAACAATGTAGATGTTTCAGAACAAAAAGTATCTTCGCCTTTGAAAGCTACAGAACTTCATGCCTAACTCTGATTTTGCAAAATGAAATACTAAGACTAGTATCGATTAGCATTATAGAAAGTGTAATTAGCGTTGTTCTTGCTGCAAGGCAACTTAAAAATTCTAAAGCCATCTCAGAAAGCGTAAATTTGGTGCCCTTATTCTTTCTCAAGACTTCATTGAGGCCACCAACGTTCAGCCCCTGTGATGCATGAGACCGACACTGTAACTCTCAGCTACTGAGAAAAATTAGAAATGCTAGACGAGCTGGACTGCCACCGAGCGTGTCTGGACATCTAAATGGTTGCTAAGAAATGGATTTACTATTATTTTTTTTTGAAGCTGAAAATGCTTTTGGCCTAAGAGTAGTAACTCAATATCAGACACAACATAGCTCCCTAGAAAAAGCACAGGACCAAGTAAGGGACTTCTTTAAGTTGTTACAGAAGGGCTATTTCAGTTCAGTCACAACCATGTTACCCAAGTTTTCATTTTTATAAAGTAAAATGAAATATTCTAACTTCCTAACTTACTGTCATACTGAAAATATTGTTTGAAATATTATATTCTGGTTCAACAGAGTTATCATAAGACTGCAGCAAGAAGCCAGTGTTAGCATGACTACGGATCTCAGTTTAATCTCTTTAAGGAAACACAGTTTAAGTAGCGCAGTGTGGCCTGCACGAAGTTCCGGTGTTGTTTGCATAGATGATCAGTCCCAGTACACAGCCACCCGTAACCTGGAGGCCAGGATATAGAAATGTTTTCAAGCCATTTCACTTATCTATCTGCCCTTGTCACAATCTAGGTGGTTGCAAAGGTAATTACGAAATCCCTGGATTTTGTTTGTCAAGTTAGACAGAGTATTCTAAAGAAAACTGGGAGCAAATGAAATTATTTTTTTTTCACATTTCTTGTCTCCCAGTCTTGAATGATTTCAGTGGAGCAACTTCCCATTAACTATCAGAATACAGTTACCATGCAAGATAAATGCAATGGTATTTCCACTGAGAGCATGTAACAGTTTTCAATGATGTTTTCTTTTGCAAGTGAAGATATGCCCAGTGACGACATCATATCCTCTACTTCACAGCTTCCCTCAGCTTCTACTCAGCAGCTTTTCTTTAACAGCAACTGGACATTATCAGAGATAAAGAAATACTTATCTGTCTGAATCCTCAAAAGTTCTGATACAGGGAAGAAAATCCCCACAGAGCAGCCAAGTTAACAAGAACATGTGGGCAAACAAAAGAGGTGGGGCTGGGAATAAATAAATAAATCAGTAGCACAGCCTACTGACAAGGTAAAGCTTTTTTCTGAAAGGACATGAGAGGAAAAAGTGTCTGGGTGCCCCTGATCTTGTAAACTCTGCAAGACAAAACTCTGGGAACAGATTAGTTGGCAATGGAGTGTTTGGCAGCTAGGCATTTCAGGTAGCAGCAAGACTACTTGTGCAGCACACTCTGGGGCATCATCCATAAAACTGGTGAAGCAAGGCAGTGCAGGACCTAAAATAAAGACTGTAATCTAAAACTAGTTGTGCTAGATGACATTTACTCAAGATATTAAAAAAAATAACCAATATAAAACCTAACAAAGAGATAGCTGAAGTATTCTTACCTGCCCTTTTGCATCCTCTGGCATAGATTTGATATGCATCCTCTTAAGACAACGAATAACACCGTCATAGAACTGTACTGTGAATGTTCCTAGAAGAGGATTGATGTAATCACTATCAGTAGTTAACAAACAAACACACCTTGTTGCTATGAAAGCTTTAGCAAAATGTTTTGTAGGCTGTACGAACAAAGTAACCAGGTGCTACCTACAGTCAGGACCAAGAATTTTAATAAAAATAAATGACAGGCTCAATGAAACCCTGCTTTTAGAGTCGCTCTTTGTCCACTTGGACAATTTCAAGCACATTTAACCTACTGTGTCATTTTTGCTCATAATCCACTGGAAGTAGAATATTTAAGTTGCCATGATATGGAAACCAATTCACAATCAAATCCTCATCTGCTTTAAACTACAGTAAAAACTTCAACTTCTACTTATATCCATTAGAAATATCACTCCACTGTGAAGTACTGCATCTAAATTGTTTCTTTATTTACCTATTTCCATTGTTTTTCTTCAATAAGCGGAACTTTAAAGAGACCTACCATTCCTAAAACAATTTGAAAACTTAAATGTATCATTAGCCCAAATCAACAACAGTCCAAAATATTTGTCACAAAATATTCTTCTCATCCCTGAGGAAACATTACACATTTTGTTTTCCAGGAGAAATTCCAATTGTTTAATTTCACACAGATAAAAGACAAACCTCCTACTAAATTTCCTAGAATAGAAACATTTTCACTTAAGACTGAGGCAATGAGGAAAACTTTATATGCATTTTTTAAGCAGACTACAGCACAGCACAAGAAAACAGTCCTTACCAATGGACCATACATGAATACGTACCCTCTTTATTAATAGCTTCAATCTTCGCAGGGTAATACCGACAGTCTGTCCAACGAGCTAGGACTTCTTCTCCAGGTTTAAAATCCTATTTAATACAAATTTAATCATTAATATTTTAATCATTCAGATTTTTTCCTAAAAAGAATTAAACATTACGAGCTAGGGAGATTCAATGCAGGAAAACGAGTAGGACAAGAGTCAAAAACAAAATAAATGTGCCACTTACAACAAATTCTTCATCATCTTTCAGCCCTTCTTTCCTTAAAGCTGGTCGCTCCAAGGGTCGCAACCTATTGCTGTCCCAATAAATCCACTCATCATAGCGGTGACTCCAACGTTCAAAATGGACCAACATCTTCCCCTCTTCATAATCTATCTTCTCAATACGAGATGGATACCTTGAACGATAAACATAAATGGATAAATCCCAAAGCTTTTTTCACAGTTTCTGGTTTGGGTTTTTTTTTTTTTTTGCATGCAACAATGATTACGTGACCATTCCGAAAATTATACTACACCTTGTACTAAAAAAAATCTTCAAGTCTGAAAAAGATGAAGTTGCTAGATCGATAGCAGGATAGCATCTAGTTTAAGAGTTATTTATACACATCAACGATATATCATCAGCTCCATCCTAGTCAGGTAACTACACTGAAATTTCAAACTCCTAGACCAAGACTGCCTGAAAGCAACGTTACAAGTTTGTGCTTATTAGTTTTTAAAACTTTATTATAAAATCCTGTAAGAGCTTTCATTTGCTTGGGGATGGGAAGTATATAAAATAGTTTTAGGAGTACATTCATTACTTTTATTGTATGAGAAGCTCAAACTATACCATTGATTCCAGACAAATCCAAGCAACTAACCAAATCCAGAAGTCAACAGAAGATTCTTACTGAATCTAAGCCGCTTATTAATTTATAAATTAACTTCCATTATTTCACTGCCATTAAATTTGATTCATAGTAACTTTATTATTGCAGTATCTCTCTGTAACTCCACATGCACTAACATTAATATGTCAGTCTTAATTAACATGTGGATTTTACTCTCAGCAAACATTATGTGAGCTCAGTAGAACTAATCAGGACTCAGCTGCAATGAGAGAAAGTCTTAGGGTCTAATTTCAGGTGCGGCATGGATGAAGATAAGGAACCATAAAGTTTGAGATTACATTTGTAGGGCAAAACAGCAAGTCTCTTTAACTTCAGCAATTGTTATTACAGGCAGCCTTACTATTCCGGTTTCACCAAAGTGCTGTATTTCACAAAACTGCAGTAAGGGAACAAGGCACAAACTGGTTGCATCACACTATTTCCTTCACCAAAATTATTAGATCCCATTATTTCCACTATGAAGTGCAGAGAAAATTGGAACGATGAAGAATTCAGCTCCTACTGCCCTTCATAAAAGTATTGAAACACATTCAAAAGCGCAGAAAATATTAATTAAATCATCAAATTTTCTCCAGAATACATACTGGAGCTGCTGTAAAGTTAACAAGACATGTATTGAAAGAACAATCACAGCAATAGGATGGCTGGTTTTCACTTTCATTAAGGGGAAATGTGTTTTTCTAGCTACTGTGGAGCAGCAGTAAGAGAGCAGAGCTCGAGTAACCCATTTCCAGCCCTACTGCAAATTCCATCAACTAGAAATAACTAACACACAGGAACCCTGTCAACATTTTCCATTTTTCATATTTTCCTCTCCAAAATAATGCCAGTGCTGATAAAGAAGTCTTTAGCACTATGTTCTGGTTAAAATATAAAAGTTTTCAGGAAGTACAGGCTTTCCTTATTTCCTGGTGACTAGAACAGGGCATTAAAACAAAAGGTGTCGAACTCAATTTGCTCCTTCATTTCTCCAGTCCTCGTTCTTCAGTTGCAGCGATGCATACAGCTTTCCAACATCTAAATATTTCAGGAGTTCCTGAATGAGAAAACTTCTCTCCAATTTTCTAGGTTACTATTGCAATTACTTCAGCCACGTTTCACCCTTGGATGAGAACGCACAGGCAGCCCAACCTCTTGTTGCATTTGTCTCATCCGTACATTTCAGAAATACAAAATGTTTTCATAACCATTAAGTTGCCAACTTCTTCTCACTGAACTTTAAAAACCCAACGTCTTAGCCTCAAACTGCAGATTCTCATTTGCAACCCTATTAACTAAATCTTTTTCAAGATAGGAAAACCTCATCGGACTTTGTTCAGAGGAGCAACAAGATCTACCTCCTTCCCCTCTCAAGTAGACTGACAACAACAATCTAACAAGAAGAGTGAAACTGATGATATATTGTATCAAAACAGAAAGTAAAACTCACAGGTCAAAACCTGAATTCCATCACCCATATTTGTCCTGGTTTGACCAAACGACAACAACATTCTTGTTCAACTTTGAACGAGGCTTCAAGAAAACAAGTCAGCCAAGAGATAGTTTCTCTAAGCCCTGTCTCTGCTGATGCTTTTCCTCTAATTCAACATGCTGCTACATTTAGGAATTTTATCACAAAATTTCTGACTAGTTTTTTTCTATCTTCCCAAGTGTTCCAATTTCAGACTTCTTGTAACTAGTCACCAAGTGTCAGAATAAGCAGGAAGAGTAGCAAAGCAGAGGAAAAAGCTAAGTTACTTTTACTTCAGCAAATACATGAGTAACAGTGTTCCAAATAGAGCATCATTATTCTTGTTTTTTAATTTCACTACTGCAGCCTCAGTGCTTGTGCACAAGCTCTCATTTTGATTGCTACAAAGTGAATTTCCTGTCCTCTTGCCTTTCTGGTGTTTTTCCTTCCTTCCCTCTCTTCAATGCTTTCTGTGTCCTTTCTTTCTCATTACAGTTGGAAATTTCAGATTAGTCACGTGCCAGCCAGACGCAAGACTATGGTTATTTTACAAAATTCAGGGACCATCAGCAAAAAGAGAGAATTCTGCCTTTCCTACACACCTACAATGCAAATACTCTGTCCCATTATGGCACTACCCTACAGCAGTTCCCTTACTACATTTTTATTGCTGTTATGGCTGGTGGTTTCACTGGTCATCATCAGCAAAGTCACCATTCCACCCACTGTGTGTAAAAGACAACAGAAGGGATAAACTGGCAAAATGTAGTACACTTTCCTGGAAAGAGAAAACTGAGTAAGAGGGGGAAGTAAAATAGAGAGAACAGTTTAGAGACAAATATATAAAAATGAAGATATTTAAGGAAAATTCATCAAGTCAAGAATCAAGAAACGTCTTGGAATACATGGAAAGACAAAAAAAAAAAAAGAAACAAGGGAGCAAAGCCAACATCAGTTAATACAAGATTTTCAAAATATTAAGTTTCATTAGGGATCACTGAACAGAGGAAATGCAGCACAGGGTATTTATTAGTTAATATATCTTTGATTAACATAATTTCTGCTATCAAAGTCTTCTTAAAATGTCATTATCAGCTCTGAATCAAAGTCCACAACACTGGTTTTGCACAGTTAAATCTTGTAATAGTGATAACATCACATAACGGCTTTATTCCAATAAACTGTTTTGTCAATGTATCTTAAGACAGGGGTTGCAAGACAAAAAGAGCCAAAACCTCTCCATCACAGTCCTCAGAGATGGAAGATTTAGCAAATCTCTGAACCACCCAAACTATATAGGATTGGTTATTAGGCAGCCCAAAAATAACTTTGTATGGATTTAGCAACAAGCTATTACCCTCAATATCCACTAAATTTAGCCACACAATGTGCCACAAATATGTGTAAACAGTAATATTTCACAATACTGATCCCACAGTGGAAATGAGCAGAGCAGACTTATTGCAGGTTTTACTGTTGCAAATTTTACACTGCACAGAACCATTTTTCTGGTGTTACAGTTTTTGTACTTTTACTAAAAATAATCCATTTCATAACTTGCAAAATTATACAAATATTTCAAAGGTAAGTATGCATTTCCTGCTAATAAAAGGTAAAATGGCAAGATAAATTTTTAAATCCACCTTTTTAAAGAGTTTTAGTAACAATGCATACAGGAAAGCTTTTACTACAGGTAAGAGCGATGTTTCTATTTATTCTGTAGAAAGAAGATGAATATGAAGATGGTCACAAGTTCCTTCCATGGCAAAGCTACAAGTAGCCATTATGAAGAAGTATTACAAAGGGAAATACAAACATCAGTCTTTAAAGTACTGGAAAGTAATGACATATAAGGCCTAACAACCTTACAGTCAGGTTAATTCTGCCCATTTGCCCCCAGAAAGTACCTCACACTAAGACGTCAGAATCAATTTGCCAACCAAACAGATTTGCCAACGTTTGTTCAGCACAAACCAGACACTACACTCTAAAACATTGAGGGAAAAGTCTTTACTTTTCATAGAACAAAAAAAATAAAAAAATAAAATGAACTAACAAAAAAAACCCAACAACAAATGCCCACTCTCCAGTTCAATAATGCAAGTGGTTTTATTCTTGCCATTTTTGTAGCAAGAAACAATAACCTGCAAGTTTTGGGTGTGTTTTCTTTAATAACATGATAGAAATAGTATTAAATAATCCCAAATAAAGTCTTATCCAAATTTCAGGGGGTTTTGTTCTTGCTTTTTAAAAGAGAGCACAGGAAAGCTATTGCTAGCTGATGGTATCTGCCCAGTTTACATATTACACACTCTCCATTCCCAGGTTCCAGCAATTCCAACACCTAAGAACTATGCAACATTTTTGTAAGGCTGCAAAATTTAATGTAGCTTACAAAATTTACACTATGAAGCACTGGTCAGATGTTCATATACAAAAATATGCTCCAATGTTCATACAGGAAAAAATTAATAGGAAACTTCCAGTTTCCATTTCTTGACAGTGTTAAAAAGAAAACAAACCATTTTCTGCAATGGAGGCAACATGTATTAATGGCCACACAGACAGTATTTTTCATTTTTACATCGTCTGCCTTTTGACCCTTCAAAAATGACCAAAGAAGTGGTGAATTGCCCTACAAGGTGGGACAACAGTTATTTCAAACTGTGAAAAAGGCTGCAAAAACAGTAGTAAGTTTACCCAAGGTTGCACCTACAAAGTCTAAAAACAGGCACGTACTTCCGGCCTTCACAATAATGGTTTAAAAAGTCTTTTCTTCTACCACATAGAGGATATAAAACCAAGTGTTCTCCATTCTGACTTCTCCACAAAGAGTCTTCTGGTATCTGCAAGCATCTATTTCTATCTCTAGATTTTTCATTAGATATTTTGCATTATATCAATATAAAACAGTATTCAAAGTCCTTTCAAATACGTGGCTGTCAAGTAACCAAGCCAACTGAAATCCAAAGCAAGGGCTCTACAAAATAAGATTTCCCAAAGTCTTACAGGGAAAAAGCTTCCTCCATACTGAAAAAAAGTCCATCCAGATAATGAAATGTACTAAGTGATGTTGTTTTGATAACTAGCCTATTTTAGTGAGCTGTTTCCATTCCAGAACTGCAACAAGGGCCATGTACCTGTATGCTTCCTTCATTACCTTATAGTTTAGATCAAGCAGATTAATAAAGACTATGGTCTCAGAAAAATAACAAGGTTGGTTTTTTCAAAGCAGTACCTGGCACTTACAGGACAACAAGCAGAGAGCTAGAGCCACAGAAGACAAAAGAAAATAGGGGGAAAAAAAAAGCAGCAGAGATGTATCTTTAAATACATCAGCTTTGCAGCCTGTGTCCTACTTGTAGGAGCTAGCAGCTTAAGAACTGATGTTACACACGGGCACGTACTTGCAGATAGGTTCAATTTTACTGCTATTGCATTTGTTTTGTCAGCCTGGAGGCACAGGGGGTTTGTGCACGTGTATCAGTTTTTGTATGATATTGTATCATAGGATGTATGTTGTATCATTGTATGATTTTGTATCATAAGATAATTCAAGATGGAAGGGACCTCAGAAAGCCTCTAGTCTAACCTCCCTCTCAAAGCAGGTATGGGATCAAATCGTGTTTTCTAGGGTTTTATCCAGCCCAGTCTTAAAAACTTCCAACTCCACAAACTCTGGACAACCTGACCCTCTACTTCACCGTCCCATGGGGAAAAAGATTCTCCTTGTACCTTGTAGCCCGAATCTCTCTTGTTCAACTTGGGCCTGTTGTCCTTTAATCACACACTACTGTGGAGAGCTTGGCTAAGTCTTCTTGATGCTATCCCTGTAGGTACTGAAGGCTGCTAGTGGGTCTCCTGTTGCCTTCTCCAACCTAAACAAGCCCAGTTTCCTTGCCCTCTCTTCAAAGGTTGTACACTCCAGGCCCCTGATCATCTCCTATATTTTTAAAAATTTTCTGTTATCAGTCAATCCCACCTCATTCACTGTCTGCTGACAGATTATCACATTGATTTCGATTAAAGCTGCATTTCATAGTTAGCTTTAGTGAATCTAAATTTAACAAGTGGTACAAATTCATTATGGAAAAGAACCTCCCCTGCAACAATATATTGTTTTTCACTTGATAAAGAAGAAACTGCAGTTACTGCCACAATAAAGCAAAAATAAACATGCTCATTGACAGCCTGTCTTCGCTGACCAGTTTGACCAGGCTTTCTTCTACTCAGTAATCACACATGCCAAATGACATCAGCGACCCAAACACTGTCTGCAAAAAACTTGATATAGAGTTTTTAAGCAAAAATAGTCAAAGTACACAATACCCTCTCCAAAGTTTCCAGAATTCAAAGAGAACATTGGATTGCATGAGATGAATTTCAGCAACTACTACACAGATGAAAATTTGAGACTCACAGAAGTGCCTCAGAAAGCAAAAACTTACACAAGAATTTTTTCCCATTCTCTAGAAGGATGGGAAAATGTTGATTAACATTTTACCAAGTCACGCACACTGGATATTTAAATGACAGCAGGCTTTCAGAAAAATGGAGAAAAAAATTAAAACCTTTTCAAAGGCTATTTTTCAGCAAGTGTTCTCAATTTGTTGCTTGTAGAAAAACTGAGCTCAGCAATACTACTGCTCTTCCGTTTTGGTTTTGTTAAAAAATATAAAGAGATTTCATGTAAGTTCAGCAACTTTATTTTCTTTGAAGCATGTTCTATTTCTGCATGCAGATGAGGGGAACGCATACAGCTTATATATAGAAATAATTTTTAAAACATCCACCACCCCCTTATGTAACAGAGAGCTAAGGGGAAAAAAAAAAGTCACACAGTATTATTCCAACCCATGTCACCCTAATAATAACACAACAGTAGAATTTCTCTAATAAACTCTTTGGTTATGTGCACACATATTATTTCAATTGAAAGAGTCCTGTTTTCAGAGCTGTTGTAACTGTAAAATTTTAATATTAACTTTCTGCTCCTGAATATGGCACCACAGAAGTTTACATGAATATAAACTTGGTTTGTTCTACAATGTATCAATTCCTAGAAAGTTCAGAATAAACTCTATTCTGTCCCAAAATACCAAGCAACTCAGCTATAGATCTTGCAACAGGGCTCATGCCTGACAAGTCCAAATCTAGACGAATACTCCAGAACTGACAGGTGACCCTCCCCTGTGAAAAGGCCAGGCAGATCTGAAGCAAACTATACACTGGATACTCAGTGATTTGTTTGGGTTTTTTTGATACAATTAAGCTGAAGCGATTGTTACATATTAACTTTCATTACCTAGTTACATTAACCAATTCTCTCTTGTCACAAGAGATGGTATAAAAAGTTTTATTGAAATGATTTTATTTTTATAGCACTATTCAGACAGTTTCATGATCTTGGCATTCAGTTATAGAATCAGTATGTTGAAAACCCACTCTACAGCAAAATCTAAGAACATGGACTGTTCTGTAAACCATATTTTCCTTTAGAGACTGTTTATTAAAACACTTTTATTATAATTAAAATCAAAGCTCTGCAGATAAAAAAGTTTAACCAAAGTTAAACCAAAGTTTAACCAAAAGTTTTTATACAGAGCATGTAACTACTGGAGTAAACACGTAAATAATACACAAGTTGGTGGTAGCAGGATCAGATATTCACATGAACATGTTTAGTTCTCCAGGCATGCAACTAACCAGAGAGCAGCTAAGAAAAAACTTCTGGGTAGAAGAATCAACTTCCCATGTCATCTACTTTAACAAGACCAGGGAGTTTTCAAACTGAAAAAGAATGGAGAGTGCACATCATGAAATTAGCCCCCTTACACTAATAAAATTTTGACTAAATCTCTTTCAAAAGAATAACTCCTTTCACAATGCACATGCTGTGTAGTGTGGCCCTTGTGTCCACAAATTTCCATTTTATAGTCTTGACTCTTACTCATGATAAGTGCCTCAGTTTTATGCACTTCATTCCTCCAACTGTTTGATACAAATACAATCATACTTACCTATTCCATGAACTCTGATTAAGCATGTTTTCTCTTTTTAAAAACAGTTTTGTGAACCTATGAAGTGTGATAACTGAATACAAAACAAATTCGCTTGCATGCCTTCAAACTAAACAAAAAAAGTCTTTAGTGACAGAAGTTTGCCACATTAACACGCCGGTCATCACGCACATGACACTGCATTCCACACTACTCTGGAAATGCTCTTTGCATACTGGGGCTGCAGAAGCAACTAAAAGCAAACAAACAAATGCCCATAGAAAAATGTAATTTGATTCCTGAACAGAGAATATTTTCCTAAAAGCAATTAGTTTTAACAGACTTATGCGGAAATTCGTGACATTCATATGCGAAGCAGTCAATTAGTAGTTACATTCAGTTTTATAATTAGTCATCAAAACATACAATATACACAAAATAATTTTGCTCTTAGCAAATACTGCACAATGTCTTCCATACCATTTTTGTAAATAGTCCAGTGCTTCCAAACGAGCACCAATCTCAAATGTGATTCCAGGACGATTAGGAGGCTTTTTACTCATCTTGGTATTTTCTTTTTCACTACCTTTGGAAGAAAACAAAAAAGTATATTAAAACACATAATGTTGTTTAAAACACATCACTGACAGCAAATATATTCCAGAGGGCAGAGAAAAATGTGAAATTTCTATCCTGACCTTCCATTGACTACTTAGTTTTCGGAAGTACAGCCAAGGCCCAAAGAAGGCATTAAGAAAAAGGAATGCATTTTTATTCAGATTTCTTTCCCTAAAAAAAAAAACCCAAACAAAAACCCCACAACCAAAACCAGTGATCAACCTGAACTCAAAAAATAAATAATCTGGTGCTCTTGTCTAGAACTGTACTGCAGCATACTTCTTTGACATCCCTTTGGAGCATAATTTTGAGTTACCTAGAGTCAGTGTGTTCTCTCCTCTGCTGTGGAAAAGGTCAAACCCAAGAAAAAAAATACCTTATGGAGGGCAGGAATTTAAAGACAAACAAACATGGTCTAAAGAACAGGCAAGATGAAATTAACAAAACCAAAACGAAACAAACAAAAAACTAAAGAACAGGCAAGATGAAATTAACAAAACCAAAACGAAACAAACAAAAAAAGCCATCTTCAGTCTTTCTATGCACTGTCCAGTCTCATTCACCACACTAAGTAACTTTCATTGACAAGTGCTTTTTAATCGGTTTTGGTAATTTAGTTACTAGCCAAAAAAAAAAAAAAAAAAAAAAAAAAAAATCACTTCTCTCTCCGACTTCTGCCGCTATTACCGTGACTTTCTGATGCACCACCTTCACGGCTCCGCAGCCCGGCGGGGTTTCCCGCTGGGGCCGGGGGCTGCCTGCCCACCGCGGAGCGCGGCTGCGGAGCCTCCTCGCTCCGGACAACGCGGCCAGCGCCACCCGCACCCCAGCTTTTATGGGGGGGGTGGGCTTCCCTGCCAACGGCGGCAGCGCGATGCGGGACAGCCGCCCCGGAGGCGGTGGCCGACCTGAGGGAAACCGGTGCCGCTCTCCCCGAGCGCGGAAGACACAAAGGGGTCTTCCCCGAGCCGGGCTCGGAGCGCGGGAGGGCCCCGGCCGGCGGGGGCTCAGCGCTCCCGCAGGCCCCTCAGGAGGAAGCGAGCGGTCGCGGCCCGCCG